>NC_141306.1:4988227-5388227 GCF_037954325.1 Fistularia commersonii | reverse complement strand
GGCTCTGTCTGTGAAGGACTGGATACACACACACACACACACACACACACACACACACACACACACACCTCTCACCAACATATGCCCCGCAGAAGGAGGTCAGTAAGATCCCAAACTCCAGCGAAAACAGTGTTAACCACACTCGTTAAATACGTCAGCTAAACTGACTTCCTTATTTCCCCTCATGGGTTTCATGTGCATCAGGATGTAAGACCTTAATTTTTAACGACACAAGTTAGGCTACAGCTTACAGTGTTTGGCGAAGCTATTGAACTTGAAAATGGATTCACACCTGCTAATCCGGTCCGAGTCGGTGACACTTTTGGAAATAGCACCATATGTCAATTGAATGTCAGAAAAAAGGCACAAACTTTGGTTTAAATCCAATTCATTTTCAGTTCCAACAGACAACTTATCCAGTTATAACATTTGGATGATAAATATGCTAAATCAATGAATATATGATCAACTCATTTACATGAGAAATTGGAGTCAAGAGATCTTACTTTATATTCCTTCAAGGTCTGTAGTATTTGAGACTCACGATTAAATTACTACATTTGGTCTAAAAAATATTAACTATTTTTTCCTAAGCAAAATGAGAAATTATCTGTGTATTCTAAAGGTGTATATAAAAATAAATATGTAACTTAATTTTTTTTTCTTTTCTACTAATTCATTGGTTGCTGTATCAAACTTCAGAAATTAATAAAAAAAAAATCAGGAGATTAATTAATGTTTTGATTATTTTACTTGATCTGCATGTTCTGCATCAGCATATATTTGCAGGACTGGCCACTGGGGGATGCAGTGAGCTGCCAAATCTCTTTGCAAACTGCAAATGGTAACGTTTTAAAAATGCCCAAAGGATAGATATCAAAACTTCCAACGGTCCAGTTCAATAAATAGAAAATAGCCAAACAAATATATTGTCAGCTTTCTCAGTATTTTACATCAAATTAAATACAAATAAATGTATATTACATAAAAAGTCTGAGACACCAAAGGCCCCAAAATACCATTCAGTCATGTTCATACAATGTGACTGTAAATTCAATTATATCATCACATATTGGGATAACATTTGATTAAAACTGAAGAGATGAACAAGGGTGACTCAAATAAAAGCATTTTTTTTAATTTGTGTTCATTAAAGGGACATGAATGGATGAAATCCCATTGATTTAATAAAAGTAGAAGCACAATGATGATAAAAGAATCAGCTAAGAACGTACAGCTAAGTAAGTGAAGCCTAGCGGTTGAATAGTGTTACATATGGTGGATGCACGCACACACACACACACACACAAACACCCAACCCTGACTTTGGTACCCCTCAAAAACTCCCAGAAGCAGACATTAAATATAGAGAGTGACCCTTTTACAGCAGCAGAGGTACATCATCACAATATCCATTCACCGTTTAATGGTTTAAGGTGTTTGCTTGAACAGGTTTGTCGCAGTGACAGACGAGTGGCGATGAGAAACAGCTGAGTTGGAAAGAGCAAAGGACAGAATGGTCGAGGAGATCGGATCAAGACGAAGACTGCAAAGTGGCTGAAAGTGGAGATGTGCTCAGAGATGCCAGGAGCATTTCTTCGCTCTCAGTTTGGACCAGCGACAGCCTGCATTGACCCACATGACCCAGATAGTCCACTGCAACCATGGGACTCTTCCTTCCCATGCAGGTCAAACTCATCCCCACGCTTCCCTTTTTTTTCTTTTTCCATTTCTTCACACATATCCAAATGTGAAAAACAATCAATTAAAAAAATAATGCATCGTTTTATGTTTGGAATTAGCGCCCTTTTAGATTGTGACACTGAAACTACATTTGAAAGTTTTACCAAGTGGATCCATTTACGTAGATGCTCTAATGCCCATTCATTAGTTTTGTCTTATAAATTCTAAATTCTTTTTAAAATCTCTCGTTTCTGTGACTGATATATTTGTTCTATGTATTTATGTGTCTGTGGTACTTCTTTGAACGGTTTTGTAATTTCCAAGTTGTGTAATTTCCTAGCCTTGTGCCTTTAATACTTAATATATTAGTCAAAATTGAACAGTTCTCTGCAAAATGATTCACGTGTGCAGCATAAAGACAAGGTTTTGTGTTTTGGTTGTTTCACCAATCCTCTGTAAGGCGAGGCATAAATGACTGTATTCCACAGCAGTAAAGAATTTAGGGCGAAGACATCTTTTGTTTTTCATAAAACACAACTGACTTTGATATTTGAGTTTTCATACTCTTAATACATGGATTTTCAGCATAGCCTGGTGTGTGACGACTCCAAACATGTCCTCATGTTCCCTCTCTATTTTCACCATATTTCATTCATATATATTTAACCTCATTGAAGTTTGATGGCAGTTTGTCAGAATCAAACCATCTTTAGATGAAAAAGAATCATCACACATGTTGCATCCCTGTGTCTTGCAATCAGTTGGCTGTAAACATATAGGAATAACTTTTAAAAAAGGGGGTTATTTAAAGTGTCGAAGAGGGTGTTGTGAGGTGAAGAGATGACAGCAAGAGCACTGCATCAGCCCATTCATCAAGCACATCGAACATTCCCGTGGAGGATTCATTTGCCTCCCTGAATCTGATCCACTGCTGCGACCAGCCTGGGCCCTCTCCATGTATGGACTGGCTAAAGTGAGCAATAACTCTCTGCGATTCAGTTACTGAAAGGAACCGGTGTAAGTGTGCATGTGTGCGTCTGAGGAATCCGTTTTAAATTCTGTAAATTCTCCTCTGTATGGTTAAAATCACGACACTTGAAAAAAATCAAATTTGGGGATTTCCAAAAAGATGGGGAAAAAAAAGGAATTGAGAAAATATAATTCAATACAGTTTCAGCAAATAAAGAAAATTAATTCAGAACTTATATTAAAAAAAAAACAACCTAATGGGATAATTCCTCATTGATCTTGGGTGAGCTCTTGTTTTTTTTTAGCACCTTGAACAATAAATCAATCAGTCAAAACAATAAATCTGTGATCAATCAGTAATTAAATAGTTTTAATAAAACCAGACATTTTAAATGTTTGGAATGAACCGTGATTCAGGTAAAGCTGCGAAGCAATGTGACTGGGAGAGCATTATTTTCACATCATATGTAAAATACAGTGTAAAAGAATAACTGAACACAAAGCGGAATTTATCACGGTTACTTTTTCATGTGCCTCATTTGTGCTTTAAAAACAGTAATGCATTTCAATGAAACCTGAGTTTGTTGTATAGATACAATCGTAACGGTAGACAATAAAAAAAAAAACACATAAAAATATTATCTGAATAACCCCAAAAAAAAAAAAATTCATGTGGCTCCATCAAAAATATTCTCTATAACTTTTACCTGCTTTGGTATTTCAATTGTCTGAAGAACTTTGAAGAAGTATATCTATATATAGAGAGAGAGAGTAAAAACAAAAACAAAACATAAAGCAAAGTGTAAACAAACAAAGTTTAAAGCGCCCATGGTGTGAACACTGCAGCTGAAGTTTTGGACACTTGAAGGGTGTGTGTGTTTGTCAATCCCTCAGGAAATCAGCTTGGAGATAGTGGAGTTAGTTCTACAAGGAAAAGACAGAAAACAAAACTTGAATTAAACTGAACACACACACACACAGCTTTGTACACCTGAAACAGTCATTTTGTATTACAAGGACATCTGCAAGCAAAAATTAATTTCACAAGATAAAGCCCTGATTATATCTAGCAATATCTACGCTGTATTGATAGCTGAAGAAGGGTCTACAGAAGGGTCGGGAGACTTGACCTCTTTGGAGTGGAGGCGGGCGGCTGGACGTGATCACATTACTCTCGGACAGAGCAGCCACCATCCAGGAGAGGGCGCTGCAGCAGTACTCCAACTGGGAGAGGGAGGGAGACCGATCGTTGAAACAGAAAACAACATCTGATATCCTCTGGCTCGTAAACACCTTTTGCCAACACAAGGCCTGAGCACACTCTGAGAGAATTCCCCTGAGGTGAGCGGGCGGGGCCCAACAACTTTAATTATTGGTTAGACTTTTTTTTTTTTGATGCGGCACACCGCTAGCCTATTAAACTCAGATGGCATCTTGTTGCAGGGGAGCTACAGGAAGATCAGCAAGGGGAAAATTAATATTTTCACGGCCTTCATGAGGTGTATAAGAACGCATGCACATTTCAGGGTAGGAGGCTATATTCTGTATAACATCTGTATCTACGAGTAGTTCAGTGGATGGGATGTGCTTCGGGGCTTCCAACCTCGGACTCCAGTGTCCGTAGTCTGCGGTCATGGTCGCGGATCTCCACCATATGCTTGAGCACGCCGTCCACCCTGCAGAAACAACACGCAACAACACAAACAGACATTGACCATTGGCTAAGTAACAAGGGAAAACTACAATCCACTTCTATCAGGATGGAAACAGATTCTTTGTAAAGGTTTTTTTTTCTTTGTAAAAAAAAAGGTTTGTCAGGTGATTTAAAGACAAAATACAGATTTTTTTAATAATTTGTTCTGGCAAAACCAAATAATTTGGTTTCTTGTTTGATAGACTATTAAACACTTGTTTTCAGGCCATCCACGACAAATGTTGGAATCCTCCCTGGCCTTGCAGGATCTTCCTGCTTGTTGAAAGTGTTGTCTTTACTGTCACCTAGTGGTCTACTTGCTCACCAGCAGGGTAATCACCTGAGTTTTTAAAGTGTGTTGAATGACGTCAAAGCAGAAGTGACCTACTTGAGAGACGTGCGTTTCAGCCTCTCGCTATCGCTCTCCCTCTGCTGCTTGTTCTGAGCTGAGAGGACGTTTTCTTTCTGGATGGCCTCCCACGTGATGAGTCGGCTGGCCTGTTGCCCTCGCAGGTCCAGAACTGAGGAGAGACGACCGGTGATGAGACTTCAGGAGGGCAGGAAAATTGTAACTGGTGAATGCTCTCCACTTTCATACCGTGCATTTTCAAACATTAGATACCATTCAACCATTCACACACACACACACACACACACACTAATGGTGGCAGAGCTGCCTTGCAAGGTGCTAACCGGGCCATCGGGCGACTCTTGGGGTACACTGTCTTGCCCAAGGATGCTTCAACATGCAGACAAGAGGAGCATCTGATTGGAAAGACCCCCAGAGAGAGCAAGGAAATGGGCATCCCTGCATGTCAATTGTTATGCACTCATAGACCAGAGAAGGGTTGGGCAGAATAGAGTCGGTTAATCTGAAACAGGGGGCCAATTGCGGCCCTCAAAACAATATTTTGTGGCCCTCTGCCCGCGTGTTTTTTTCTCACATGCATCTGAGGCTTTTATACAGTGGGTTCAAAAAAAGAAACGGATACAGAAAAAATTAAAAAGTAACTTTGCAATGTATTTTTTGCTTCAAAATTTAGAAACAAAATGATTTTTTGATGAAAAGAAGTCCAGTGAAATTGTTAAAACAATCTTTTCTTATAATATTTCTATAAAAAACACAAAAGCAATAGCAAAAAAACTGGCAAAATTAGAAAGATTGATTTAATAACCTGAATAGCCTTGTGAACATTATACCCCCTCTTATACATGCTACAGATCAATTTTGTAATAAATTCTAGTGGCAAATTTTCCCACAGTGACAAGATTTTCTCTTTTAACTCAACAATATTTTTAGGGTGTAATTTCATCAATTCTTTTTTAATATTTATTTTTAATATTAATTCATCATGTTTTTTTAGAGGAACAGTTCATTCCATATAAAGATTTACACCTTTACACTAAAACAAAGGAAAAATTCAAACTTAGTGTTACTTCCAGTTAAAGATTTTACTGGTCCGGCCTCCTTGACATCAAATTAGGCCGTATGTGGCCCCCGGACCAAAATGAGTTTGACACCCCTGATCTAAAATGAACTTAGATAAGATAAGACAATACTTTATTGATCCCCATAGGAGAAATTCCTTTGTCACAGCAGTGTAACAATAAATATGAATATAGATATAAGAAACAAACAGAAGGATAAAAATAGACAACAGAATAACAACAACAACAAGGGTTGTGTGCTGTCCAGACCGCTGTTATACAGTCTGATGGCCGTGGGCACAAAGGAGCATCATTTAACACAGACCTGGGCATTTTACAGCCCGCGGGCCACATTCGGCCCGTTTTGCTTTTTTATCTGGCCCGCCAAACTATTTTCTCTGAATATTTTCAATCAATACTGAATTTAGTAACTCCTTATTTTTTCCTTTGGTTTAATTTTGTATAGACCAGGGGTGTCAAACTAAAAGCCCGTGGGCCGGATTAGGACCGTGGACAGGTTTAATCCGGTTTGCAAAGCTAAAAAATACCAGGTTTGAGGAGTGAATTGATCAATAGGTACGTAACAGTAGTTCATAGGTCATGATTTTACCGATCCGGCCCACCTTAGAATACTTTTTCCCCCGTGTTGCCCCTGAGCTAAAATGAGTTTGACACCCCAGGTATAGATGATTTCATACAAAATAATGTTGGTACATTTATGTGATCATTAATGATTTTAACGTTGAAGAAAATGCCAAAAAATGTAAATGTTCATGTGGTTCAGTTTACATGATACCTAGTCAGCACGCACATGAAAATTAAATAAGAAATGTGGCCCGCCAGTCCAAATAATTGCCCACCCCTGATCTAACATCAACGCCTATATTTGATTTATTTCAATTTGAAGATGACTAGATGTCACGCCCTTTTGGCAAAGGCAATTATCTGATCTGATGATGGGACAATGCCAGAGAATCTATTTCCTCACAAAGCGTTCCTCCTACGCTCAAAACCGACATGCTTTGTTACTCACAGAAATGCCTGTTCTTGACTGAGGGGATTTGGCGGATGTAACGCTTGATGAACAGGTTAAGATGCGAAATAATGATGAAGGGCGGGGCGAGGCAGGGTCTGGAGTGGTACTCCACGATCAGGTTGTAGCGCTGAAACTTCCAGTGCTTATCGCTATGCTCTTGCACTTTGGAGAAGGTGTAGCTGTAGACAGATAGTAAAAGTAGGAGTGTCATCGCTAGTTGGGCACATTTCCTGGCTCGACAAATGAACGAACTGTCATGAAAAATTTGTGACGCGAGAGTTTAGACTCCTGACTTTGGAGCCCCTGCAGGAGCAAACGCTTCCATACCTGAACATGGCGATAAGAAGGTTGACCAGCAGTATGTTGGTGACCAGCAGGTAAATGACTAGGAGGATAACCACGAGCCAATTGTCGTAGTTTCTCATACAGGGCTCGTGACCTGCCTCGATGAGCGTGGTGTTGGTGGTGCAGGGGCTCTTCTCCAGTTTGTCAGCTACGCAGTGGACAGGAGGGGTGAAATCAGAGAAAAAGAAGCACTCACAGGCCGTCTCAGCCCCGCGGCGACGATCAATAAGCTTCACGTGAAGGGGTTTCGCTCAATCGGGATCCTTGTTTTGTCTGATACCATTTCGGAGGGTGAATATATTTTCCCCACACTGTCATCTTCGCTCTTCATTACTTCCAAAAATGTAAAATCATCAGCTTCAAGCACTCACCGTCCATCTCGTTGATGGGGATCTGTCCAAAAATGTGAAGGTAGGGTCTGTAGAACACACGGCGAAATATCCAGTTGGGACGGGGATCGTAAGAGTAGAGCAGTGCCTGATTGGCCACTCCGTAGGCCATGAGCCAGACAGCCAGAAAGAAGAGGAAGAAGAAAACGTCCTTCATCTGGAGCAAGCAAAGACAGAACGGAGGTCAGTAAGGTTTCTCGCTAGATTTGGGTAACCTGGTTTCCCAGGTCGTTCCTTGATGACTGTTAGAGCATTTCAAGATATTCGTCTAACTGTTTTGTGACATGGCCTGTTCTGGCATGGCATTTTTTTAATGGAGCTGATGTAAAAACATCTGAGGAGGTTCTCGGTCAGCCAGGTCATGGTGAATTCTTGTTGAAAAATAAAATAAAATCAGTGAATTTTATAAAGTTCTTCTTTTGCTATACACACACAGACAAAAACAGAAAGTAAACAAAGAGAAAGGAATCCAAGCCAACAGAGAGATTTGTACAGAAGAAGCCTTTAGATAGCGAGAATAGTTCAAGCACAAACTCAATATTGGCAATTTATAAAGCAGGTATCCTGTAAATCTGAGTTTTTATCAACATGTATACACACACACACACATTATACATGCATATATATATATATATATATATATATATACATATACATACACACACACACATGTCTGTTGATCTATCTATCTATATATATATATACACATTCATATACCATTTTGACTTGTTTTAAGGACATACATCAAAGTAGGATCAGCCTGTAGTGTGTTTTTTTACTTTAATGTTGTGCGTGACTCCAAATCAAGACCTCCATGGGTTAATAAATTTGAATTCCATTGATAATCTTGAGTGATTTTGTTGTCAGCACATTCACCTCTGTAAAGAATAAAGTATTTAATAAGAATTTTTCATTCATTCAGATCTAGGATGTGTTATTTTGGTGCTCCCTATTATTTTTATAAGCCCTCGCACAAAGTAGAAATCAGTGAATATGCATGTGATTGTTTAATACATATATATATATATGAACATACACACACAAACACATACATAAAACAATCGCATTTTCACTGATTTCCACTTTGAGCAAGGTTTTGTTCTCTCACCATTTTGCCGACAATGATGATCTTGGGCCCGAGCTGTTTATGGATAGCAAAGATGTGGATGAGACGTAGTGTGAAGACCATGTAATCTATGGACATCAGGGCTCGGCCGAAAGTGAACGACTGGTTAAACATCCTGGGGAGACAAACAGGGCAAGGACGTCGCACTTGGTGCTCCGGTGCAGTTACTGCATATCAGAAAAAGTCGTCTGGTCGTTTCACCTGCAGCAGAGCGCTAAAATGAACAGCACTATGGCGGTGAGGTCGCACTTGTTCCAAATGTCATTGATATAGTTTTTCATCCTCTGCAGCACGAAGGTACCGCCAACAAAGAAGGTCTGTAAAAAAGAAGGGGTCAGTTCATGAGGAAAAAAAAACACCTGTAAATAGTGAATGGGTGTGTATTTATGTGTGTGGATGCAACCAACCTGCCGAATCTCTTCTAACACCAAAGTGAAAACCCAGAAGTAAAGCACAAACTCGAGACTGGACGGCCCATGAGGGGGCGGAGGCTTAAAATCCACCAACAGAATGTAGGCAAACAGGCAGAGGAAAAGGAAGTACATCAGGACGTTTCCAAGGAAGGAGGTGACGGGAGCGAACCAGAACTGTCTCCAACGAGATAGGATGAAGGGCCTCTTGGAGTTGGACAGCAAAGAGCCTAATGGGAAGAAAGATGCATGTGGGGAACATCGACAACCACGGGATTCTTGGGTATCGGACCACTGAAAAAAATCTCACCTTTTAGTTTTTCCTTAAGAGCCTTGAACTCCTCAACGTCGTCTTCGCTACAAATGAGAATTCAGCAAACATTCAGTTCAACCCGTGACGCGTCCCACCAAGATTTCTGAAACTGTGAATTTTTACTTTTGGATGATGTCGCCGAGGGAGAAGACCGTGTCGTTCCCATCCAGGCTGTCATTGTCCCGCCTGAGGTGGATGTCCGGAGAGGTGGCATCTTCATCCTGTTCCCTGCGGCACAATCAGAACACACGCCTGAGTTACTTATGCCACCACATTTGAATTTTTTTTATATAAATCAATAAGCATTTCTCAATTCCTCAAATAATGGCTAATTGATAGAACCGATTTAAACCCCAAACTTTTGGTAAGTTCGCACTTTCGTTGATTTCCAATCAAACCTGCCCATTTCAAAACATGAAAACTTTCAATATGAGGTTTTCATGCAATATATATACACTGCTCAAAAAAATAAAGGGAACACTTAAAAAATACATCCTAGATCTAAAAGAATGAAATATTCTTATGAAATACTTTGCTCTTTACACAGTTGAATGTGCTGACAACAAAATCACACAAAAATGATCAATGGAAATCAATTGTATCAACCCATGGAGGTCTGATTAGGAATCACACTCAAAATTAAAGTGTAAAAACAAACTCCAGGCTGATCCAACTTTGATGTAATGTCCTTAAAACAAGTCAAAATGAATCTGTGTTGCTTCATGAGTGGACACTATGATTTCACAGAAGTGTGATTGACTTGGAGTTACATTGTGTCGTTCAAGTGTTCCCTTTATTTTTTTGAGCAGTATATATATTTAAAAAAAGAAACCCTCTTATGGAGGTGTTGTAGAGCCTGAACACGGACCTGAAGCTGATCAAGTTCGTGTAGATGAGCGGGGGCAGGAAGAACGCCAGCGCCAGCTTCCAGATCTTGGTGTCCCTCTCCATGTCACCCCACCAGATCTGAGACAGCAGGGACTGAGGGGGGGAGGAGGCGAATCAACAGCTTTTTTTTTATCTACGGCAGTTGATGACGACAACTGTTGTCTGAAGGAGCAGTTCACAGATGAATCATCGAACTCGTACGCTTTTTATCCACCTTCCGCCATCCACATGGACTCATTGAATAGAGGCCCAATGCTGCAGTGGGATTTCATTCAACCCCCCTACGCTTTACCACAAACTAAGCAAGTGTTTTACTAAATATTATTAATATTTACTGTTTGTTTGTGGTCCATCGTAATATTTATCTGACACATGCAGTAGTTTCCTGTGTCATTTCCTCTGAACTGTGCCGGTTGGAAAACAAATCGCCATGTTTAACCACCGAGCCGCCCAGAGGAAAATGGGAATAAGTCAAAAAAATGATAATCAGGCGTCTGTCTTTACAGGCTGGATGGCGGTCTCTGGTAAACAAACGTCAACATACCTTATTGAAAATTAATATTGTCCTCTTGAGAGAAAGAGTCAGTTTAATGTCATTGCATTTGATATTTCAATGGTTGATATCTCTAAATATCTGTGAGCAAGAGGAAAAATATATATATTTCTTTAGTTTTGGGGAATGTGTTCTCTGGGAGAGTACCAGAGACTTTACCTGGACACCGTCGTGGCTGAAAAAGAGCCGAGCATCAGCAGCGGTGGCCATCTGCAGGCACGTGGCTCCCCCCCAAACCGGAGACTTCCTGATCAGGAGAGTGAAGGCGCGACTCTCACTGCTTTGGTAACATTCTCCAAACACATCTAAACACACACACACAAACACACACACACACACACACTGGTCACATGGTTTTCCTTGACTGAATTTCTAGGCTCTGGGCAAACAGTTTTAGTAACAATCCAGTCAGATTGATGATCCGGGGCAGGGGTTGGCGACCCAAGGCCTTGGGAGCTGCATGCGTCTCCCTTTAGCTTTTGAAAATAATTATTTTCAAATTAAATTATTTTTAACTAAATTAGTATTAAATTAAAATGTATTTCATTTCAGTTTGTTTGATCCCGAACATCTAAATAAAACGCATTTAAATGTTTTTGTCACTCTTTCTGCACGGGCTAGTAAAAGGATGACAGCACACAGAGAGAGGACAGTATCCGGGGGGATACTTTAAGTTCGGCTTTTTTTCTTTCCCACAAATCAACAACTCAAATATATATTGAGTATTTTGCTTAAAAGTAACCTTCAACCCAAAGTAATTTTTTCCAGGGTGGAAAATATTTTGTTGAAATTATCTCTGCAGTTGTTCATTTGTTTAAAAAATGCAACACACATTTTGTTTACCTTAATTTCCGGACGATAAGCCGCGACTTTTTCCACTTTAACAATAATGCGGCTAATATATATCACGCTGCTAAAACATTTATCCTCGTCACTTCGGACCGATGAAAAGACTAGGAAATTTAGAGTCCGTTCAAATCCGACACTGAATAAGACGACTTTGACGGTTTTAGTGCTCAGAAGACCAAGATAGCCATCGGCTCGCCGGTGCGGCTTATATTGAGGTGCGCTCAATAGTGCGGAAATTACGGTACATATAGCATAAAGGCAAAAAAAAAAAAAACGTCATAGGTCATGTTAATTCATTTAAAATTTTAAAAGGGTTGTGTGGCTCCCAGCGTTTTCTTCACTGTGGGGAAATGGGTGCAAATGACTGAGTAGTAAAGGTTGTCAACCCCTTATATAGAGGAATGTCGGGGTTGGTTTTTGCCTATTGTCATATTGCACTCTAAGGACATATTTATATTTTTTTGTAATTTCTTGCTAAATTTTGGGTCACGCATTGGCTGGTTTTAAATAATTTCTCCTTTGAGACCCCCTTGATGTGACTCACCGTGCGCAAGATCCTCAAAAGTCTGCGCCAGGTCTTTCATAGCCAGCTTGGTCTCGGTTTCGCTCTCCAGCTTTGAAAGCTCGCGCAGCAGCTTGCAGCCCCCGAGAGCGCTGAGCACCGACTCGCCGGACTGGCAAAGGAACAGAAACACAGAGAAAAGAGAGATTGCTGCTCAGTCCCAGCTCGCAACAAGCTCCTTCATGGCCCAAGACTTCTCAGTCGCTGAGAACACCAAGACTAGTTCTAATGTTAACAGGCAAGTCTCACCATCTCCCAGAAATATATAGCCATTTCCCGGCGGTTCTGCAGAATGGCCCAGATGAAGAGGGCCGCCCAGGACGAGCGGCAGCGCTGGTTCCGGTAAAAACACTCGCCCTGCAACATCCGGTTGATTTGCTGGAGGAAAGAGAAACGGTATCACCTGTGACAGGGTCGGATCTGATCGCAGCTGTGACGCTGCATGGGGACGGACAATATTTTCACTCAAGATCAGTGTCTCTCGCAGCAGTTCTGAAACTCTGTAGGTTGCATTCTTCAAAATAAATAAGTAAATAAAAGATGTATAAAGAAAAAGTCCAAGTCATTTTCGTTTGGGCCTAGAAATTTCTTTTGTGTAATTTCACAATGTTGTTTTTTTCCGCCCCAAACTTATCCTTGATTTGACATCATTTGACAGAACCTGAGATTTTTAAATTGTCAAAAAGACAATCTTTGAAATATGATGTTCCTGCATTGTTGTGGTAGATGTGGAGTTTTTGCTTTTTACTTAAAAAACGGTTATTCATTTACTTCCTTTACTGCACTTTATCTCTCATTATCAGATTTACGTACATTTGCCAGAGCAGACTTCTGAATGCATGGTCTTGCATGAGGGATGTGCCATGTCTGGCAGTGTTTGACTTTACATTATTTAAATTCACCATATGTTTGAAAAGCAAAGCAACATTACAAAATATAGAAGTATTCCACGGTAGCAAGGGTGACAGTATAATAGTTAATCATCAATACGGTATTCAATCAAGGGATCCATAAACCATCTAAAGCCCAAAATAAAGAAAACAGAATGTTGACGTGAGATTTCGAAACACCGTTCACCGACTTTCATGGCCTTCCTGGAGCTGGTGTTGGTGTCAAGGGCCAGAGGTCCATAGTAGAAGGGCTGGCAGATGTCTCCAAGCAGGTCCCACAGTAACTTGGAGACCTGCATTACAAGCAAATGGAGAAAACGTGTGACGACTCACGGAGAAGGGGGCGCCAGCGAGCGAGGAGCCTCATCCCCCCCGCCTGACCTCGAACAGGCAGAGCTCCATTGCGGACGATGGACCCGACAGCTCAGCCTGGGCACTATTAAGCGGCATCATCACGTTCCCTTCCACGTTGGTCACAGATCCGACTATTGCCTGACGCTCGCTCAGATGCCTCTGCAGCAGCACACAGGCCAGCGAGCTCTCCGGCAGAGAGCGGTACAGGCTCTCCAAGCGCCGGTTGGTCAGGTAGTTCAGGATGTTCAGTCCGTTCTCGCAGAAGAGACGCACAAATTGGGGCTTATCGTTGATCAGAGCATCCGTCATGGAGTCTTCCAGGTCTTCATACTGAAAATAAAATCAAGAGGTCTGAGGAAGAGGCAAATGGCCCGCCTGGTCTCAGACAGGAGTTGAAGTTTACTGATGATGTATTCAGATAAAAACAGAACAAAACAAATTTAAACTCTTATCTCAGCCAATGTAAATCTTATCTTTTGTGTAATGAAGGCAAATGTAACCATTTCTTGAAAGCGTTCGTGTTGTTGGATTGATCTGCTGTCGCTGACAGTCAGCAGATCTCTCGCCAGATTATCTAATGTTGGACATACCCACGATGCAGCCTGTTTCTTAGCTCAAACAATCAAATATAAGGTGAAAAAAATAAATTGGGGAAAAATAATGCTGGAAATAATGCACAAAAAAAGTCAAGTATTATTAAAAACAATGAGAAAAACATGTTCTCGCCTCCATATGGGCCACACTTTCTCATGTGAAAGACAAAGCCCTGCATGCAAGTTTATATGAAACTCAGTTCGCAGAATGAAAATCCTGTCGTGCAAAACCTACTTCTTTCTGGATTGTTCTTAAACTGCATTAATCACTGAATGTAACGTTGACGTGTGTGGGCCCTTGAAATGCTAAACAAAGCAAAGGGTACTGATTTAAGTTGATATGAGACTTCCTTGTCTCCCAGACGACAGGCCAGGACAAGCAATAATCGGAAAGCTATGAAAAGTTTTTGATCAGATGCCCTCCAACGCGTGGCGCTGCAAAGCTCGACCCGCCGCTGACCTTCCACTGAATGTCTCCGTTGAACAGCTCGGTCTTGGCGATGTCCACCCGGTCCCAGGCCACGGCCAGTTTCAGCTCCTCCGTGCATTCACTGGCCTCGCTGGACACGCGTTTGCTGGCTTGCAACGATGAGGAAAAGTGATTGCAGTCACTTTAAAACGCTTTGTGGCGGCTCTTTCTGTGACGTTGCGCTCATGACATATACTTCATAGATTAATATATACAATTAGATTGATTAATATATACAGATAGATAGATCGCTAAATATTTGTACATATATGTGTGTGAGTGTGTGTGTGTGTAAAATTACCTCGAACCAGGGCTTTGAGGAGAACGGTGTCAAAATCATCATGACCCTCCTGCTCCTTCTTGAAAACAGTGATGAGTTCCCTGTTTTGGTAAATACTCAAAGTCTGAACACACACACACACACACACACACACACACACACACACAATGAAAATTAGGTTGAAGTATATGTTTATTTGTATATTTAAGAGTTCTCTTTTCTTCCCTTCTACAACTTTTGGACTTTTAAATACCCCACCCATCTATCACACTCTTGCTTTCTAGCTCTCTGTCCTCTTTCACTCTCACTCTTTCAACCCCGACTGATCGAGGGAGAAATCCGCCAGCACTGAGCTGGAATCTGCCAGCGGTTTCTGCCTGGGAGAAAAAGGCAGTGTTTCCTCGCTGAATGCCCACTCATGGGGGAATGTTGTGTTTCTGTCAATCATCTAATTGTATTGTCTTGACCTGCTCTAGATAAAGACAATAGCGATGCAAACATGCGTGTCCAGACTTGGAACGTGTGACTCACGCTGTCCGTCAGTCTGTCCAGCTCCCCTTCGTTCGGAAAGTGTCTCCAGACCATCTCTCGGACCTTGTCCCGGACCTCGATGCTGAGACTGTCAGCGGCCTCCCCCTCGGCGGAGGGAGAGGTCGGGCAGATGGGAGACCAGTTACCCATCAGCTCGGTGATAAGGTCTGCAGCTGGACCGGTTCCAGCGAGAACCAGCCAGGGTATTGATTTTTTCAGCGACGCATCTAGTCTCTGAGGACAGTAAATGCAAAAAGAAAATGACAGGAGAGAATATTCCTCTTGTATCTTAGCTGCATTGTGGATTGTCCTGAGAAGGTGAAACTAATTTTAGCTTTGCAGTATGGCATTGTTGAATTCTTTGTTTTAAAAAGCCTGGATAAAAAGCTGACAACAACCAGTACAATGCAGGGTAAATATTCAGATTATTTAAAAAAAAAAAAAAAAAAAGGGGAAAAAAAAGTGTGTGCATAAAGAGTGTGTGCAAAACCTCAAGCATAGCCGCGTCTCCTGAGATGAGCAGACACAGCACTGGGATTTCAATACTGCCGCTTCCTGTCGGACCGGAAAAAAAAAACAGTAGGCAAAAGAAAACAAATGCAAAATCAATACAAAAATACAACACTAATCTGCAATCGCAATTTGATCGTTTTGCTTCCATATAGACTGAAGATATTCTATATGACGCGTGTCTCATGTGGAAAAACGCATTCTTTAAATTGCTATTCTATATGCTTCTATTTTTATCTTTTTAATTGAAAAATCAACTTCAAAACATAAAAATAGAGAAAGCCTTCCGGTCCACCTTGGAGGGGATGTTGAGATTCTGACCTCTACCCCTGTAATGTTGTTTCTGAAAACTAATTATCATTCATCTTTTGTTTGTTGTGATGCCCTCCGTCTCACCCCAAATGCCAGTGCGCTGATGGGAGATGTAATCTTCCAGGTTGGCACGGAACGCCGTATCAGCCCCCCGGCGGCCGATACTCCCGTCGTCGACCAGGAGAAAAGCCTGACAGTTGTTCTCCAGGCAGCAGGAGTCTTGGGACGAGTTCTGGACGTAGTAGCGAGCAGGGAAGCTCCCCTTCAGACACAACCAGAAGAAGGTAAAAATAAACATAAATAAAAAACAATATACACAAATGAAGCTTTTTTTTTATCTGCCCTTCTTACAACTAATTTTAGAAATTAAGAAAAGAATAAATGGCGTGTAAAATTTTTGTTGTCATTTTTTGTGTTCAGTTTTTGAATACATTTAGTGTGTTACATGTTTCCATTTTTATTTCTAAATTATTCCATAGATTGACACCCTTAAATTGATATGCATCTTTATTTTGTATGTTTGTATTTTGTATGTCGCCCTGTTTTTTTAGACATACAAATCCCTCTTAGTTCACATTTCGTGGTTCGAGGTAAATACGTATCATTACTAATCGCTACATAATACAACTCTGTCAGATCCTTTAGTATAATAAAAACATCCATGGGCTGAGATAGTATATCCTACTGAGCATTTTAAATTATTATGTGACAGATGAGAGACCAAATAATTAAATCAAATAATCAGGTAGAGCGGCAAACGAAATATACAGGTAGTTTCAGGGATAAGAATAAAATAAAAAAAAATCTGATGAAAGGAAAGTTATTAACATCCTTATCAAAAGGGTTGTTTGAGCTTGTTGCTGTAAAAGAAAGAAGGCTTGCAATAAACCTGAACTGAACTCTGAACTTGACAAGTTTTAGTGCATGGTTCAGTAAAGACAGTGCAGGCTGTACTTAAGATATCTGGGGTGATTTACCTGTGGGTTAACAAGCTGCAACCTGTTGTGCACGAGGCCCCAGGGGGCCAGACCCACGGCGATAACCTTCTTGCTGCATACTGACGTAGCCGCAGCCCTGTGATCCCTCACTGCCTCGCCCACACAGCGGGACACGCCCTCCCTCAGCCCCCCCGTCAGGATCCAGGCTCCTGGTCATTTGCATAATGAGACACACCACAAGAAATTAGTTAGGAATCAACGCGGGACCTGATGCGGCGTGTTTTTTTTCTATCATTTATCAGAATAATTAATTTGTAAATTTGCAGAGTAAAAAAAAAAAGCAGAGCAATTTTTCCCACATGATTAAATGCGAAAAATAGCAAAGCAAGAGGACATCAGACAAAAAAAAAAAAAAACATCTCCATAATGATATGAAATGTCGTTCACTCTCTTTGCTACGCATCCTGCTTTACGGGGTCACAGGGGCCCAAAGCTGAGGGGCCCGAAGTCCCAGCTGAGATATGGAGTTTACCCCACCCTAGTCTTGATATTGGAAATCATGTTAGCTGGAAACAATTTTTGGAATCCTTACAAAATGTTTCTGATGAATGAATACCGACACTTTTTTCCAAAACGATGCAGGAGCACATGGAAATGGACCACCAGAGTTTAGGGTTTAATATCATTCCACGGCCTCACCTGTGCTCTGTGCTGCTTTGACCAGGCCGTTCCTCAGCACATCCCTGACCCACGTTTTTATCCTCTTGTCCCCTTCGCCCCCCACCACCGACACCACCAGGTTTGGGGCAGGCAGACCCCAGTGCACCGTCATTAAGGTGTAGATAATCTGAGGTGACGTGTCAGATGACAGCCTCAGGAACTGGACGGGAACGAGACAAGCAATCATTGTTTCAAACGGGATAATCATATTTTAATCGTCAAAACAATTACCGGTACTTTGTTGCTGAAAGCGTGACTGCATAAGGTCTTAACACCTAGAATTAGAAGGAAATGACTGAAAAATCTTCAAGATATGGCCTCAAATCTGGCACAACTATCATTTGGCAGTCTCAAAAAAGTACTTTCCTGAAGGGATTAGAATCTCAAATGATTGAATGCATGTGTGTGTATGTGTGTACATGGATGAAAGTATCCTCTCGTGGCTTACATTGCTGTGTCTGCGTCCGACACCGGTGAACTCCAGCTCTCCGTAAGCGTCTGTGGGACTCTCGGACGAGTGCTGCCTGCTGTCCCACTGGGTGACGATGGCGGCACCGAAGTAGTCTCCGGTTGCCTGGGAGTCGTGGGTCTCCCGCGGACCCCCACACTGACACAACGCTCCGTTGCTGACACGTAACACACAAGCCGAGACACACACCAGTCTCCGATTAATACACACATTCTTTTATAGGGCGTCAAATTGCAGTTTCATAATTAGATGCATTATGAACCACTATTAAGACAGCCAAAGATCCCTGGATCGGTTGCTGTTCTTTTTTGAGTTCGAGTTAAATACCGTTTCTTTAGATATTTAGGATCTGGAAAAAACAAAACCCACATTTTGAAAAGGACAAAGATCTGAAACAGAAATAGCAGTCCAGAATTACTCAAAAAATGAAGTTACAGTTACACAAGTAAATAATAATGTTCCACAAGAAAAAAAAAAATCACCAAAAAATTGCAATGAATTACTTGAAAAAAAAATGAACTGTTCATTGAAAAGTCACATCAGTCTCACTTCATTATTGATACTATTATTGAGCCTCTGCCAGGTGTTATGGGCGAGAGGCAGGGTTCACCCTGGAGGGGCCACAGGTAGAGACATGCAACCGCTCACCCTCTCATTCACATGTCTGGAGAATTTAGGGTCTTCAATGAACCTAGTGAATATTTTGCAAATGGAGAATGCAGAGGAAACCCATGCAGACACTGAGAGAACATGAATAGAAAGCCCCCAGTCAGAATCGAACCAGGGACTTTCTTGCTGTATGCAGAAGTGCTATCCAATTTCAGTGAAGTTGTATTTGAGTTTCAGGCTGAGACGGGACCGTTACCTGGAATAGTCTTCGACGAAAGTGCTGCAGACTCGCTTCTTGATGATTTTGGGGATCCATTTCTGTGAGCAACAAAACCGTCTGTCAGTTACAGAAACTCACAGGCCATTGCTGAGAGGTGGCCCAATTCTATTCAACGACAACATACATGTTGGAACGCTGTGTTCACTGCACAGAAGGAGAACAACGAAAGGTTTTAACTTTAACCACCCAACATTCACGTGAATGAACAAAAACTGGCCAGTGGTTGAACGCAACTCATCAAATGTTTCCAAACACTACCTGGATAAGAAATAAAGTTGATGTTCTGTTAGAACAGTGAATCAGACCGCATTATATAATATGGATTATGATGTTTGCAGATGATGTTGTGATCTGTAGTGTAAGGAGAATAGATAGGATTGGGAATCCAGAGGGACAGCACTTGTTACATAGCAGCTGAAGGGAGTAGCAGAAAGGAAAAGAAGAAGAAGAAGGAGAGCCTAGAAAAAAGAAGCCATCTGTTTCTCCTTGTTCTGTCAAGGATGTTGTTTGTTTACCCGGCAGCAGAGGTTCGGCCTCCCAGATGCCCTACACTGATCCAGTCTCCAAACAAAAACCAACGCAGTCTTGTCTCATTAATGATGATGTGCTTTTTAGTATCCAGTGTTTTCTACTCATTTCACTATCCGTCTGGTTCTTTTTGTTTGTAACTTATCTTACACTTTGACACCACTTATAGCTTATTATCTTTATTTATTCATTCCTGTTAATCTCTCCCTTCCTATCTATTTCATTTTTTTTTTCTGGAGTATCTGAGACCACTCAATTTCCTCTGGGATCAATAAAATATTTCTGAATCTGATTCTGAGGAAAGAAAAACAGGAAGACTTTGATGAAATGGCATCCAAAATAGATTAAAATACCTTGTACTCACCAAGGTACTAAGGAAATTGCTTAAAAATGCATGAGAGCTGCCAAATTGGAGTTTCCGGGAACCAGTGAAACCATCCAGGTTTGCTTGTTTTTTCTTCCTAGGGATGAGGAATGCCCACGAGCGGCAGGTAGGATATGGAAGCCGGGACAAAAAATGCCAGGAATGAGCAAAGACGGATTCAGGTCGAGGCAGGACCGCCGCCTTCAAAGTTATGGCACTTTCTGATCTGAGTTGACAATAAAAGGAAAAAACAATCTGTGTTGCTCAATCCCCCGTGGATTATGTGACATCTGAAAACTTCCCACACTTTCCCTGCACGAGATCTTCCACGTTTTGAATGGATGATCAGCTACTGATCGACTGGGACTTGTTTGACCTGTTTACGCCATTCAGACTTTTGATTCAAAACGCCAAGATCACATTTCATCCCTGTGTTTCACTCCATTTGAGGGGAGAATTTTATATCCCTGCGACTTTAGGAGTTTCCCACTTCCCGTGGTCATTCTGTGTATTACGATCGGTGGCGGCACTTTCAGCTTATCCGCTCGCATTTGTAATACCTGAAAACGAAACTACAAAACAAATAATTCCCGCACTGAAACAATAGCAAAGTCAAGGAAGTGTTCAATAACTTTTCACAAATGATTTTCAGACAGATTTTGGTTGATGGTTTGACGCTTTCAAAGGTCTCAGATGGTTCGTTTTGTGCTTGTGTTTAGCCGTCTATGAAGAATTAACAGGTGTACTGGGGAATCCTTGGAACGATTAATTTTCTAATCACCTTTTACACAGATTCAAGCTCGTTTTCAGACCATTTCATGTTGACTTGAAGGATTTTGGAATGGTTAAATGTCAATTTTTGGATAATATCTGGCTTTTTTTTACTAATTTTCTTGCAGAGAATTTAAAAAAAACAAACAATGTCATTAGTAATTCAGTTAAAAAAAATAACAAGCCCCATTTATGCCTTACCTGAATTACAATCCAAAAATGCCTGGTATTTGTTTACAGACATCCACATCAATATAGCAGTCAGAATAAAGGAGCTTCCCTGTTTTCTTGCATTGAATTGACCATTACATGATTCCTGTCCGTCCCCAGCTGCTTTCCCTGACAGACCAAGAGGTGACGAGAAGGTTATTCCCTCCTGCCTAGGATTTCTTCGATTCAACTTATCATCCAGAGGAAGTTTCATGTGAAACAACTGTTTTGACGTGGCAGAGCAAACAAGGCAAGCAACACTAATGAAGTTGTGTATGGGACAGTTTAATGAGGGATAAAACTTGAAGACGCCCAGCTCCCATTGTTATTGTGAACACATGGGAAGGTAAAAGGAGTGCAGGAGGGATTACAGTACATACCGGTAAACACACACACACACACGCACGTACGCACACACACATATGCATGGTTTTGCTCTAGGCAAGTAAAATGGACGCATTCATTCCTCACATTTATCAGCGATTAACGGAATAAATATCTCTTACATATGTTTCCTTAATGAGATCTAGCTATCGCCTGTCATTGCTCGGTTTAACAGTGTCTGATTGTGATATCACATGTTGCACATTGTGCACACATTGTGGATACTTCTGCGGTGTCTTACCAAAACATGTTTGCTTAATCCATAGCTCAACAATAACCGGACGGTTAGAACTTCTCACCTCTTTCCCAAGTGGTGCCTCTGAGTTCTATTTGCATAAAATGCTGCCCTGCCAGAGCCAATGTGAAATAATATGATCATTTTTATCTTTACTATTATGATGTTTTTATCTTTAGCAACATATATATAATGTCTAAGAACTCATGTTGTTTTTATTTATAGCTATACTTTTCTTTCTTGCTTGCAAATGTCACAGTTTGCTGATCCTGTAGGAATTTCATGAGCATGCACTGTTGACAATTTTCTTGGGAAATAATCAAAATAGGTATCGATAGTTGTTTTTTTTTCTTTTTAATTCAATACATAACAATTGTTTAAATTAAAGTGTGGCCCACATTGGGACACCGGGAGTCCTTGAACTTATCTTATCTGTTTTTACTTCTTCTCCAGGAAATTCCAATAAAATCCACAATGCATGGACGTAGTGCAGCTCTATGCATGTAGAAGACACTAGGGAAAGTTTCACTCAGTCCAACGGACAGGAAAAACAAAATCACCTGACTGAGACAGACCTACTGAAGCATAGCAGCAAACACACACACACACACACATACCTGATCCTTCTCTTTCTTACTCTGTCCCCTCCCGCCTCCCCCTTCGGTGTCTCTCTCGAGCTCCTTCATCCTGCAACGCAACCGCGCCGTCTGGTCTCCGAGCGCCGGATCAGCTGTGCATCCTGTGTCCCCGCCCACTCTCCCCACGGGAGGGAGCCGTCCCTCCCTTGGTGATATCATTGCATTCCACGCCAAGTTTCTCGCTCTTGTAACTGTAGTGTTTACATTGTGAGATAGTTAACCACTCCAACTCGAAGGAAGTTTGGATTCGATTCATAACAAGCGTTCAACTGAGTTCTGTGTTGTAGTTCTTTGTTTCGTCGCTAGGGGGCGACAGAAACAAGCAGGTGAGGGAGACGTCATCTACCAGCCACCTTTTCGAGGGAAGGTGTCATATATGGTTTTATAGGGAAGAAAAAATGTTAACAGTCAATGTGCGTTGATATCAGTTTGAGGAGAAATTCCATGTGTGGAAAACTGATAATAAATAGAGTTACATGGCTTGGCGGAGGGTTGGGGTAAAGCGATGGTTCTTGGAATCAATCATTTTTGGTTCGATTCCCAGCTTCTCCAGGGCCAGGGTTGTTGAAAAATGTAGAAAAAGGGCTTCTAAGGTGTTGGTACGTTAAAGGAAAATCCTCCATCGGTGAGGCTGTGGACACATCGGGATGAGAACGTGTTCCTGTATCGCCTACACATAGCATGCGTTTAGCATCTGGCATGTCCATTTCACATTAAGAATAAGAGAATAAGAATAAGAACAACTTTATTTATTCCGAAGGAAATTGCTGTGCCAGAGTTTCAAGCAAAACATAACAATAATAAATAACAGTAGGATAATTGTGGTTGTGTCAAATTTTGTGAAAATTTCAAATTTATTTCAACCCCTAGTTGGATGCCCAAACGTCCAGCATCTTTTAAGGCATGGGTGGCAAACTCAAATAAACAGTGGGCCAAAATTCAAAACTGGGACAAAGTTGCGGGCCAACATTGATATTTATTGAAAAAAATCTTCCTCCAGATATAAAAATGAACCTTTTCATATGGACCCAAACAAGTTTTGCTTAAAACCTAAATATTGAACAAGCGTATCTTAATACTATACAATATATAACCTAATATTGCACACATGCAAAATCCTGTTTTCTGCCTAAGTAGCAGGGTGCCAGTATTAGCATAAGGTCGCTATGACCACTGTACGCAGAGGAGAGGGCGTTTATGGGTCATGTTGTGATTTTCATGCAAAAACACCAGCAAAAAATTCTGGGATTTGTAGAATTAGCGATACATGCACTGTAGAGTATACCGGTGGGCCAGCTCTAATAGTCATTTGATATGGCTTTGCGGTTCAAATATAATTACAGTGCAGGCCAAATTTGGCCCGTGGGCCAGAGTTTGACGCCTATGTCCTAGGCTGTTGAAGGGTTCATTTTTATTTTTTTTATTTAACCTTTATTTAACCAGGAAAAAAGTCCCGTTGAGATTAAAAACCTCTTTTACAAGGGAGTCCTGGCCAAGAGGCACCAATAAGTTATAGACAGACAATATTACAAACAGTAAAAAGGAGCAATTACAGCTTATCAAGTTGACCTGTAGTGTTCTCAGTCTGGTTTTAAAAGGATGAGTAAGACATGCTACTCGACGGCAGACAACTTCTCAGAGTTCATCTGTGATGAGTTAAATGCAGAGAAGGAATTTCCAGCCAGGAGTTAATAACTTGACTTGACCAGGTTATGGTTGAGCCACATGTCCCTACGCGTCCCCTCCGGTCTGCCACCTCTGGGCGACCGTCCACCCCATCACTCAGAGCCTTCGGCTGCCGATCAAAACAGTCTCGGCTCTTCTCGGCCTTGACTCCTCAGTGGTGGAATGAACTCCGGAAGAAGGTCAGAACAGCGGGGTCGCTGCCCATCTTTCAACGCGAGCTGAAAACATACGTCTTCACCAAGCACTACCCCACTAATCGCACTTAGCCCCCAACCCCCAGACAAAAAAAAAAAAGATGAAATGAATGTGAATGCATGTATGTTTATGGTTCTGAGATGGCTATTTGGTTGAGTGGTCACTTCTGACTTCCAACCACTGGTACTTCGTCAAGCCTAGTGAGCATGGCACGCTTAAAACTAAAACCAGTCAAAATCGAGCTATGGGATGATGAGGAAGAGCACAGCCAAACCAGGATCTGCATGGATCGGACAAAATGGAGCAAGTCAGTTAAAAGTCAACACTACATTCTACCAACCTCAAATGAGATAATAGCCAAACTGAGCGGTGCAACAGTGCAAATTCCATTTGCATCCCAATAGCGACAAGCCAACAATGTCTCATTGCGCTGTTTGGGAAGTACACAGTTTGTTTTAAGACAATGACAATCTGTTTTTTTTTGAAAATTCAACATTTTGACAGGACAGGCAAACATTACCACACACAGGTAGCAGTTTTTACAAATGTTTATACATGCTAATCGCATGTTTATTTTGTTTTAATTATTACAAAATTCAATATTACAAGATGTAGATTACTACTACTACTACAACTGCTACTATTTGTTATAAAGCAATTTTTTTATAAATATTGGGGTAGCCTTTTTGAACGAATGTTCAAGTTATCTCAGACTTCGGAGTACTTTATTCATTTTGAGGCCATTTATAACAATTTTGACACAATTCTTGGAATATGTAATCCTCAAGTTTTCCAGCAGATAACAGCAGTTATATTATGTATATTATTAAGTCAGGATAGTGTTACCATGTAATATGCTCACGGGTTGCGTGTCAACCCGATCAATCAAATGAAAATAAATCATGGTTATTACCCTACAAGTGGTTTACAGTTTTTTTAAGTGAGTTTTTTTTATGAGAAGTTGTGTAACCAGTTAATCAGGATCAACAATCTTGTGTCTTGCAACCAGAAAGAAGACTAAAATTAACAGACTCAGCTTGCACAGGATGCCACGCCCCTGGGGGATATTATATCCACACCAGGAAGTCACAAATAAGACACAACCATCCCTCTGTGAAAAAACAGCGCATCTTGAAAAAAATTCAAAACCCTCCGGACTCCGGTTACACTGAGCGCTTCTGTGCATGAAGATGAGAATAATATACATTCATCTGTCCTGAAATGTCAAATGTGTCGGAAACAAGCCGAAACAAAATGCCCAATATAGAACATCACTCACCAAAATAGAGATTCAGGAGACTCAGAGGTTCCAATATTAGTGGAGAATTCTATTTAGTATTTTGGATATTTCTTTCGCATTATGTTCAATTTCTAAAAATAGATTTGGGTGATTTACAATCATCAGAATATTAAAAGCAAAATACTTGTTTGTTCTTCATTTTTTCATTTATTTGTGTTTTCTTTTTTTTTTACTCAAGGGTTGGATATTTGTATATTTTACAGAAAACATTCTGGTTTCAGGAAAGAATTGTGGAGGGAAAATGATCCAGGTCGATATTTCTTCTCCAAATATACGTCTGAATCTTCAAAAAACTTTTTATTACTTTTTTATGATAAAGTCTAAAAGTGGCCTTCATGGTATTTTGAAAAGGCTGGGCTGTCTCAGTTAACAGCAGGACAGAATACATTGTTTACCAATAATAGTGTGAAATAAAACCTTGCTAATGATCTATTGTCAGTCTACAATGGGAAATTAAAAGGACGGGAGGAAGAAGTTGTTTGGGAATTCAAGACGTGCACATTTCCGCCATTTTTTGCTTGTAGTAAACACATGTCCAGCTCTCTTGTGGGGAGGAAATGTGTTGAGGGAGGGTTTGACACGGACGGAAGTGATTTATAAGTGAGTTATAACAATGATTATGACATCATGACCCGGTGTAATACCTGAACGAGACAGTAGTGCCTAGTCACACCGTGCCATAATGATTTGGTTTAATCATAAACTACGCACACCAAGAAGTAATAACAGTCAGTAAAAAAACGTTATCTGCGTTTCTTCTCCAGTTAGTAAAACTGAGTTCAAAAAGACCTCATCCTCTATTTTGAATCCATGCGCTGGCTTCCAAGCCTCAACTAACAAAGGTCTCGCCAAAGTTAAAGTGTTTATTGTTTGTTTTCTCGGACAAGAAGTCCAATTCGCTCAAACAAAGGAAGTCTTCGGTTCGCTCACAGCATACAGCACGTTCTTTGAACCTTTCCAGGTTCGAACCAAATGTTGGCTGGGTTTGGACCCGGCCACCCTCCACCCCTTTGCGTGAAGTATAAATGGTAACAGCTGTGTATAATGAGTCAAAAGCTACATAGAATGGGATACACATTTACAGGCTGGGCCTTCGTGTTTGGGTTTACGTCACTTGCTTTGAGCCATCGTCTGGAAACCATTTCGCCACAAAAGAAAATTGTTTGTCATATTCCCCCTCGAAATATAATGGGGTAGTTGTAGTCATGGCCGTGTTTGATAAAGATCTGATTCACCTTGACAGCTTTTTTTTTCCCAGAATTAGAAAAAAAAGTCAAAAAGCAGCCTCCGCTTTGCAAGGCTATGGCTGTACTCCAGCAATGACGATGAGTTCTCACATGCATGTTCTTCGTAGAACTCGAAGGAGAATCAACACCAGAACCTGCCAGACACCAACACCAAGACTCCTTTACTAGTTTATAAAGGAGTTTTAAAATACCTTTTTAACCTTTGCATAAAAGAGGGTGGGATGCACATTTTGAGCTGAAGGGATGATATAGAAAAATTGATCCACGAAATTAAAATATGAGCATATATGCAGAGGAAAAGAGTGGCCAGGTGACCTCTCCGGATATACTATCATACTCAGTAAAGCCATGAAAAGATATGAAATACCATGATATAACTATATTTAAAAAACACCAATATTTATGAATTTGAATGTTGTTATGTGTGGTTGTAGTTTTAGTTGCATTTTGTGTGAGCAAAATCACACCTCCTGTCATATCTTTAGGGCCCACAAATTTCTCAACAATAAACAATTATAAAGACAGCTCTTCAAATCTGTTATTTGCACGCAGGGAAGGCTTGCAATTGGTAAGAGAACCTGGCTGTTCCCGCCAACCCCCCCCAAACCTCTTCCAGCTTATAAAACATGACTCAACAGGAATGGCACAAAATGTGGAATGGAAACAGTAGTAACTGCAAGTCCATTAAACAATCTGAGGAAATGCAGTAGAAATAAACTTATAGCAGCCATTCATCTCTATTTTTACAGTTATTTGTATACATTTTTGAAAATATGAAGGACATTGTTTCAATGTTCACAGTGCGATCTGTTTTAAAAGTCTGTTTGGATGAGATAAAGAACACTGTGACTGAAAGATAACTACATTCATAAAAACACCACGGTCACACTCATGTAAATGTCACATGACAGATGTTCTCCAGGCACTTCCTCAGGGTCAATAAATCAGCTAGGTGATGTGATTTACAGACCTTAAAATTACACAAATACTTTAACCCAGGCCTTCCTTAGCAAAAGATGAAAGAGTTGATTTCAGAATATTTTAGATAAATGTTTGTATAACAATAGGACACCAGAATATTATGTGCAGTGTCAACTGGTGCTGATACCATGTGGAAAGACCGCATGGGGGCAGATTATCTGTGAGCTTCTGCTGACATCTAGCGGGAAACAAGTCCTTGACATTTTGTTGATACGTTTTATATATTTTCCAAGCCCCTGAAAATAATATAATTAAATGTATCTCAGGACTTATTCCCCAAATAAAGCAACGTACTCTACAACTAGCTTATTAACAGGTGATTAATTGCAGCTTTGCATAATCTATCAAGTTCATGGTCTACTTAATTATTTAATGCCCTGAAGGAGAATGCTAATTGAAAAGAACCACAAATCTCAACACAACTGATCCAAAGTTTAAATTTACAGTTTATTAGTTGTACTATTAAAAAAAAAAAAAAAAAAAAAGCAGCAGACAAAAACAATGAAATACAAAAGAGGGACAAAAAAAAAGGTCAATGTGTGGTGGGTCACACACTGCGCAGCCTCCTCAAGCATCTTCAGCCTGCTCACACACACCGAAGAGCCTAGATGAAGGCTTTAATTGCAAACAGAGCGAGGGCCAGGTGGGAACTGGTTCTCGTTTTCTGGGCCGGTTGAGCTGATCGCTTTCCTCCAGGCCCGGCCGTATTACTTATGAAAACACACAAGATGCCGTTCTCCTTAGTGCGGAGATGTGACGGATGCAGATTTCGGGAGGGGGTGGCGGCTGGTGCTGAATAATACCAGTCACTGGACGAACTCTGCAGCCAGGGGAGATACATGACTGAGGTCCAAATGGACGCTGTCCACTTCTGGATAGATTTTACTGTGAATGCCATCTGCATGCAACAGGCTGGGGGGACCCTGGAATCGAGCTCTGTAGACTGAGCTCACGGGGCAGTTTGGTTTAAAGGTGTATTTAGAACCTTAAACCTGCGAAAAAATAAAAAAAATAAAAAAAATGTAGGAAAGCCATGCTTCAATTAGAGCACAGCTGGCTAGTTTTGCCCCTTTTTTTTTTTGAAATCCATACAGTCTTACATCTTTTTCAGTCTTTCCACAAGAAAATATAAGGGGGGCCAATTCTCTGAAAGGGGTTCAAAGTGGGTTTTTCCAGCAGCTTTCTTGTCAAGTTTTTAAATCGCTTACACAATAGAAAACAAAAGTTAATAAAAAAGAAAAAAAACCCACAAATTCAACAAAGCCACAAAGGGATACGTACGCAGAAAGGAGACCAGCAGCTGATCATGACCGGTGACAATTACAGTAGGCAGATATGTGGATCTGAGCATGATTTGGGAAAGGGGAGTCTGAGTCTATTGGGACCGAATGTGTGTTACAGACAGGACGCTGTAAGTAGGACCCCAAAAAAGGATGTTGATTTAAACATGTTATGTTACATAGCTACAGCACATTGAAAATACTTCTCCAACTCACTTTTCACCCCAAGAATGTTGAGACATTTTTAAATACTAGTAACATTGTAACCAGGAAATGACAATAATAATAAAAAAAAAAGGACTTTTAAAATGCTGCTGCAAGAGAACATTCAACTGTTGAACCCTCAGTCAAATGGCGTAATCTGTCCTGTAAAGACAAACTAAACACGGGGGGAGGAAGAGCTTCTAACGCATCCTGTACTCTGACGTCTTGGACATCTCACACAACTGGCCCTTGAAGTCGATGTCTACGGTGAAGTCCAGGTCTCTCTGCGGAAAGAGGAAAGATATGAGGGAACAGCTTTATTACCAGTTGTACTGAAGGCCGTTAAGTGCAGACAAACTATCAGACCCCCCCTCTCATTTTCAAATAGACAGGCTTGTCAGACTAGTTGAACTGCGGAAGAGCTTACATTGTTCTTGACGTTTGGCTTCATGCTTATAGTGCCAAAGATCTCCTCTCCGGTCTTGACCGTCAGATAATCATCCAGGTAGAAGACAGTCTGCTTCCAGTGGGTGTAGGGAGACTCAGGGCCTGAAAAGGAGATGGTAATTAATATTACCAAGTTATTTCTCAGGAGTCTGAATTCTGTCAGTTCAGGATTTTTGTACATTAACTTGGGGCTCATACAGAAAGTATCACGATGAAATCCCGGAATGGCAGCTAATAACTTTTTGCGCACAAAAAAATTCTTCAAAAGAAAAAGAAAAAAAAGTTGTAAATCTATTAATATTTTGGATAACTTTTTGCACCAAAGAGATTGCTAAAATCAATATTGTGGATTGATGGATGATAATGAATTTGATGAGTGAATTTACACAAACCGGGGGGGGGGGTTGCATGAGTGCTTAAAAATGTAGAAAGACTGAATCACTATACTGCATTAACTCAACCTGGATACCCGGCATCACACAACCTTGGAAACTTTTTCAACATTTCAGCATGAAGGTTCACGATGGGTGTTTTTCCTGATCTTATATCTCAAGTGCAATTGTCATAACTCTGACCAGCATTATCAGAATCTGCCTGCTGTTGGACTAGTGAGGGTAGATGGGCTCCAACAGAACAATTGTCTTACATTTAATGTCGCTTTTCCTCAGGTACTGACAAGATGCTAATTTTTGTTCTGTGACCACACTAATAGGGACCTAGTTTACATAAGGAAAGATCACTGTGAGGGAGTATACTGACTGGTAGAGAAACCGGTCCTCTTGTGGCACCGAGTGAACTCGATGTTAAAGTAGGTGACCAGGGCGTGAATGTAGTCATTCCTCTTCACTTGCAGGCAGAACGGCGAAGTGAACGTCAGGTCCTCTGCCTTCACTGTGTAGATGTCGACCTCCTACATGACAGATACATTTAAGACCTTGATCTAAAGACAATTCAATTCAGAACCTCCTCCTAAATAATCCAAGTGACCCACCTTTATCAGACAGGCATTGCTGACCAGCTGCTTCGGATCAACCACGTCCACCAGGGGTTCCTTAATTGCAACCTCCTTGATGCAGGACATGTCGAATCCGTACACGTTCTCCCACCCTAGTAGAGGAACGAGACCACAAAAAAAAACAAAAAAAACACAAAGCCTTTCATTCATGATCAATATTTCATAGGGACCTGAAAATTCAGATCATCTTCAAGGACACTTAGGACAGCATTGATAAAATGTATAATTTGAATTTAAAAACAAACAGAAGAGGTGAATCTCCTAGAAATTTATTTTTCTGTACAAATAAATTCTTGTCCATAAAACAAAGGTGATCACCCAAAGGCTGAAAGAGAATCAGGTAATCTACTTTTACTCACAGTGGATCTTGTAGTCTTTGTACTGCCTATCTTCGATGGCTGTGACATAAAGGGTGGCCCTGTCTGGAAAAATCAGTCCATCTGGTTTCTGTTGAGATATAAAAAGGGAAACTCAGTGATTAACATTCGATTCAGAATGTCACCCATGAGCTTGCAAAATTGTTTTTTAACGTGAAATTTGGTTTACAAAACAGACTCGACATCTGGTAACTAATCCCACAAGTGACTGCCAATGAAGCTCATTGACTTTGCATTGAGACCAATTTACTGGAATAAATGTAATTTCAAGCAGAGCAACTAAACATTTGTAGAGGTTTAGTGGGTCTTCCAAATAGCCACACGAAATGACAATTTGATGAAAAAAAACAACAAACAAATGAAATTTAAAAGGAAGTTGTTACATTTATGTTTATATTAACTGATGGGTTGACGTTGACATTCAACAATGAACTTTAACCAACAAAATATAATTGTCATAGGGTGTTAAAATGTCCCTCTGTGTGGATGACAGCATTTGTAGAAATGACTGAAAAACAAAAGCAACAGTTATCGCTAAACACTTAAAACAGATGCAATTTAGATTTAACCAATCAACACATTTGTGTCGAGGTGCCAATCCATCTAATTCATAAGTTCTGATCAAAAATCAAGAGTACAGGAGACTACAACTCATTGATCTCTGTGGCCACCATACATCAGCTTCCTTTGCTGCCTCCAGAATTACATTTCAACTGTATTTTTTGAAATGAAGACAAGGTACAAGTAAAAGATGCACACAGGTTGCATCAGACAAACACTCACCAGCCACTTGTCCCTGGCATAAAGGACTGTGTTGAGCATGGACTCGTAAAAGAGACAGTAGCCCATCCACTCAGAGATGATGATATCGACTCCTTCCACTGGCAGCTCCACCTCCTCCACCTTCCCTTTTATGATGGTCACAACTGAGGACAAAGAGAGGATCGTTCTGTTTCTCGCTGCGACTCTGTCAGACATGCATGTTGTTTGTAAGGGTTTCCTCACCTCCATCCAGCTTATTGGCCTTGACTATTTTCACAGCGTAGTCTGAGATGCTGCTGCACTCTATCTATTGAGACAAAGCCAGGACATTTCAGTTTGTGTTGGTCGTGCATGTTGTCATTCAAAGGGGGATCCAAATAAATGCAAACTGATAGTACAGCTGCAATTCCGAAACCAATGACTTTATTTATCTATTTATTTTTAATGGAACAAAGGAAAAACACGTTATCCAATCGTGCTTACCCCAATGACTTTCCTGGCTCCAGCTTTGGCCGCAAACATACAGAGGATGCCGGTCCCACTGCCCACATCAAGCACCACCTTGTCCTTAAAAAGATGCTTGTTATGGAACATGGAATTGCGATACGTCAGGGTGCGGACCTCATCTTTCAGCATCTCCTGTAATGGCAACAAGAAAATCCATTAATAACCAAGGCATTTAGATGTTGTGACACAGTGGAATACACGAGTCCCTGTGTGTATTTTAATATTAATTACCTCATGGATCCCAAAGTGAGCATATGAGTCAAAGTAGTAGTCCTTTGAGGTCATATCTTCGGCTGCAGGCTTGACTGAGCTCTCCCCCTGAGAAACCTCGACAAAAAGATATACAATCACACTCTGAATCACATAGCGAATAGCTGACGTGGTGCAAAGAATTATGGCCTCCTCGGCCGGGATTGGCAAACAGTTTTATTTTACATATCATAAAAGGGATCAATATCTTTGGTAAGCAAAGCAGGAATGCACGTGCTTATTAAAGCATTATTAATGCAAATTGTAACAGTTCAGCTCCTTAATTGACCGCGGGCCTGTTTTTTGCATTCAGTTCAATTCATCGCCATGGTCACAGATGTTGATCTGTTGAGAAAAATCATGATGTGACAAATTCTCGGAGTAGATGTCATTATTTCAAGAGGACCTTGATGTTCCTGTTAACTTCGCTGGGGTGTGAGCACAATTTAACATAATGCTGTCTTAACCATCAGAGATTATTTTTACATATATTCACGAGGAGGTTAGCTGTTGCATTTGTTCATCACACGGTGTGTGGCAGGTCCCATAATGCAAGCAATGTATTTTAACGACATGAATGAATGAATGAACCGTGTAGCTACACATGTCTTTACATTTCAACTGATTTTCTCCGTGCATTAGTACAATTAACATTTTTCTTGGGGGGGGGGGTCACTGTTTCTCGGCTTCCCCGCACTATTTGTCTCCTGGACTGAACCGGCGAACCGCCAGCATCCCAAAAATTGCCCCGGATCACTAAACAGAAAGACGCGAAACTCCACAGCGGAGAGAAAATTAAGGAGATATTATTGTAATTCCTGCTCGTGTGACCAGAAGATGTAACGTTGAATGTGGTGGAAACCCGCCCGGCGAGAAGTCGAGGTAGCCGCTGAGGGTCCAGCCCTCTTTGTGGCTCAGAGGACGGGACCACATGGTTCCACGGTGAAGATCCTCCGGCGTGTTCTTTGCCTTAAATACAACCGCCGGCGATTTCTGATCCCTCGATTACTAATGCGAAGTCTTGGCGGTTTACGACGGATCACACATTACTTTGTAATAGCTCTACCCGACCGAGAGGAACATTTACGGCTTTTAGGCAGGTTGCTACGCTACAAATTAGCCGGCCACTAGGAAACAATGTAATGATAGCAGGCGATTTTAATGTTAATGCCAACTGATAAGATAAAGTGTCGTATTCGTGACGGATATATGACATCTGTCAAGTAACTGGCGAGAAAGTGTGTTTTTTTACAGCGAGGAGGGGACCGGGTGCCTTCCAAGCACTGAAGTAGCTAACGAAAAAGCTAACATGATGGTTCCCATGCGGTCTCCCCGGTCGGCTGACAATAACGTCCCCGTCGCCGCATCAGACGAACGACACCGCGGACCGGCGTTATATTAAACGTTTCTCGGGATTCGTAAAGAGAAACAGTGAGGTTCAGTCGATATGTGGATCTTGAGGAAAATGAGCGCCAACACGAGACAACAATATAAATGAGGTTAATAGCGAAGTTAAAATGGATGCATCACTACCTGATGCGTATGTAACGTGAAACAGCTAAATGAAGAAAACCATACGATATAATTCTCGGAATGGGCCCACGGAGCATGCACAGTTTCCGAACACAAAGAAATGGAGAGAAATGACTTAGAACTCCGGTTTAAGAACCCATACCTCCATCCTCTCTGCTGGCGCCGCCATTTCGATCTTCTGCCTGGCTGCGTGAGATTGAACAGAAACAGTTTCCGCGTCTCCGCCAAAGAAAGAAGGCGTCGTTTCTTCTTCAGCTTGTAAAGGTTGATGAGCCGGCGCTGGTGACTCACTACCGCCCCTGCTGGTTTGGAGTGCGAACAGCTCCATGCATAGAACCGAAGCTTACATAAAGGGACGTTTAATTTCCTTATGAAACAAATGTGCTTTTATCAGTGTTTATGCTCCTAGGAGATGAATGAAGAAAGAGTACATGTGTGTGAATAAGAGGAACTCCTTTTACAGGGAGTGGAGAAGTTGGAGGATTTCAGGTACTTGGGATCAACAGTCAAGAGCAGACCTGGGCATTTTACAGCCTGTGGCCCACATCCGGCCCGCAAAGTATTTTCTTGGAATATTTAAGTATTTTCAATCAATATTGAATTTAGGAACTCCTTATTTTTTCCTTTTTGTTTAATTTTGTATGGATGTCACATACAAAATAATGTTGGTACATTTATATCGTAGCGAGTCATGAACGTTGGGGTTTATGTTGACGCTTATTTTCTGTTTGATTTTGGGGTTGCTAGGAATTTTGTGGGTGTGGTTTGGGGTGCAAGGAACTCTGTTTTTTTTTTTTTTTACCTGGAATTGAGCAGGAACAGCTGTTGTATTGCAGGCCTGTGAGGAGTGGCTGTGGCTTACTATTGCTTACTAAACAGACGTTTTACCGTCACCCAGTTGTTTCCCTGACTAAAACGCTACAATATGATCATTAATGATTTTAAAATTGAAAAAAGTGCCAAATAATGTTAATATTAAATTGCAATTTTCATATGAAGGTCAAAGAAGCCAGATTGAGATGGTTTGGTCATGCAAAGAGGAGGGATACTGAATATATTGGAAGATTGATGCTGGAATTGGAGCTGCTAGGAAGAAGGTGTCGAGGAAGACCAAAGAGAAGATTTATGGAAGCAGAGAGAGAGAGGATATGAAGGTAGTTGGGGAGAAAGAGGAGGATACAGAGAGTAGGGTTAGATGGAGAAAGTTGATTCGCCCTGGCGACCCCTTAAGGGAAAAGCTGAAAAGAGAAGATGTTCCTCTGAGTTGCAATCTTAGAGTGTAAGGCTCATGCTATTCATGTTCATTTGTATTTATGAGGAGAATTTAGCAGATGTAAAGCTTTTTTGTCAGACAAAGATTAGGAATGGACAAAGCAGAATCGTTACTATATATATTTTTAAATCATACAGCATATTCAAAGATTAGATCAGGGAAAAAATAAATAATGTCAAAACAGTTAGATCAAAATCAACCGGCAAAAATACATACATCTGTGATTGTGCCATTGCAACATAGAATTGCAAGAAATTTACATTAAAGATATCAAAGAATTCAAATACTCTCAAAGAACCTCTCTTTTTTCTGCTATATTTTTGTTCTGTTCACTTTCACTATATGTGTTTCTGAAAATTGAACCTGTCACATCATTCATCGATAATGTTCATACATATATGAGAGAATATAACACAGAATAACACATAACTGATAATATGTTCCTGATAATGACACAATATGTGCAGCTGATTTCTATAAAATGTTGGAGCCAGTTCAGTGAGGTGAAATGTAGACTGACTAAAAAAACATCTGTACAAATACACAGAGGTTTGTAATATTCAAATTAAAACAGTAATTAATGACTGTAGTTCCCACACAAACCTGTGTGCCAAGAGAAAAAAAGCAGCCATCTGGTGTTCGTTACAGTCATGTTTAGTCGATTACTACAATCACAAACAAATAGCTACACAAATAATAGCCATGACAGACACGGCATTAAAATCAGCCATGGCCGGTAATGCAATTATCACTAAATCAGTTAGTCTCATGCATGTTCCTGAGTAACATAATAATTTTTAACAAATGATTACATTTATATCATGACGTGTAACTCCGTTGACCTTCTGTCTTTGGTGTCGCGTGGGAACGTCCCTCTGGACCTATCAAAATAGTTTGTAATACATCATTCAAAATATAACCAAACTACAACACAGCAGAAGTTCACTTTGTTCAATTTAGCATTTATATGAGCAATGTTTTTTTTTCCTGATTTCTTACTTCATGTCTGATGTCCTTAGGTTCGTAAAATGCATCGATATAGAATTTAATTAGAATTGCCAATATTATATATATGCATTGTCAGTCAGAATGTAAATGGAAAATGACCAAGATGCAGTCTTGTATATTTAACGTCATTCTTAACAAAGACACGCTGCCCATTTTGGGGGCAAATGAAAGGATCAAGCATGAATCCCCATAAAATATCTTTCCAATCCAATTATGTTGCGAAGGTCAGTGACATGTGATTATTGTGCAATTGCACATGCAAGTCACTGGATGCTTCGAATCCTACGTTTTGGACAACATATGACAACACAAGATAATTCCAAAGTTATTTCTGCAGGATTCTGCGAGATTCTGGCCCGATCGAGGCGCAGTCGAGCCATCAAAGCCAACAGGTCGACGCCGTGACCTTCACTTCGGGAGCCTATTTCCCCGCATCCCCACGGTGTGCTCGTTGGCCGCCGGTTCTCCGTGACGGTTCTAGACCGGAGTGAGTCGGGCCTGCGGGCGGTTCGGAGCGCCGCCGTCCGCCGGACACCGCTGCACCAATCAGCGCGGGGCAGCACACGGCCGGAGGAAAGGAGCGTGCGCGTCCACGAGCACTTTGCGCGGTCACGCTTAGTCCTGCTGTCACGAGCCTTATCCGAGCAGCGGAGTGGAGGCTGGCGAATTAGATCGGACATAAATTATACAGGACAGCTTATTTCCCACATTTAGTGCGCGATAAACAGAGTAGGTTTATATCCCCGTGCGGCTGGTTAACAATTAGGGCTCTTTATTGATTTATTCCGGTCGACCGGTGATGTATTGCAGTATTTGAATGATACTGCTAGCCAGCTAGCTTGCTAGCTGCGGAGCTAGCTAAACGCTGCGTGACTCGAGATAACGTTGTATTCGCGGCCGTTATTTTCATTAACCTGTTTCGGACTCGGCTTCATCGTCTTCGTCCAAGAGACATCCACATAGCGGCGGTGGTTTTAATTCTGGCGAATTACCGCTGTAGGTGTATCGGGTGCTCTTCGCTTTTAATCCTAGCTAACGTAAGAGAGGGATTGAATGAAATAGCTTGACATAGCCAACGGAAACGAGCCAGTTAACGGGGATAAGGTGAAATCACCCTGCCGCTGGCTGTTCTACCGTCATCCAGCTAATCTTGCAAATTGTGGTTGCCGCTCGCAAGCTCGTCGTGATTTTTATTAGGCAGCGATCGCTCATAAAGTTTTCACGAACGATTGGGACCGCGAAGCAGCCTAGCTTTTTCTACACGTCAAACTGACAATCATCCACTCCGGTGCAAGAAGCTGACCAGCAGCACTTGATTCTTCCTGGAAGGCCGGAGTGAGGACAGAAACCTGCGAAAATGCCGGCTGTGTCGAAAGGAGATGGAATGCGCGGATTAGCTGTTTTCATTTCGGACATAAGGAATTGTAAGTCACCTTTATTTGATTCCGTTTTGCTTGCCGTTCACATCACTTGACATCGTCGCGCTGTTTTTGGTTGTCCATTTTTGTCAAACCCCTGTATTTCGAATAAGCTGTTTATCTAAGACAAAGCTGCTGTTGTCCAACGTGAAATTACTACCAATAAGGTGAACACTCAGATGTTGTTCATCGTGCTGTTTTTAACTCGCATTTGTCGGAACAGAGGCATTGATAAGATGGAGAAGACAAGGCCTTTGCATCTAATTGTTGTCACTTTTGGTCAAATAAAGCCCCCAATATCTGCATTTGTTAAATAGACCACGTTAAATACCAGTCTGTTAATCTAACAAGTAAAGATCCGTGTCAGAAATATGCACATGAACTAAAGAATCTTCATTTGAACAGATTTTACTTCATAGCGTGGGAGCAAAATTTTAATTTTCATATCTGTACCTGGAGATGCAAAGGCTTGTATTCTGTATTTGCTAGGGGTATAACATCTCATTGATCTGAATGATACGTCAACCACCCAATCTCCACTAAAATGCAGTCCACACCAATGAGGGACAGCAACATTACACTATTATGTCACCACTGTGGTAACAGAGAAAAGGAGAGTTCTTTATGAAATTGTTTTATTTTTTATTCATGATTTCAGTGTTTTGTCACATTCATGTTTTAGTTGCCCTGAAAGAGTGCATTTTAAGGAACTTATGGTGGTCCATGGATAACTTGATATGACATTAATTTCAGGTCCTGAACCAAGCTCAGCCAAATCAAAATCGTAATACATCATTTTAGTAACTGCAGTCAGACACAGATAAAAGACAGCCATACAATTAGTTAATGGGCAGTTAGTTGTCGTTTAAATAACCTTCAGCATTTTACCCAAAATCATCCAAAATTATTTGGGGGAAAATAAAACACAAATTACAAGTTAAAAGAAATTGGATAGATTTCCTGAACCTAGAGACACAAAAGTCAGTGCAGGAATCAGTGCAAGAAAAAGAACAGAAACAGAAACATAATCATCACGGTCAGATGAATTATTTTATCTCGTCATTGACACATAATCGTGTTAAACTGCATGTTTGACACTAGTTCTGTACCAAGCCGATAAATTTACACACTTACTGTTCCTTGACTAGCTTTTGAGTTCCATCTGCAGGCTGCTAACTGTCTTGCATCAACTGCCTGACAGATTGGCATATTCTAAATAAAGTGGAGTCCTCTCAATATTCGGCTTGATGCAGACCATGCCCTGTTAGCAAACACAACTCCCGAGACCTCAGGTCAGTGTACCTGCAGTCATGACAGTTTAAAAAAACAAACAAAAAATAAATAAATGTGGCAGGTGTTCTTAATCTACCATCCTTTTAACGATGCCTGGACATTTGCTTGAAGATTATGTATCACAACAAGTTCCATTAAACAAAATCCAGTTACAGGATATTTTACAGGAATTTTGACAAGGGGCTCAATGCTAAAACTAGCCCTTGAATATTGCTGCATTTCAGAGTATTATTTAGATCTTGATGTGTGCAATATTAACTCATTATTTTATAGTACATTATTTCTATTTGCAAGAGAGCTTCTAAAAAAACACTTGAAGCTTTTACTTTTATCCATGTCATCATGGAAACCAGCCGCTCTCCATGTTACCAGATGCTTCCCTGCAACTGTGCACAGAACACGCATGTGCCATAAAAAATGCATGTCCAAGGTGTAAACATTTTCATCCGAGCAGCTGTGCAGTTTTCACACATAGTCTATTCAGAATTCCAGGTTAATGTGGAAGCATAATTTTAACTTTTTGGGTTTGATTACCAGAATTTCAGCAATTGATTTAGACCAAATAAATTATGAAGAGATTTGTCCTCAAACTGGCTGTAAAATGTATTGGATAAGGCCAGCTGAGAAAATCCTTTTTTTTTTTTTTTTTATTATACCTGTGATAATGTTTTCTTTGGAATCATTGGGCTTGGAGAGTAGATGGCCACTGCAGTCACCCAATATCATTTGATTTTTTACATTTGTTTTTAATTTATATTTTTTCTCTGAAGGTTAAAAGTATTGACATAATGTGTAAAAATGGGAAATAGTCATTGAAGAGCCTGATTAGTCCTGTTTGGCCCCTGCTGTCATGTCATTTTTTAGTATTTACTCTCATTCTTCAGTGGCTCACAATGAGCAAGTGTGCCAACTCTGGAAGGGTCATATCTAAGACTTCATTTTGAAGTGCGTGGATCCAAACAAATATGAGAAATGGTCACATGACGTGACCTCTGGTGAGTGATGAAAAATTGTTTGAAAGGGAAAAACAGTAGAAATTCATCTTAATAATGTCTCATGCTTGAAAATCATGTTTGACATCAATCACTTTGCTTTAACCTTTAAGGCTGTCCAATTGACAAAACATTGAAATGGTTTTCCTGAAGACTCCTTATTAGCTTCTAAACTGTTTGTAGATGAGAATGATCAAGTAAATGGTTGTTTGTCTCTGCGTGGCCCTGTGAACTGACTGGTGACTGATTCATGGTCAAACCTCCCTCTTGCTGAGAGTTCGCTTGGATGGGGTCCAGGTCCCCTATGACCCTGTGCAGGGTGAGAAGTATGGATAATGGATCAGCCAATGATTGAAAGCCAATATTGCATATTTTTGTAAGTGGCTGCTGGCTCGATTGTTATTTTGATTTATTGTACAGCCGCACGATTAATCTGAAACAATGAGTCAATTAGCCATCCTCTTTTAGTAAAAAAGAAAGGAGAAAGGGAAATGAAATAATCCTTTATTTGTCAAATGCCAGCAAAATTGCAGAAGTGCACTAATCTGGGAAATGTTTTGCCAACTTTCATGGTTAAAAGAAGTGTGTTTCAGTTAGAGGCAGAGGACAAGGATTCTTACATGAGGTGATATTCACAGTTTTGTTAGGACAATTTGTCCGGTATGTTAATCAGGTCAGCATAAAACCTGTCCTGGTCGAGGTTGTGTGTCCCGGCTGGATTTCAGTCCAATATTTCTGATGTATAGGAGTGTTAAAAAAGATAACATATTTCTTCTGATGCACATCTTTTCTTTGCTTCTTGTCCTCTGAAAAATGTTTCTGAATAGGTTTCTTGATGTTAAATATGAGTTCAGATAGCTGGATTGGGTTCTTTAAGATGTCTCAGTAATCACATGCTCAAGTTGTAAAGTGTGGCATGGCGCATCATCTTTAAACATTCATACATTTACATGTGAGTACTTTTATTGTAAAGTGCTCAGAGTACAATGGCCTTCATTTGCTGTCTTTCTGTCATCAAATGAGTACCTCACTTCCTGCATAGTTATTCTGCTAAGATTGGTCTCCTGATTTTAGCAGGCAGATGACTGGTTACTTTGCTTCTTCGCAATAATAAAATGTATTTTGGAGAATGATGTCACTGACAGTCAAACTTGTAGTAGGTTCCTCTTATGGTTACGTTCCACTTCACAGTTCCAGCTTGACTATGATCTTTTTGCGTTTCCAATAGGGCTTGTACCTTGTACCCGTTGTTTTTTTAGTGTTCATGTAGTGAAAAAGAGCCTGTAGAATCAAATAAGACGACGTTTTCATTAAACCCTTATCAATTCATTTCCCCATTAGTTGTTATGTGTTTCAGGAAAGCCTTTTCTTCTGCATTGAGATCAAACGAATAGTCAGTTAATAGAAGCATTTTTTAGACCCCTCTTGTTGGACAGACTGATACTAAGTTAAATATTGAATAAAAGACTCAAGTTAAACCAAATCAAAAAGGGCAATACGTTTACAGCTGGCATTAATTAGGAATGGCAAATGAAGAGATACTCATTTTACATCTTAACATGCTACGAACATAAAGAATCGTTTGTTTGTCACAGAACACCGCAGGAATTCCACTTTAGTTAATGTTTTTCAGTGAAAAAGGATAGTGTACATTTTCCTTTCTCTCAGATGCTGAACAACGGATAGCAGTAGGCCTTTCTACCAGCAGGAATCTCACAGGTGTGAGCAGTGACATTAACAAAAGCTGCATTCCATTAATTGTCTCACTAAGCCATATCAGAAAATAAGCATGTGCGCGTGTGCGTGCACGCACACAACCGCACACATACAAACCAGAGGCCTTGGTCTAGTGCAATGAAACTGAATGCAGCCATCATTAATTAAATGAATCCCATATGTGCTTTTCTTGCTTTGACATGTATAACATTTGCTCAGTAAAGGTCCTGCTGCAATATTAAAAAGAATGACAGACATTTTTTTTAAGTGTTGCAGTCCCAGCATTAGCCAATCCAAAGAGGTGTGGTTGCTGAGGACGTGCCTTTTTACACCATGATGACATAAGTGAGCATAGCCATCAGACACAAGGTGGTCATGCTGCATCAACAAGGCTCAGGCTGAAATTCCACCTCAGACAAGTGTTCCCAGATGTTCTATCCATGTTCTTCTGCAAGAGCGGAGAGAACTGGGATGGTTAAGTAGTAGACAGGCAGTAATTGTGGCCTAGGAAACAGCACTGCACACAAAGCAAACATACAACTGATCTTCTTTAAAATCTCAATCTTCTCATAACTGGCATGAACCAGTGGCTCTGCACTTCCTCTCAGGTGAGAGCTGGACTGATTTTTGTTTATGCAAGTCATGTGACTATCAATAAAAACACAAGTACTCTGGACTGATGAGTCAAAACAAGAACTCCGTGGCTCTAACAAGAAACAGTTCATTTGCGAACAAGAATGTCTGGCAGCCACACTGAGCAGATTGGAGGCTGCTGCTTTTCTGCAGATACATTTGGTTTAGTTGATGGGATTCTCTGTATTTTCCACCTTGCAAAGCCATCATTAATGTGAAACATTGCCATGGACATACTGCCAGTGTCCTCCAGAATGATATCCAACAAGAAAATAAGGAGTTCTACGGCAGATGGTATGGTCCCCATAGAGTCCTTACCTCTACACCACCTGCTCAAGTCTGCACCCCATGAATAGATAGAGGGAGTGCTTTTCCTACTTTCACTTTTCTCCTGGCATGAAGTTAATGTATTTGCACATGGTGGCTGACACAATAGGCCAAAGAGCAAATCAACACAGCAGGTAACTGTTGTATATGGCAGAATTTAATAGCCAAAAAGCTACACAATTTTGCTATCAAAGCAACAAAACAGCACCTGCCTAACAGACCTACCTCTTCACTTTTCTGATGGAAGGTATCTGGAATTTCTCTCATAACGGGCCCAAAGCCATTCTCTTGAATCTTTTCTTCTGGAGTGCCTCACTCCTCTAGAAGTTACCAAACTCCATCAGGTCCTCCCATGCTTGCTGTACATTACAAAAAAAGTACTTAATGAGTTTGTATTGTTCTGACACGGTGCTCAGATGGCCTCTTACATTCACCAGATCTATGACTTATAGAAGGCCATTGTTCTGGGGGCTTTGAATAATGTCTGGTTCCTAGTAGCTTACTGGGGCCCAAAAAATCTCAAATGCAGTTTTAAACATACAGTTTGCACACAACAAAGGTAAAAGTCGGTTTAACTATGAGATTAATGGAGCTTTAAGAAAATAGGACTATGAATGCTTTGTATTTCAGTCATGCTCCCCTGTCTGAAACTGGATTTTTACTTCTATTGAGTCCAGTGGAGATTTTGAAATATAGCTTTTTTTAAATGCCATTTCATACATTTTCCATTAGTTGTGTAGCGAGTTCATATGAAAGATGCTAATGTGCTGAAAATTACTGCATCACTGCTGTCAGTAAGCACACATTTGCCAATAATGTGAGAGGATTTTTGAGAGAATTAATTAGTCATAGAGTTTAGCAAATTAACATCTGATTGTATAAAGGGCCTCTAAATTATGAACATTTAAAGACTATGTGAAACTGGAGGCATGAAGGTACTCTTGGTTATTGGGAAGCTAAAATTTAAATGATTGGCAATGTAAAATGAATGTGAAATAAATGAAGGGCGAGCAGATTATACAGCAGGCGAGTTTGGGGCCAGAACTAAGGATCTAACATTGTGCCTGAATTGCTGATCTATCATATAATAAAAACTAATGCCGCCTCCATCTTTTAACCCATTAGGTAAAAGCAAGGAAGCTGAGATCAAGCGGATTAACAAAGAGCTTGCCAACATTCGCTCCAAGTTCAAAGGTGACAAAGCTTTGGACGGCTACAGTAAGAAAAAGTATGTCTGCAAACTGCTCTTCATCTTCCTGCTCGGCCACGACATTGACTTTGGGCACATGGAGGCAGTCAACCTGCTGAGCTCCAACAAGTACACAGAAAAACAGATCGTAAGTTGTCTTAACTGTTTATTGTTTGTTTGTCAATAACAGTGATTGATGCAGGTGTGTGTGCGTGCGTGTGTGTACATAAATTCCAGTATTGTGTCAGATGATGCAATATGGATCTCAGTACATGTTCAGCACAATAATCAACATGAAATAACAAACTCCTTAGTACAATAGGATGCAACACAACAGTAAAAAATGAAAGAATACAATTAAAGAGTAAAATTATAGTAATATTAAAAGATATAGCATAAATTGATAATTCTGTGTTCCATATTTCTACTATTGTTTGCAAGAAGAAAAGAGAAAATTAAGAATGTGACAACACACTTGCTCTGTTTTTGAGTTTTGAACAAGTAGTATTTTCCCTGCTCTAACCTAGTCACTAGCATATTTGTAAATTTTAAATGTTTGGTTAACCCACATAGTTTTCCTAACAGTTCAGTAACTTTTGAGGGCATCGAAGGGAGTGGCAGGAGAGGGCTGGGCTTTCTCAGTCCGAGCAAGGGAGCAGGCATCATGTGACTCAGCACTGCAGATAGAGAGCGGTAGAATAACGGTAGTTTTTGGTAAAGCGAAACATCATGGCTCCATTTCAAGACTTATGTATAGAATCAGAGCGGTATAAATTTAATAACAGTTCACATCTAGCTTTGATGATGTGACAGCTGCCAAATAGCATAGCTCCTTCAGCCCATTGCAACCTGAAGCAGCAATGACTCTGTACACCCCTTTTGAAAACATGTTTAGTTGTTTTATATTTGTTGTCTGCTGAAGGAAGGCTTAAAAATCCTCAAAATAGGGGAGGGAATTTAAAACAATTTAGTCACTACCCTAGTGAAGAATCATTACTTACTACGATAAAATAATAGAATAAAACGCAAAGTGCCCTTTATACTCCCTTTGTCAGAACCTTTCCAACCTGCCATCAACTTCTCTTCATTCTAGCTCAAAGCAGTAGATAGGTGTCTTTCAAGAGATTTCTATTTTTGTACGTCATTTCTGAGGGTCATTTGTTTAAATAACAGCCTATTAAGTAGTTGAAAAAAATTTATTTGAGTGTATTCTTATGGGCAATCAGCTCATATTAATTTATCACTGGTTATAACTAATGTGCTTTCAAAGCCCTAATTTATTATGTCAAAGTCAAATTGTTGTATGCTTTTATCAAATATTGGTTGGTTTGTTATTTTTCTCTCTTCTCCATGAATATGAAATAATCAATGCCTTTTCGTCATTGTTTAATATGTTTTAAAAGTGAGGAAATGTAGTAAATGCATTGTTCCCACTATGCAGCAAAAACAGCTGCATGCACAGCTGAAGACCAGAATTTTTCCAGAAATGTCTGCAGAGCGAAGGTTTCCAATCGTCTTTGTTGACAAAAAATCAGTGACCTGTGTGTCAAAATCTAGATACAGCTTTCAGCTTTCATAGTCTCAAGTTTGTAGCTTTTTTAATTTCTTTATTTGATAACTGGCTGGGATATTTCTCCACACTTGAAATATATTTTATCAAATCATGTAGCTTGTTTTGGTCACAAAATGATTACTGTAACTTGATTTTGTATTTGATCATTAGAAAGTGAAATGAATAAATCAGGTAAGAAAAAGGTACCAAAAAAATGTCCAAGAAGTTACCTGAGAATGCAAAAGAGACACACATACCTTCTTGCTAGAAAAAAGTAAATAAAAAAAAAAAAAAAACTTCACATAATGGTGTAAAACTTTAAAAATAAAAAAGATGTCACCCAAATATTTGTCTAAAATTACCAATTTGAAAAAGTGTGTATGTGCGTGTGTGTGCGCACACATGCTGGAGTGTCTACTTTGAATAATAGCTGGAATTTTGAGTTTAATGTAACTTCATTTTTGCTGAAATGTAATGCTGTACAATTTGGGAATCCATGAGCTGTGTCTTTATAAAGGCTTCAACTATTATTGATGGACAGATTCCAGCTACTGAGTATCAGGGTCCCTGATAACTTGAGCACAAACTTGTTGAACTATGAAGACAATGAAAGATCTGCATAGTTATTCAGTCAAGCTTAATCTGATTTATGATCCATTGTAACAGTTCTCAAGTATTTAGTAGAGATAGAGGGTGTTCACTCCAGATACTTTTGGATTGTGATTCATTTCCTGTCTTAAGAATATTCAAGCCATGCAAAGGTTTGAATGTGAAATTCTTTTTCAAGACATTTTACTGAAGACTGGAGACCTTTGCAAACCTTTTTATATTTGAATTTCCCACTACATCAGATCTTTACCTAGGTTTTTCCTGTAGGATGCATTAGTAAAATCAAAGCTCAATACACATTTTATTTTTTTTCAGTTAAACATGCTATAAGTGATAGCTGCAAGTCTTTGTTTTTTTAAATTAAAACCTGGTTACTAATTTGAACATTCAAATATCTTCAGTTCAGTTTAACGGCATCTTCTAGCTTTGCAACAAAAAATCAAGTATCAGTTTATATTGAATGAATAAAATGTCTCAAATTTTAAAATCTTAATGATGGAATGGCAAGATTTAAATATATTCAGATAATTTATTGCTTTTTTTTTTTTTTTTTTTTACAAAAGATGCTGATTAACTTTTCTTTTCGTGGAAAATACAGGTTGTTTGTCTGTTGTCAATGTTGTCAAAACACGAATAATATTTGGTTCTTAATCACAGTATTATGGATGAGCCAATGTTGCCTGAATGTATCCCTTTGAAATTATTTTTTTTAGATATGAATTTTTTCAATGCCTTTCTGTAGATATTAAAGCAGAACAGATTCTGCAACCACTATGAATATCTCCTGAATCTGTGCGGTTGCTTGACTGTTGTTCTTTATCAGGAAGAGGAAATAACGAGTAAGCATAATATTGTTGAGTCAGGATGTCTTTTCCAAATAGTTGATGGAGCAAGCTGCTGGACCACCAAATACAACACAACTTCCCCCTCTGATAGTTGTCTTCTAGCATTCATGGTAATGTGGACAATGAGAGGAGAGAATGGCTTGTTAGTCATTCTTAGAGTCCACAAGGGAGTGCACTGTATTTATACGATTCGTTCATAGGGCTGGAAGTGTTCATGATGATCCTTGTGCATTTTACTTTTTTCCTGCAAGGACTGTCTTTCTAGTACAATAACCTCAGAGAAGAGTGAGTATATTTGAAACAAACAGAAAAGTGTTCTTTGCATAGTTTAGTCCAAAATTTTACAGTTTGGTCTCAAACTCCATCAGGTACAACAGAGAGAATTGTCTGACCGCAAGCTGGTGATGCAGTCATAAGAGGTCAATGTTGCTATTATGATACAATGCTATTTCCATTTTTAAAATTTATTAATATGCCACTAATAGGTCACTGTTTTTTTCCAGCCCCAATAATTGTCTCACAAGGAAAAGAATTATTGCGTGTTGAATAGGATAAAATGCTTTGTTGATACTTCCTTAATTGCTGCAAAATGGTATTGTTATGACACTGACCAAAAATAATGTACATTATAAATGTTGTACCTGAATAGGGAAATATCCAATTTGTGTTTGCAATTGTAGTATATGCAATAAAAGACAAGTATTAAGTATCCATGTCCAGTGCAACCTGGCCAATAGCTGCTGACTTGTGTCCAACAATATTGAAGTGAAATGTTTGTTGGTGTTTTCCTGAAAAATATGACATGGCAGATGTGCTGTCATCAATCTTTTCTTTGTTGCATAGCACCTATCATTAAATCGAATTCTCTCTGTTTCTTCAGGGTTACCTTTTCATCTCAGTACTGGTGAACAGCAACAGTGAGTTGATCCGGCTGATCAACAACGCCATCAAAAATGACCTCTCCAGCCGCAACCCCACCTTCATGTGCCTGGCTCTGCACTGCATCGCCAACGTGGGCAGCCGGGAGATGGCAGAGGCCTTTGCAAGTGAAATCCCCCGGATTTTGGTAGCTGGGTAAGTGATAACTAATTTAGGGAGAGATTCCAGAGTGAAATAGTAGCCCAGTTTTTTAATGTGTATTAACAACATCTTTACATGATTGACTGAGCTGCTGGATGTGTGATTATAATTTACCTCAGTGACACAATGGACAGTGTGAAACAGTCAGCTGCCCTGTGTCTGCTTCGGCTGTATAAAACCTCCCCTGATTTGGTACTGATGGGGGAGTGGACATCTCGGGTGGTGCATCTTCTCAATGACCAACACATGGTAAGAATGTTCTGCCAAGTTGTGCTTTTTCAGTGTTCTTACACATCAGTAAAAACCTTCCAAGAGAAGCAATCTGAGTGAAATGCTTCTAGAATTGAACCAAAGGAAGCTAAATCTACCACTTAGGCAAATTACCTAGTTAAAATGTTTTCTTCTGTGCAATTATTAAATGTAGTATTTAGTGTTTTTGCTAATTTGCTAAATCGGTCTTCTCAAATCAATATGATTGTTTTCAAAATTACGAGGGAATGAGAAATACTCAGAATCTTCTTGAAACTGCAGTCACTTTTACTTCAAAAATCGTCAAGAATCTAAAAAATGTTAGAAAATGTTCTCATGCAGTAAAGCAGCATGTGAAATGTATTATAAAATAAAAAGAGACGGATGTGACTAAAAGTTACCTTTTAAAATAGGTGTAATACTGTCCAAAGATCATCAGCAGGGAACAGTGGGGGTTACGGGTATGAGACCTGGAATGTAAAGGCCCGCACTCGATCATTTCTCTCATCACAAAGACGGGGTATTATATTTGCTGTGCAAATATAATAAAATCTGCAGCCAGTTCACATTATGCTCAGACCTGTGAAAGCCAGGTCCACCTGTTATCCCTTGTGCTGTGATAACTGAGGTTTTCGCTTCCTGTATGTGTGTTTTCACATTCTAGGGTGTGGTGACGGCAGCAATCTCTCTCATCACCTGCCTGAGCCAGAAGAATCCAGACGAGTTCAAGACCTGTGTCTCCCTCGCTGTGTCTCGACTCAGCAGGGTGAGTTAGGGTCTTAAAGATCTTTAGCCTTTTAATGGACCTGAAAGTTAGTTCTGAAGTTAATTATTTACTTTTACAACTTATAGCACATTCAAGATCAAATGTGTGCAATGAGGACTTGAATAAAGGCTTGGCTTAGTTGTGAAGGCTGCCCAGGGGATGCGTACAGGGTAGCAGATAAGCATTTATACTTGAAATGAAAGTCTAAATGAACATATTATTCGCTGTGTTTCATGATCATGGGTTCTTAAAAGAACAAATGTTTTTACGATTTTTGGTTACTCACACAGAATCTAATCAGAGCCACAGCATGAATGGAATGATACCCGGTTATAGTGCTAAGTACCCAGGGACCATAGCATGACAGGGAATATGTCTCCTTACTGCATATAAAATGTCCATCCTCTTTGTGGCATCCAAAAACATTGGAACATTTCTCTCTCTCTCTCTCTGTCTTTCTGTGCCTTGGTGTTTTTGGCACATTGCATTGCGATTGTCAGTAGAAATCTGTACTTCAAGCACTGGCATGCTGCCCATTTTTTAAAGATATTGGATGACTTTGTTTTCTATTCTTGTTTAGCCACACAAAACATCACAACAGAGACTTGTGTATCATTCTGAGAATGGCAAAATATTTTCATGTATAACTACTCAGGGGTTGTAACCCTTACAAATGAATAAAAAAAAAAAAAGGTTTGTCATGTTGCTTTTATATTAATCAAGAAATGTCAGAAATGTCACTGAAAGCACCAAGGAATCATCACAAATCTTAGGGAAAGCAATTGAAAATCAGCAACAAATTGTAATAATATTAATATGTAATGTAATAATCCCTGAAAAATCTCTCTCTCTCTCTCTCTCTCTCTCTCTCTCTCTCTGTATATATATACATACACACACACACACACACGTAAAAGGTCTGGCTATAGGATGTGTGTCTCTAAGAGATTCTGTTAGTCCAAAGACAATAGAATATTCCTTGTGTTTGCTCCCCAGATTGTGTCATCGGCATCAACAGATCTGCAAGATTACACCTACTACTTTGTTCCAGCGCCGTGGCTCTCCTGCAAATTGCTGCGCCTCCTGCAGTGCTATCCTCCACCAGAAGATGGAGCTGTGAAGGGTCGGCTCGTCGAATGTTTGGAAACAATCCTCAATAAGGCCCAGGAGCCACCAAAGTCCAAGAAGGTGCAGCACTCCAATGCCAAAAATGCTATCCTGTTTGAGGCGATCTCTCTTATCATTCACTATGACAGGTGAGATTTTTCCAGAATCACAAAACACATTCATACTTTGAAAGTGAAGCTTGATGATAGCCAACTCAAAAACACTAATAATTTGACGTCTTCCATATATAACCAAAGGTTTTTAAAGTTGACTGTCAACAGTATGAATTGGTTGTGCATATGATCAGAGTTGTCTTTTATTTTTTAGTATTTAGTGACATCTAGTGGTGAAGTTGTGGTCCATATGAATTCGAACATGTTTCTCGTGAGGATACAAATGACTGTTTTCAACAAAATAAATTGTATTTCCAGGTCATTGTAGTAGGGATTAGCAATCTAAAATAAAATTATCCATACTTGATATTGGCCCTTTTGCCAATATCAAATACATGGTTCAGCAAACATTCAGCAATGAACTGATTAAAAAAAATTCTACAATTGTCCAAAATATTATAAAGATGTTACAGAAAATAGTTTTCTCTAGATGCTATATTTGTGTCCTCAGACTCTTGCCACATAGATAAGTGTAACTTTGTGTCTTATCACAATTGCTATTATACATATCATACATATCCTAATCAATGATAAGCCATCAACATACTTAGTACATTTTATACATAATGCCCTGCTCAGAAGAATCAAGTGGTTTGGACTGATTGCATGTGAAATATATTATTTATAAATGTCCCTTATGAGTTCACTATATATTGTTTATTGAAAAAAAAAAAAACTGTAATGAGGTTTCACCCAGTTTAATTCAGTTAGAATCTAGGTTCAACGGCTTTGCCTTTTTTGTCTGTCAGTGAGCCAAACCTGCTGGTGCGAGCCTGTAACCAGCTGGGCCAGTTCTTGCAGCACAGAGAGACTAACCTCCGCTACCTTGCTCTGGAGAGCATGTGTACCCTGGCCAGTTCCGAATTTTCCCATGAAGCTGTCAAGACACACATTGAGACTGTCATCAATGCCCTCAAGGTGACACCACAGACTCAAATCACATAGAAGACAAATCCTTAATTTAGAAAATATGAGTTATTGACCCCCATAGCCAAGTTACTCCTGCTACTTCATAATGGTCAATATTAGCTTTAAAATAAAGTGGTAAACTAAGCTCCTTGGAAGTTTAGCGGCAGCAAACCATTTGCCAAATTTGTCTGTAACGTAATGTTTTCCTTGCAGACGGAGAGGGATGTGAGTGTTCGCCAGAGGGCGGCTGATCTTCTTTATGCCATGTGTGATCGCAGTAATGCCAAGCAGATTGTAGCTGAGATGCTCAGCTACCTTGAGACTGCAGACTACTCCATCAGAGAGGAGATGGTATGTATGTGTACTGCTGTGATTCTGTACCACTGATATTTTTGTTCAAAGATCAGAATTAGGATATAATTTATTATCCTCAACTAGACCTGGAGTGATACACGTCTAAAAATATCATCTTGGTCACAAATCAATGCCAAATTTGCTCATGTTTTTTTTTCATCACTAAATTTGCATGGTTATTTTCATAGTCCTGGGAAGAAGCCCGAGCTGGATATGTAATTTTGCCGCCCTTAAAATTCAACAAGTAATGATCAGCAAGTGAATTAGAAAATACCTCAAAAGTAGCAAAAACCTAGCAAGAATATATACAAATAATTCATTCTAATCAATGAAGTCATATAATGAAACTGTCAAGCTGGTATTCTACTTTTATTCCAAGAATTTTCAACTAAATGCAGACAGACAATATTTTCTGCCCCCCCTGCTATCTCAGAGTAAAAGCATTGCTCTGATAAATGTCAACACTAATCTAGAAGTCAGAGGGAAAGTTTACAATAAAAGCAAATGATGAACCAATTGTTTTGGTCTCTCATCATAGTCTATAATTAATTAAACTGGATTTCTTCCAGAATTTGAATCTTTTGTTTCTTTTAATTCAGGTGTTGAAAGTGGCCATCTTGGCAGAGAAGTATGCTGTTGATTACTCTTGGTATGTTGACACTATTCTTAACCTCATCCGTATTGCTGGCGATTATGTCAGCGAGGAGGTGTGGTATCGTGTCATTCAGATCGTCATCAACAGAGATGATGTTCAGGGCTATGCTGCCAAGACGGTCTTTGAGGTATGGATGCTCTAATTATTAAATTGTCGTTTTTCCACAGCAGTACTGGATTAAGAATCTGATCTTATACTGTTAAACTGGGGTCTCAGAACACCAAAGTCACACGGAACAGGTCTAATTCAGTCAAAATGGTTTTGTCAAATTTTACCGCAAGTAGACCTATTTTACAGGACACACACTGACATGATCACATTAGAGTTATATTGAAAGCATATGTGCAAATCACTTAATTTTCAATTCTATATCTCATTTACAATGAAAAGTCCACAGGTTTCTGCTAAAATACCGCTTTGATTTGTTTAAATTTGGTGGTTATATTTTCAGGGTTGTCTTTTGTGTAATGTTTAAGAAATCATGTGAAGACTTGATCCTGTTTTGATTTGTAAAAATAAATCATCTCGATTATCCCTTAGGTAGTTTATACTTTAAGAGAACATTAGGTGAAGGATATTTTTCATGTGGTCTTTCTCCAGCAAGGTTTTTACAGTAACCTAAACCTCATAATTACTATTACTGCTTACAATTCTTGTATAAATTCGAAGTCCTATGTTCCCCAGTCACGCAAATCCCGTGTAAAGATACCTGCTGCAAGTTGATTCATAACTAGATCGTTGTACTAGAGCTGGTTTCTTAAAAACTGTTAAATATCAAATCCAACATACACTGACATTTGCTTTCACAGATTGTTTGTCAAGTCTTGATAGATTACCTTTTGCAGTGCATTGTGTGAAAGAGGTATGAGTTGAATAAATGTCTTCCAGGCTTTGCAGGCGCCTGCCTGCCATGAGAATATGGTAAAGGTTGGAGGCTACATCTTGGGAGAGTTCGGCAACTTGATTGCTGGTGACCCTCGCTCCAGGTATATTTGTGTGTGGCTGACACTGTCCAAAGTTTAATGTTGCAGTGATTTGGGGAAAAAAAAACAAAACTTTGTCTTCCAGCCCCTTGGTCCAGTTCAACCTTCTTCATTCCAAGTTCCACCTGTGCTCTGTACCAACCCGAGCCCTGCTACTGTCAGCCTACATCAAGTTCATCAACTTGTTCCCAGAAACAAAGGCTACCATCCAGGAAGTACTTCGCTGTGATAGCCAGATACGCAACTCTGATGTGGAGCTGCAGCAGCGTGCTGTGGAATACCTGAAACTTTCTTCTATTGCTAGCACTGATGTTCTGGTTAGTTGTTGTCGTTGAAGAATTCTTTTTAGTCCATTCATGTGGACGATCAGGGTCTGTGTCACCTGTTGTGTTGTCTCTGGTCCATCAGGCCACTGTTCTGGAGGAGATGCCTCCTTTCCCAGAGAGGGAGTCGTCAATCCTGGCAAAGTTGAAGAAGAAGAAAGGTCCTGGTGCTGTGTCTGTGACAGAGCTTGAAGACAACAAACGAGAGGGAAGTGAGCTGAATGGAGGCAGCGATCGGGGCCCAGACACAACCGCCATGGCAGCTTCCAATGCTGTAAGTAGACTGTCTGAAGGTCATTATTTATAGAGATAAATAACACATGCACCAAACTACTGCAAGTGTTGTTTTTCTTTCAGTCCACCCCGTCGCCATCAGCGGACCTTCTTGGTATTCGGTCTGGGGCTCCAGTTACTGCTGCCCCTGCAAGTGCAGGCAGCCTATTGGTGGATGTGTTTTCTGAAGCAGGGCCTGCTGCTCCCGCTGCTGCTGTAAATGATGATGGCTTCCTAAGGTGAAAGCACGACCTTTAGAACAGACTTTGACTGCACTGTAAGCTAAAGTCCATTATGAGCATCCGCAGACGTACCCCTCACAATGCTTGGTAGATAAACTTCTCTATGAGGGATTCATAAGGTGCTCTGAAAAGGACAGTTGAGGTAATTTAGCCCCGATCAATTTAGCTTTCCATCAAAACAATCAAGTAGCAGACCTAAAACGGCAGCTTCCAAAATGAGTTTTCAAACATGGGACATATAAATTGTCTAATGTACCAAATGGATTAGGAAGTTGGATGTTGCATGCTCATTGAAGTAAAAACTAATACTTATTGTAGAAGGCAGACAGTAGTCTGTTTGTCAGTGTGCTTTATAAAGCACTGACTATCGAAACAGTCATAGTTAACTCAATGAAACTGTTCCCAGATCTTTATTGGAACACCATCTAAATTTGTTTGTGTATGTTTGATTATTTGCTGACTTAAAATAATGTATTAAACTGTAGTATTTGTGGTGTGCTTGTGCTGTGAAAAGTATTCTGCAACTTCTTGTGACGTGTCTGTGTCGGTTGTCTTTCTGTTGTTCTTTGCTCTTTCTTTGCCTAATATGCACCTACTACCATGGAGGCAATCACACTCAATTTGTGTGAGTGGTTTCATTGATCAGAAACAAATTCAATCATCACCGATAGGACGGCAATATTATTTGAATAAATGCAGAAATAACCCAATTTACATGTTGTTACTGTTCAACCTAGGAATCAACTCATAGGGAGAGTGTAAGTGACTCTCACCAAGAGAAAGTGATCAGATGTTACATTCGCGGAGCCAAGGTGCCCCCACCAAAGTTTACTGCAGGTTTATTTTATATTCATTTAACCTCAGTCACAAATTTTTTTTTTTTTAAATACTGTACGTATGTTTTAAAATTACCCATAAATGTTTTAAATCTACAAAAAATGTTTTGTAAATCATAAGGTCCACAGGTCTGCCTTGTAAAGGAGATCAGTTTAATTGTGAATTTTTAAGATCTTTTTCTCTTTTCATTGTTTTTGTTAAATTTCTTTTGTCCAATATAAAAAAGTGAAAGCCATATGAATGTATTGAATCCCAAGGTCAGTGTTTTGTTTTACTTTATTGGGTAACTTTGAAAGTCCCTACACTGGTAGGTTGATAGGCGTTTAGATGTGGTATAGCATTGGTAGAACTGCTGAGTCAAGATCTGACATTATTGAAATGCAAAGCTTTGTGTTGCCCTGCACTGCCCAAAAGCAGTCGAACAGTTATGAAGCAGCATACTGACTTTCCTCCATGGTGCACGGTCTGCTATACTTGTCTGTTCTTTTAATCTTGCTCTGTATGTGACTGTCTTTCGTCTTTTCTCTCCTATCCTTCTCTCCATTCCCCTTTGTGTGTGTGTCCGTGTGCTTGTGTGCGCCTGTGTTTTGGTTTGAATGTGTGTCTGTCCTCTGTCCTCTACCGTGATTGGACATTGACAGAGAACTGGAACAGCCCACCGAGACCTCTGACTCCCTATTGGTGGAGGGTTCTGGTGACCCGGAGTAAGGGTTCAGTAGTCAACTACAGCAGTAGCTAGAAAAATACCAATAGGGCATCTGTATAATGATCTGCTACTGTTATGGATAAAAACATGTTATTAATGATAGATGATAATTCATAGTAGGTTACCTATGATTTACTTAAAACAGTTACATTGGTCTACATGTACTTTGATGCCTTCTAACATTTTTAGAGCTCATCACTACAGTGTCATGTTCTGCTGACATTGCCATTGATTTAAGTATTTCCTTTGCAATACACAAAACCACAATTTCAGAAAAGAACAAATCATATTATCTTTCACTATTTTTAGGGAAAGCAGTCCTACTTTCTGTTTGCATTCCAGTGAACTCATCTCAGGACAGACAGGATGTGCTGCAGATGACTGTTTTGCCCCAGTTTTTGTAGTTTTGCTGGGCTAATCAGGCTAATCATTCCTGCCTTATAGACACTCCCTGTTTTCGCATTCACCTAATCCTGCTGGGATATGTCTCTTTGACACCTGCACGCATCTTCTTCATGGCTATGTAGCATTTTTCTTTACCACTCTCATAACTGGGCTGTAGGATGACTCCCAACTCTTGAGTGCCCAATTGTGTCCACTTATAAAATGGAAACTCCATTGGGCCAAACAGGCTATAGCTGTTTGGAAAAGATACCATGTGTTGGTTATTTAATTCCTTGAACATAACAGATGAGCTAGATTTGCACATCGTGATCAGTCATGTATCAAGCGTCCTCTTGGCCAGTTCAGCCTTAACTTTGCGTACAGTACCCTGCCCCCTCAGTTGTGATTGGTTCTTGGGGATAAGTGGTATTTTAATAACCACCAAGAAGGAAAAGCTCTCCCCTACCTCACCCTTTACCAACACCATGGGATTGGATTTTGGGCGTTTCATGCTTATTCTTGCCCAGGAGATCAGTTTTCCCCGGCCCCAGAGAATCTGTCTTCCATCATGTGGAGGTGTAGTGGTGTCATTAAGGCTCTGATGGGGCTGCTGTATACAAGACTTAGAGGCAAGAGAACCCTCTATTCAGTCTGAACTCAGTCAAATTAAGAGTGCACACAGTTACAATGCATTTCCAGAGCACTTGCAGCACCTTTTTGAGGGCTCTTTAGAATCCTGGCAGCGCCTCTAGACCTAATTGGCTTCTGCATTAGTTCCTGGAACAGAATTGGAGCTACCAGGAGCTACTTTCAGCAGCCAAATGATTTTTTGCAGCCATAATGTTTGATTTTGAACTAGAATGTAAGATTTACAACAAGCAAGAAGCAATGTGCTGTGTATTCTATAACCAAAAATGTTACTGGCATCAAGCTGTATTTGTAGCCTATGTATGTCCTTTAAAGTGTCTAAGGTAGTCTGTAATTAGTCAACACCTTTTCTCTTATTTTGGCTCGATATTCTGGCACATAGGATTGCAAACGAAATGGGACAAAGGATTTGAGGGACTGTTATTTGCACGCGTTACATCCATTATCTGTGTCATCGCCATGTTTTTTTGACCAGTGCAGTAAGTCACTGTTAAATCTGCACTCCACTCTCATATGGTTGATTTAGATGCTAATATAAAAAGAACCAGGCAGGTCATATATATCTAAAGCTATTTTTTTTTTCATGTGATAAAATACCACAATTAAATCATAACAAACAAGATAGAATGATTACCTATTATTGTATAGCAAACTAACATACAAGTTAGCACTCAGTAAAACCCAGAATTTTGAGTTATATAAACAGTCACCATTGTTTAAATCTAATGGGTTCTGAAAGCTTTGAACGCAAGCCTTTTTGTTTTCTGTTATGTAATGATGCAAAGAGCAGCTAGAACATTATCTTCAGAAATTTTGCAAGTTGAAAACATCAAACATAAGGCTAGCACTCAGGCCCATTAGCAAATGCAACTAACTGAAGACACTGTAGTTAACAAAACAATGTATCAGACTCAAGGTCAATTTTGGGGGAAAAAAAATCACAATTGAGGCACTGTGTTTAATTTTTTTCTATGAGGAACCATTAATTCACTAATGCCAAAGACTAACAGATTTTCAAGACATTTTTCCATTTCTTCCCTAATGTGCTTGAATACATAACCAAAACACCAGAAAATGTCCAAATTCTTACTTACTGCAGTTACTTGTCATTGTGTATTGATGTTTTTGTAGAAATTATAGTTGAATGCTTTTACTAACCACCTCTGCTTTTTATCCTTTCTTCTTGTCTTCTTAACCAATCTTCATCACATTGTACATGTTCAATGTGTTGCTGTCTTTCATGGCAAACTCCTGCTCAATCCATTTTTTTTCTCCTTCATCTTGGTATGTCTGTACCCATCCATTCCCTGGCTGTCTCTTCATCCTTGCGCTGTCTTGTGGTCTCTCAGCTCTGCTCCTCCCTCTGAGGATCCCGCTCCCCCTCTGTCTGAGGCTGATGAACTTCTTAACAAGTAAGATACAGTATTTCTCTGTGTAAAAGCTTTGCCAAGTGTTGGCCTCGCCATTCCTCTGAGTATAGGAAGGTTTTGACTTCTCACAGAAAAAGACCCTGTTAGCACTAAAGCCCTGAAACATTTTTCATATTTTCAGGTATTGAAATACATGCTGATGCTGATCAGCGTATTACATCAACTTAAAAAACTGTCATTCAAACCTGATCATTCAAAAGTCAGTCACCTCTGTCTTGATACTGCGTACCAGGACAAGAAGTTAAAGGGACAGTCCCCAGTGCACACGATGAGCGTCATATATATATATAAAACATCAAGAGATTTGAGGGCCTGAAGCCTTCTGACATTCTTTGTATCAAAAATTCCCTCCAATTTTGCTGCCAAACTATCACAAAGCACAGTGGCTTTACAGGTACTCTACAAGCTCCAGAATATGGGGCTTGAGACCCTCCCAGGCCATCAAACACAGATTTTCAAGTGGATGGAAGAACCATAATTTGCCCCTGAGAAACTTAACAAAAGTTTCTCAGCAAATACAATAGATGTAATATCAAATCTATTAAAAAAATCAAATTTTAATCTAAACCATTTCAGAAGATTGTCAAAATTACAGGTGGCTGTAACCTTTAATTTGGTGATCAGGACCTGAAAGGATTGATGCAGATCGCTGCTTCAAGAAATACAACCAGGAGGACTACTTGATGTAGCATTAATTCTACTCAGAGATGACAAAATCCTCCAAAGTCCAGACTGGAAAAGACTGCGTTTAGTCTGATTTTAGTAAACATTGACATTTGCTGCTGTTTGAAGCTATTGATACTTGCTAAAGTTGTATTTGTGTGTTGACCTTAAATTACCTTTGTCCTACAGATTTGTTTGCAAAAACAATGGCGTTCTCTTTGAAAATCAGCTACTACAGATTGGGATTAAGTCTGAATATCGTCAGAATCTAGGTGAGTCATCTTGGCTTGGTCCATAGTTGTTCAGCCTGATTTTTGTGACACTGTGTGCAACATACATTTTGATGCTCATGTCTTATACGTGAGAGTGGACGGATCTTACCAGTATATTTGAGGCAGAGGCGAAAGAGATCCAATTTAAGGAGGATGCTAAATATTTTGCATTCACAGTTCAGTCCTGAGCAGTCCTTACACAAGTTACCATCATAAACTGGATGATACTCTGGTTCTCTTTCAGGGAGAATGTACCTATTTTATGGAAACAAGACATCTGTGCAGTTTGCCAGCTTCAGCACAACAGTCAGCTGTCCTGGGGAATTGCAGTCTCATATCCTTACAGTTCACTTGCCTTTCAAGCCTTAACACTTCAGAGTAGTACTGAGTTAGTAATAATGGAGACCTAATGCATCTTATTTTGTGCCTTGAAATGTCCAGTAATACAGGAATTCTAAGAGGGTCTGACGGTATAAAACGCGTGTGTTTGTGTGAGCTTTGGGATGTTTTTAGTCCTTGACAACAAGCCACAACTCAATGTTCAGTCTAAACCTGTGGAGCCACTGGTTGAGGGAGGAGCGCAGATTCAGCAGGTCCTCAACATTGAGTGTCTGACTGACTTCTCTGATGCCCCGCTGCTCAACATTAAATTCAGGTAACCTTGTTCCTACAGTGCTACCTCTGATGCTGAGCTGTAAGGAAGTACACACTGACACCTTTAGTCAAAAATCATCCACTTCTCCTACAAACAACAAAGGATGTGGTTGTCAGAGACTCGCAATTGTCTACACCACCATACTTCATACAACTAAGAAAAATGTTTTGGAGTTCACTCCAACATTGGGTAGATTGTGATTGAAATTAGAAACTATTTGATCAGAGTGGAAAGAGATCAACAGTTACTTAATGTCTAAGACCCCAATGATATAGGTCCCAAAGACAAGAAATACCCAATATTTAGACTTTATTAAAAAAAGGCAGGCAAAAACATCTCTACAAAGTTGTCTATAATAGTCATTCTAATCGTTCAATTTTGTGTGCATGTAGATACGGAGGAGCTTTGCAGAACCTAACCCTAAAGCTGCCTGTCACCATCAACAAGTTCTTCCAGCCAACTGAGATGTCCTCACATGACTTCTTCCAGCGTTGGAAACAGCTCAGCCAGTAAGAGTCTGCGCGTGTGTGTGCGTGCGCACGTGCGCGCACGTGCGCGCACACACACACACACACACATGCATAGTTGTGCTTTTCATTTGGTTTCTCAGGAAAAGGTAAAATCTCTTATTAACTCTCCCCAGACCTCAGCAAGAAGCACAAAAGATATTTAAGGCTAACCATAGCATGGACACTGAAGTACTTAAGGCTAAGGTACGTAAACATTCAATGGCTTCTTTTTTCCTTTACACCAGATATCCTATTGTTTCAATTCCCTATGTTGAAAGGTAACTGCTTGGAATTCAAACCATTCAAACAGTAGTTATAATCTTAGTGTGTTAAAAATGATCAGAATATGAATTCATCAACATTCATTACATTTAAACCCTGACCTACTTTGCTTTTACAATGTTAAGATATATCATTTCAACATCTGGGTGTTGTAAGTTTAAGTTCCTCATTAGAGACACTCCCTGAGGCACTGAACTTGGACCTCTGCAGTCTGAGTAAGAGGGCAGGGTTTGCTTGCATGTTTTGATATCTTGAATCAAGTGAAATATTTTCAGCATGCTTCAGTCAAATACTGGAGAAGCCGTTAGGAATCTGTGTCCTTCCAAGAACTTTGAGTTGAAGGTTCAATTTGTTTTACTTGTCATTGGGGAAATGACAGTAAAGGTATTTTGATTCTGAGGTTTGAAATGTCTGGGCCTCGACTTGCAATTGAATGCAGCAGGACTTGGGGGGCAAAAATGCACTGTCATTTTAAAACTGAACAAAAGAACAAATCACACTGAAATCCAAATGGCACTTTACTTTGAGGGTGTTTATTTAAAGAGGAGATATTTTTGTGTTTTCTCAACGGCATCAGCTTAAAGTCAGAGTAAGGAGGGTATTTTGTTTTCTCTAAAAACTCTCTGCTGTCTATGCACAAAAAAATGCACTACTGACTCTTAATTGTTTTTATCCTTTTAATGATGTGTGTGTGTGTGTGTGTGTGTGTGTGTGTGTGTGTGTGTGCGTGCGTGCGTGCGTGTGTGCGCACGTGTGCGTGCGTGTGTGCGCACGTGCGCTTGCAGCTACTGGGACTCGGAGCGGCCCTGCTGGACAATGTCGATCCAAACCCAGAGAACTATGTGTGTGCTGGAGTGATCCAGACCAAGAGCCAGCAGGTTGGCTGTCTTCTGAGACTGGAGCCCAACGCCCAGGCACAGGTACTTGCTTTCAGTGTGTCATTCCTAGAGATTAAACTCTTAATGTGCAGGATAAACAGGAGCTTGTAGCAGCTCTATGTCTCAGTGGATCAGTGGAATTTTCATCAACCACATAAGAAACAGACAGAAACCTGTTTTGAAAGAATTCTCTTAATCCACTAATTCTAAAGATCAGAGCTTGCACAGTTGTCCATAAAGAGTCATCTTTGCCATGAATAAATCTAAAGGATGGGATTCCGTGAAGCAGAGATGAGACATTCTCACTGAGAAAACTTAAATGCAGGGATTTCTGAAAGGTACGGAAGAAATCTAAACTGTATGTACATACAACATCAAATCACTTAATTCAACTGTAAAACTGTAAATCAAGATATTAGTTGCTGATGGAATGGTTTTAGTTCCATGTAAGCATCTTCAACTTCAATTTTTCTCACAGAAAATTTACTTGAGAAAATATGTAGTAAGAAAAAAATCCCAACAAAAACCAGAAGAAATCATTGGGAAATGAGCAAGGAACCTTAAAATTTACAAGAAGGTTGATATCAGTCAATCCAAAAATAACATATTAGGCAAATTTTCATAAAAATGCACTAAATGAAATCAGAATTTAATTACAAAGCAATTGTGTAGACAACAAATGCAGAAAATATGTAATATGTCTCAAATTGAACAGCAAACAAATATGTGTCAAGATTCTCACATGTGACAATTCCTGAAACTGCAATTGTATATTGGTCTGGGAAGTGTACTGGTTCTTCTGACATTTTGTGTGTGTGTGTGTGTGTGTGTGTGTGCGTGCGTGTGCGTACAGATGTACCGCCTGACTCTGCGCTGCAGCAAAGACTCAGTATCACAGCGTCTCTGTGAGCTGCTGGCCCAACAGTTCTAGAGGCTGGACCTACACCATGACCAGTACTCCCACCATCCCCACCAGCGACCCTTCCCTTGATCTACCGCCTGCCTCCACCTCACCTCCTTCCTTCAACAAACAATCTTTGAGTAAAAAAAAGAAAAAAAAAAAGGTGTAACCTACATAAGGGAAAAAGCAGCCGCTGTTAGCAGCAGCGGCCATATTATCGTCATTATTCTTGTTCCAGATCATCTTCTTGTTTATTAACATGATGCTACATTCTTGTTTTTGTTGGTATAATACCTGTGTAGCTGGTGTGCGCGTGTGTGCGACAGAGAGGGAGAGAGAGCAAAAGAGTGTGCGTGCGTGTGTGTGTGCGTGTGTGGGCGCGCGCCTGTGTGGTTTCATATTGAATTGATAGGACATTCCTTGAAGACAAATGGGAGCTTGTGTTCATTCCCACCCTCTCCCCACTCATCTACACGCACCGGTATGATTCCTCGTAGCTTCGGCAGGGTCCTTTAATGAAGTGAGACCTGAGGGTCTAAATTATTTCTGTTCAGTAAGCAGGCCAGTGAAAATGCACTTAAGGCTTTGGGATCCTCTCAGCATGAGCCCCCTTAAAAGTTTCCTCTCCTGAAACGAATCACCTTTCATTTCAATGACCTAGTTTGTTATTGATGTATCTGTAAATATGCGCCAGTGTTTATTGCTTTCTTTAGACATTCCCATCTCACAGCTGTGATCATCCAACCCAAGATGCTAGCATAGCAGGCAAGCAGAGAAGGGTAAGCTGGCGACGGGTACAGGGTTGAAACTTGGCAGTGTTAAAACTGTCTTTTGCACCCTTTCGGACCGACTCATCTACTGGCGTCATGTGGTTATCATCGGACAGACACGTGCTCTGTCGTAGAGGATGCAGCTCATAGAGGCGAGGTTAATCAGTCATTATATTTCAGAACAAAAGAAGGAGGTATGACCTGGCTGTTTCTTGTCCTCAGTTGGACGCCTCTGTCTCCACGTCGTGGCTGTATCAAGCAGGAGTAAATGTCTGTGAGAGGATGCTGGTGCTGGTCTGAGTAACTGCAGCTCCGTGAGTTTGTTTCTGCCGACCTCCACTGCCAGAGTACGGAACGAACAAATAGAGACAATTTTACAAACTTGCCTCAATTGAAAATGCATTGTATCAGTCTACAGAAATACATAATTGTTAGGAGAGAAATTACGATAGAAGATGAAATAACTTTTCCCCTTAATTCACAAGTTAAATGGTATAATAGTTACTATTTTTTATAATTGGCGAATCAGTTTTTTTTTCATTTCAATAAGCCTGAGAAAATGTTGTGTAAGTCACCAAAAAAACAAAAAAGTAACACTGTAAAATAAATAAATATGACCATCATGCAAGCATCAGAAAGCGAATAGTTAATTTACAAATCATTCAGACACTACATATGTAAGTTACCATAATCTTGCCATGATCCTTATAAGGATTCAAATCAAGTTCAGATGAAAACTTTGAATCATTATATTTATGTTTGGTGTGCAAACAACATTTGTATGATTCATCCACTTACGGAAGTTTGGGGGTCAGCGGCCTCTGGCACTTTCGTAGGGGAGTTAGGACTTTTTGCAGCCACCTCAGACTTTAAGGACACAGCCGAATCCCCTACGGTCGCTGAGGCCAGCACCATCAAGTTTACGAGTCCGATATACAAATATAAACACTTAAAATGTAATTTGTATTTGTCGCCACCAAATCTGACAACCGCTGGAGAAAATGTCCAGGACATCCAGGTACCCCACATCCACATGACAGGCTCCCTCTGGGCTCAGCAGTGACATCATGGTGGGGGTATTGTTGTGAGACACTTGTGCATCGGCCATCTGGGACTCTGTGAGAATGTGTCTGTGTGTGTGTTTGGCTGCAAGCAGGAAAGAGAAAAGCCTGGATATCTTTCTGATACATGGTTGCGTCACATTCTGTGGCTGCACAGCAAAACACGTTGAACTTCATAGTGGAAAATGTCATTATGTCATTCTGTGAGTGTGTATATGGGATTTGTGCGTGCGTGTGTGTGTGTGTGTCTATGCAGTATCCACTAGCTAATGCAGCCTCATGTATCGATGTTTAAAAACCTGTCCAATACCTGTGTTAGAAATAAGATTTACTCTGTAATGAAAAATGTGAAAGTAAAACTATGCCATATATCCAAATCATGACCTCCTGTCTTTTTCTGTTTATGTTTTGGCTTTTTATTTTTTTAGTTTGGGTTCCCAGATAGAAATTTGGTTTTCTTAGATAATTTTAGCAATTTTATTTTATTTTCGTCAAAATGGGGAACTTGTTTTTCATTTCAGCTTCTCAGATGGTCTGTTTAAATAAGGCAGATGCCTACACACATACGCACACACACACACTAGTATATATGTGTGTGTATGTATTTTTATATGTGTGTGTATGTGAATCTGAAAACATTTGTTAGTTAATGAACAGGTAAAACAGACGGCAACTACAGACCGTTCTTTGAATAAAATCATTCAGCTCCAGTTGCACGTTATGTTCTTGTGCTTTGAAAAAAAATCCAATCAAACTGACATAATTTCTGCATTTATTAATCAACCCTAAACAAACATAAAAGAGACTACTGCTCTTCTCTGCAGTTTTGTCCATCTTCATTCTGCAGGAACCATCAATTTTTGGGATCATTGTTTGCTGCAGGGATCCAGACATAACGCTCATCATCCAGCCTCATCCTGGAGGAGGTTCATGTATTGACCTTGTTCCAACTGGACTGCAGTGGCTCCAACCAGCCTCAGTGCTTGTTGCGGCTGCTCCACCTGTCTGCTTTTCACACTGCATGTTTGTAATCTGCAGAGCTGTCAACAACTGTTTACAGGGAGGAAAACGCTGACTATCCATGACGTGACCCCAAAACTTAAAATGTACTTGCGATCCCCCACTGTCAGCGGGAGTACATGGGTCCGAACACATAAATTGCTATAATGCTAGTTCTGATTAATTAGTTTATTTAATCAACACATACACACACACATGCACTCTCTCTTTGGGACCCTTTAACTATGTGGCATTTTGTTTCTGCAAATTGCAAGATATATGTTGTGGTATGTTAGTAGTTTTTCATGGGCTTCTTTATCCAGTTATTTAATTATCGAATAGTAACATACAGTCTGTTTTTTTAAAAACAAAACAGGTACGTTGTCTTGGAAATAACATCAGATACTTGTTTTACTGGACTCAAATGTCATCCAGATGGGAAATATCTACATATTTTGTCATCACTGCGTTGATTAATTACATGAGCATTACATGGTAAGAGGGTGCTGGTCACAAAAAAAAATGATTTCAGTAGTTATTTGAAATACTGCCCTTGTGACACTGTTCTCCATGAAAAATGAAAGAAGTAGGATCGTGGAATTTAGTTTTTCCAGTTGAATACCTCTACAAAAAAAGGAGGGCAGCGTATGTTAAATGAAGAGTGAATTAAAAATAAATAAATAAATATATATATATGTATAAGCGCTAGAATAATTAGAAGCTATGTTTCTATCGTTTGCAACAAAGGGGTGATGTGGGAAGAGCAAAAAAGCAATATTTTGTAAATAGATAATGATTAAATAGGAAGAGAAAATGAGAAGATTTAAATGTGCAGCTAGCTGTAATATGGAGGTTAAAGGATAGATTTAAAAAAAAAATTAAGGAATGGTTTTGTTTTGCTTCTTTTTCGGGGTAAACACATTGAGTGTATCCTAAATTGACTGCATGCTCACAGTACAGATAATTAAAGCTGACATCCGCTTGTCTTTCCTCCGTCCCCCCTGTGGGCGGAGCCACTCGCCAACAGCGAGCCGCTCATTGGCTAGAAATGACATCATCTATTGGGGGCTCTATTGTTGGAAAGAGGATGAGCTCATCGTTTAGAGATCCGTCAGTCTCCGGGAGCTGCTGCAGGACCCGGGACGTCGACAGACGCTATCTGATCTACGACAAGACGAGAAGCCGTCCCTTCTGAAGGAGTTTCAGTAAGTACTGCGTTTAATATTTGGGAATATTCTGTGCGCTCTGAGTGAACCTGCCATTGCTGTTAGATGCTCGTTGCTGAAAAGGGGAAAAGTTCAAAAGAAATTTGCGTGCTGGAACAGCAGTCATCTCTTCTCCGTGACGCAGGCAGCGGATTGTTTGTGCACGGAGTGTGCAAATGTGCAAAATAACGCCTATATTCGTGGAATATGGATCTGCAGACAAATGCAGTTGAAATATGTGCCACGATTGCAGTATTTTGTGCAAAATGCACCCCCTCCAAAAAAAATCTATCTATATATATTGTTTTTTTCAAGTCTGAAAGTAAAGATTTTTATTTTTTGACTTATGCATGAAGAATTGGAATAATGTTTTGCAAGCAAGTCACAAAATACTTACAAGATACTACAAGAATCCATTCATTGTTATTAGCAATAGTATAATATTGGTTTGCCTACTGCAGCACCAACTGACCTACATCTCTCAGGAATAGTAGCGTGTGTACTGAATTTGAATTTGGCATTTTATTATCTCATCAAACTCTCACATTTTTATTTTAGTTATTTATCTCTGATGAAACGACTGACAGCATAGCAACACTCAAAACATAAACACTGATGTCATCCATCACATGCTGCAGGGGCTAGACCTCGGTACGCAGGATCAGCATTGATGGTTTTTATGATCCTATCCTAAAATGCTTTTCCTGCACAAACTTTTGCAAATGCATGAAATTCAAGAGTCACTTATTGAATGGCGTTTCCCACGATACACAAACTGGGTCAGAAAACAAAGCCATTGAGCTGTTTGAGCTATAAAGGTTCTGCAGCAGGATTTTCAAGATTTTTTCAACAGAAGTTTTAAATGCATTTTTAGATTATTTGATCACCTACGTCAAACTGTGTTCTTGTGCCTTGCTTTCATGGGAGTTCATGGAAGGAAATTTTGTCTGTAATGACCAAATTTTGAGTTAAGAGCAAATGAGGAGATTGGACTGTATTTATACTGCATTATACACTGCACTGTGTTATATCATTTAAAAACTGTGAGAACTGTCTGATTTGGATTGTAATGTTGAGAAAAAAAATTGCATCACCTTGCAAAATCCACAGGAAACTCGCATGAATGAAAAGAAACCGCAGCAATTGACCATTAAAAGCTTGACTTAAATTACAGGCCGCTGTGTGATGTGGACGGTTAATTTATTAGTTCTGTGCCACTTGGGGAATCAGTGGCTCCTCCTGAACAATAAATGCATTTGTTGTGCTGCAGAAATGGTGTGGTCCCGGGATGGAGATGTAGAGCGCCCCCCTCTGTCCGTCATCCTGCCCAGGCTCTACCTGGGAGCAGAGAGGGACGTGACCCAGGTATGAGCACCATTCCAACTCCTATTCTCTGAACTGATTCCTTTTTTCACTTTAAAAGCTGAAGGCTACACTGACGGCTATAGACAACCGTATCTCACGCTACGTTTCGCATTAATCGCCATTCTGACAGTATCCCATCACTATTTTTAACTATCATCTCCCAATAAATGCCAAAAAACACTTTAAGAATGATTGGTAGAATTGAATTAATGCATTCAAAGTAAAATCACTCATGTTGTGAATTTGCTATAATAGCAAAGTAATCTTATTGTGTGTTGTCACTAACCAGTGCATAACCAAAAACTAAGAAAAGCTTAGAAAATAAACATTAATGCTGTTGTATGAGGGTGTTTAAGGTGAAGTTTGGCACATATGAAAAATCCAAGTGTGTGTCTGTGTTTTGTTTAGGATGGCCTGGCCTCTCTGGGCATCTCCTATGTGCTGAGTGTGAGTCGTTGCAGCCCCCGGCCTTCCTTCCTGCCCCACTCCAGATACCTTCGCATCCCTATTGATGACTCACTTTGGGCAGATCTGCTCTCCTGGATCCCGCAGGCTCTACACTTCATCGGTGAGGACTAGACTCCCCCCCGTCACACCCTGTCGCACTAACCGCCTCGTCCTCGTGTCCACGCGCTGACGGTAGTTTTCGGACTGTGTGTTCAGATGCTGCCATGTCGTCTGGCGGCTCGGTCCTGGTTCACTGTGCGGCAGGAATCTCTCGCTCCCCCGCTCTGGCTGTGGCCTACATCATGTACAGCTTGGGACTTGACCTGGACCAGGCCTACAGGTACAGCCAGGAATTCCACTTTCAATGCAATGAAAAGACATCATTTCATATCCACAGAGGGGACACTTTGAAATATTAATGATTCCAAATGTTCCCTACTTTGCATGATTTTCGTTCTTCAATTGTCTTCCATCAAATATGTCCTGAGTGCATTGAACAGGAAGTTAAGTTTTCACTTCCCATCAATCAGAATAAATGGGTCAGACACTCATGACATCATTTACCACATATATTTAAATCTTTTGATAAGAATATGACAAAAAGGCTATTTCTATGTCCTTCTAAATTATTGTAATTTTTAAGTTAAGGACTGTCTGCCAAGACTCTGAAAGCAGTCTAATTGCTTTGGGAAATAAATGGTTTGTGAATTAGTCAAAATGGTTGTTTAATTATAACTGAGCTGACCGTGACATTACACCCTGATTGATTTGTGTCAATTTGACTTAATAATGGTATCCCCGCCTTGATGTCCTACCTGTTTTAAGGTTTGTGAAAGAGCGCCGTCCCTCTATTTCTCCAAACTTCAACTTCCTGGGCCAGCTGCAGCATTTCCAGGGCACTCTGAGCCAGAAGGCCGTCACTGGGGACCCGGCCATCCCGCAGCAGGACGATTACCTGCTGTCCGTCGATAACGCTCCCCCCTGCCAGGACAGCAGCGGCACAGGCCACTCAGAAGAAGTTGAGAAGACACACAAAGAGACTTCGTGCCCGGCGCAGAGACACTCAGATTCAAATCAACAGCCATCGGTGAAAAGTTTGACTGTCAGTCACAATCAGGACATCTGGGAGCCTCCAAAGCCGGCAGCTCAGGGCGTCTGCAAGCCCGACAAATCAAAACCCACAAAACTACAACTGCAACTCCCAGCGAGCTCTGCTTCTCTCCTCGAGAGACGCAAAAGCCTCAGTCTCTCTCTCACCCCCCTGGGAACCTGCCCTCCTTCCGCCGAGAGCGGCAGCCTGCCAGCAGGGGGCGGCGCCGGGTCCAAAACTATCCACCGGAGCGAGGGGACGGCGGAGCTGGACACAAAGACTGAGAGTCACAGAGGTTGGCGGGTGGAGGAGCTCCCCAAGGAGCACGGGGTCCCGCTCCGCCCTGCTGTGGCGAAGGAGCCCGGCCTGCTATCGCCGCTCAGCTTCACCCTCAACAAGCTGCTGGGGTGGGGAGAGAGGCTGCTGCTGGGGGGGGCCTTCGTCCACCCCGTGATGGGACAGGCCACGCTGCCATACCGCTGCTGAGGCTGCTGGGTTTTGTGTTTGCGTGTGTGTGTGTGAGTGTGTGTGTGTGTGTGAGTGTGTGTGTGTGTGCGTGCGCGCGTGCGAGTGTGTTTCTATCTGTGCATGTTTTGATGTAGACACAGTGCAGGTCTGCGGGAACACCTGCCTTATATTTATTTATTTATTTATTTATTGCAGAGTTCAATATTAAGAATTATACTTGATAAATAAATGCAACCTGAGTATTTCATATTGACACCCGTTATCTTCCCCCACCCCTTGTGAGATGGTTTTATTTTGAAAGAATTTTTTTGTAAATGTTGAGTAATTACTGATGATTAAAAATGAGATTTCAAATCACTTCATCTAACAATCCTCCTCATTGTTCACTGTCATTCCAACAAAATGGGTACCATAACATGTTCATATGATGGAAAAAAATGCTTTGTTGAACTGTGAATCTCAGCATATCCACTTGACCGCTCTCTAACAGTTAGGAAAAGTCGCCATATAATAAGTTGAGGCTCTTCGGCCACTTTTGTTTTCTTGCAATCTTCATATAATGAGGCCATTTCAAGCTGACATTCGGCTAATAGGCATCAGAAGAGTTCAGTTTCAAAATATCATAAAAATTGAACAATTGTTTCAGCTAAACTCATGCTAAACACAATACTTATGCAGATCGCTCTTAACTTCCTGTTCAAATGCTGCCTTGATTGTTTACTAGTGGGTCATAAAGCGGCTTCCAGACCACTGACCTGGTCAAGTTAAAGACAGACAGTTGCACGTCGATCCATATTCATTCCTTCATTCATTATTTATACCTATTATTGTGGAGTCCCGGCTGTCATTGGGGTAGGGATCTCCATCTAATCACAGGGCCACGTAGAACGATGCACTTGTTCATTCACATCTGGAAAGGGTCGCCACTGCGTTTTTTTCAACTGTGGGTTGAAACCGGAGAAAACATCCAATGCCCACACAGAAAGGCCCCAGGAATCAAACCAGCGACCTCGATCTGATATTCCACTTCCATTCATTGTTTATAAATGTAAAACCTTATCACAGAAGAGTATCGGGTTTAACGTGCATCTAAGGTTCAAACAGGTAACGGAGTTAATTTGCTGGGATTGAATATTAACAAAGAATCACAATATTGAGGTGCAACCAAAATGTCTACGTTTGGACGGTTCGCAAACACAATGGCGCTCCTGAGTGTCTGTACGCGCAGGCGCACTTTCACATCGCGGTCGCGCATCAACCGGTGTTTTAAGAATAAGAGTAAGAATAAGAAAAATAACAATTTTATTTAAGGAAATTTTTGTGCCAGAGTTAGAAGAAAAACATTACAATAATAACTACTAGTAGAAAATGGTATAAACAGTAAAAAAAAGGGGGAGAATAAGAAACATAAATAAACTGTAAAGTGTCTTAAGTAACAAGTGAAAACTATAAAGTGTCTTAAGGTATTTTAAATACCAAATAAATGATAAGAAGCGCACAAGAGTATGAAAAAATATTGTACATGTAGCTGTTATGAAATATATGTTTTCAAGTCATCCCACAGTCGCACGCGCTACAAACTTCCGGTCTAAAAGTCTGACGTGGGAAGTCATTTTTTTGGTAGTTTTTTTTCTTCCTCGGAATCCAACAGCTGTATGCGTGAAGCGACGTGACGTGACGCGGCGGATCCGCCCACAGATGGGTGAAGTTTTCCCCTTCGGACCGACGAAAGGGATCGCCCCGGAGCCAATGAGATGTGGGCGCGTTTAATATGTGTGTGTGTGTGTGTGTATGTGTGTGTGTGTGTATGTGTATGTGTGTGTGTGTTGGGGGGGGGTAGTTTTCGAGCTTGTAGCTTGGAGTGACGTCACGGATACTTCAAATGCCCAAATAAGGAAATTGACACATGAAAGTAGAAATCGCAGTGGTCAGTCAAGAAAAAAAAAAAAAAAATTAAAGAGAATTATTAGCGCGTGTGTCCGCGCAACCGGTCGCGCGTGCGTGAGTAAAACGTCTCTTGCGTGGAAATGAGTGGTAGTTGAGTTTTGGGGAGGAAAGAGGAAGCAGTTCCGCCCTCAGCGGCTACCGAGGCCGAGGAGCACAACCGACTCCTCCCGATAAACGAGGTGGAACCGAGGTAGCGTTCAGGTGGTCCGCGGGGAGAGCCAGCGGGGACTCGTCAGCTTCGAGAGCTCGTTTTTAAAAGAAAAAAAAAAATGCGCGTCAAGTTACTGTACGGCTCCGGTGGCTTCTGCTAACAGCGACGGCTTCGAAAAGGCGGGTTCGTCGGGCGGCTTCGCTCCGGGTTCGGGCTTGTGGTTTGGGAGTCTCACGCCGACTCGGGCCTCGGGAGGATTTTTTTTTTCCTCAGCGGACAGTCTTAAGTTGAAAAAGCAGCATGGGAGAAGAGGAGGAAAGATTCAAACTGGTGGTTGTGGGGGGCGGAGGAGTGGGGAAGAGCGCCCTGACCATCCAGTTCATACAGGTAGGACTTTCCTTCATTGTGACACAATAGAAATGAATTCATTATTTCAGGGACGTCGTGGAGAACTCTGTTGTCCAGGGGCCCAGGCCTGGGTGGACGTCCTTGTAGATGTTGATTTTTAAGTTATTTGCTCCCAAGTTTGTCCAGAATTACACATTTTTCTGGTTTTTTTTTTAAGTTCCTGCAGATTTGTTGACTAATTTCCCCACGTTATCATGAAATTTCACTGACTTCTTTAAACTGACTAAAAATGTTTCACCAGTCGTCCTGTTCGTTTGTTTGGAAAAAAAGGTATAAAATATATGGTTAATCCGCCACTAGCAGGGACACCAGGCGTCTTATTTCGCTTCAGCCCAGATCCCCCTGAGATTTGTGCATCATATATCAGCTACATTATCTGCCTGCCTCCTCTGAGGAACACTGGCATCTGTGAAATTTCTCTTGTATTTCTCCAGGTCCTCAAGTTTTGTTTTAGTGGCATCATGCCAAAGTTTTCCAACAGATAGATAGACAATCACTGCAGACAAGCAAGAACTAGTCATAAGTTGCTTTGATTTGATGGGGCTGAATCATTGATATCAGTTGCCCCAGCCAGTCTACATAGAACCAGAACAAAATTGTTTGGCACTTGTTAAATTTGGACCTTATTCTTTGTTGAATTTTAGGACATTTGTGTGTAGATTTCCAAATAATTGCTTGTTAATTTAAGTATGGTATTTTATAGTGATTTGGCAACAAGGGAAATAGCTGCGGAAAAAAAAACTAGTTAGTAACAAGTATTGAAATCAAATTATTTTAAAACTAGGAAGTTTACATGGTCTATTTTGGACCTATTCAAAAGATAGAATTCGATCTGATGGGTTATGTAGGCCATAATTCTTGATGGGCACAGTCACAGAGTAGGCAATGAACTGGCTATGTACCGCATCTATGTACAAGAGTCGTCATGCAGCATCTCGATGTTATTATGAAGACCTTTATTTCACTTGCTTCCAGCCCGCTGGCCGAGAAAACAGTTAGATATTTACATCGTTAATTTGACTTCTACCAAGTCCGTGTCCGTGCCATACTGGCCTTTCTGATGTCACCGTCCTATTCTCCGATGTAGGCAAGGTTTCCCAGGGGACCAGTTGCATCCATCATGTGTCAGTCGTTTATTGACTGGTTGTGTTTTGCAGTCGTACTTCGTGTCGGACTACGACCCCACCATTGAAGACTCCTACACCAAGATCTGCAACGTGGATGGAAAGGAGACACGACTGGACAGTAAGACATTAATTCATAGCAGCTGTTTGTCATCATAACTGCAGGGTGTGTGAAGGCAAAGGGTGTGTTGGGATGTGATCTGTATGTGTGTGAGAGACGCGTGTGTTTCATTCCCTTGTTAGGACTTGTACTTGGCCAATATTAAACTCCACTGTAGCGCCTCCAGCACGTTTATGTTGCAATCTCTGGAGGACGCTCTGTAACCCGGATCACACTCACACATGCTGTGTCACTGTGTCCTGGGGAGGAAAACTGGATCTTCCACAATCTGCCAGGGAGGCGCCATTTTGATAAAACAAATGATATCAACGACCAAAATCCTCTTAGGAGAGACAATACCTAAAATTTATCTCCATGTATTAATGATTAGAAAAGCCTTCTTTTGCCATAAATGTGAAATAACACAGCAGTCACGTCCTTGGTGAATGTACTGACTATATATATGCATTCAAAAACATTTCATCCTTGTATTATTTGGCCTTTGTCCTGATTGAGATCCAACAGCCTTCACCTAATGTAATGTATTTGTGTGTGTTGTCAGTCTTAGATACAGCAGGCCAGGAGGAGTTCGGGGCAATGAGGGAGCAGTACATGCGCTCAGGCGAGGGCTTCTTACTGGTGTTTGCTCTCAATGACCGGGGCAGGTAAAGGAAAAAGTGTGTCTGAGTGTGCCTTTCACCCACTTTGGATTCAATATGATAAATGCTGGATGTAAAAGGAGGAATGGCTCATCAGTGTGATGCAATCTGTAACAGTACCAGTTTCTTTGCTTCCTGCTCAGGGTGAGCCCACTGCCTTGCTGACTTTGTCCCTGTTGCACTTTTCAATGCAACACATTGCAACCCAAGCACAAACACAAATGGCTGGATAGTGCATTGATTTATATCAAATATTGCCCACTGCAACATCTTAGTATGTTTTAATAACAAAGGTTTACTGTGTGCATCTAGATAGATCAATTTTATTTCTTACTAGTCTTTGCCAAAAAAATCTTTCGTCCCTTTTTTATCCGTATAGAAAAAATATATTACCTGAATTTACCCAAAATATTTGCAAGAAATAGATGGAAAAAAAAACAGCATGATTGAACTAGAAATTTGCCTGAATTAATATTGAGAAACATCATAAGAAGTAGCAAAAATAACCAAAGAATGAAAAACTGAAAATGTTCCCATAAATGCCGAAAACATTTGCAGCAGAAAAACAGCATAAAAAGGCAATCAGTAAGACACTGGTGACCAGATGAAGATTGTAAAAATATGTATTGCAATTTTTAATGAAAAAAAAAAACCTCATATGGGCAGTTGTCTGTGGATTAGATTCCCAGACATTTCCTGTATTTTGCCTGTTTGTCGGTTTGACTTTCCCTCAGTGTTTTGTCAGCCGAATAATTGGGAGTTGTCAAACCTCAGCTTTTGCAACACTTTCAGTGGGAATGCTTGTAATTGCTGGTTGGATTCAGTGCTGTTTTTTTAGCAGCTGTCTTGTTCACTTTGGGACTTATTTAACCCTGCTGATTTTAGTGTTGAGATCCAACGGGCAATGAATTTTGGGGGTTTACTGCTTCCTTATTCATGTAGGTGGCGCCACTGACTGCTCTGTTCTCCCTGCTGTCATTAATTGAGAGATTTATTGCCGTTAGGGTCATAAAATGAAAATGAAAAACAGTGGTTTCTGTTAGCTTCATCGTCAACTCCACCACCAACACAGAAGCCTTGTGTGCCTGTTTTTGAAATGATAGTAAGTAAAAAAATGGGGAGGGGGGGGTACTCATTATGTAGGTATGCAGATACACAGATAAACATTGTTGTATATTTTTTTATAACTAAGCGGATACTGGGATTAGGGTTTGGCAGTTTGGAATAAAGATATACATCAGAATATTTTAAAGCTTTTATTCCCTGAAAGTCTTTATATTGGTATCTGATTAGACATGGAAAATGAACACTCATAAAAGCGATACATTTATTGCCCGTGTATCCTGTGAAGAAAGGTTTAAGGTAATAATTATCTAAAGCTTTTATGACTTCTGAATTTAGCCAAACTCTTAAAAGCATATATAATCAGGTCATGCCCTTGAAACTGGTCAATCATTTCCTCACAGTTTTAGACTGTTGTTGTTTATTCTAACATGTTGTTCATTTTTTTTTTTTTTTTTTTAGATAATTTCTTGCATTTTTTGAGGGGGGGAAAGTAAATCTTTCACTATATAAAGTGTGTGTGTGTGTGTGTGTGTTTTGTCAAACAAAAAAAAACAAATTATTTCAGTCTGAATTGACAATTGTGATACATCAAACTTTTTATTGCGTTTATAAATCCATTGTACAATATAACATTCTTTTTTTCCCAAAGTGTCAAAATCATTACTCATAATACTGGAGGAAAAAAGGTGTCAAAGTCATGAGATCCATTGCTTGGAAACAATGAGAACAACGCTTCCTCTTCCCCTTATAATTTTCAACATAGCATCTCCACCCAAACTTCTCTCCATCAACTAAGAGGTGGAAATGTGTCACCAGGGAAATGACTCCATCTGCTCTGGAAAGTTTCCAGCTGTATCTTCTACAGTTAAAGGCTCAGAAGTGATTTTTCTACATTAGCTTGAATTCATATGTGTTGATAATTGACTCGGTCTGCACTGCCTTGCAGCTTCCATGAGGTCCAGAAGTTTCACACTCAGATCTTGAGGGTGAAGGACCGTGACGACTTCCCTATGCTGCTGGTTGGAAACAAGGCTGACCTGGAGCAACAAAGAGTGGTAATTAACACACTTCTATGCCTGTGACCTTTCAGTGTTTCATACGCCATTCATTTACAAATTACTCGATGAACTGTCCCAGTCATGGTTTTTGTAATGTGCTGATATGGTTGTATCATTTTTTTCCTGCAGTCTACATTTTCACTTGTAACTTTCCTCTACCAGTTTGCAGTTTCTCTAATAAGTTGTGCAGACCTTCATCAATCCTAACAGATGTACTCATCGTCAGTCTGGACAAACACAAGCTGTGTTTGGTTTGAGCAAATTAAGAAGGCACAGTTGATAATATGATATAATATATTCATGATATAACAAGCTCAGAACACAAAGCTGATCTATTCAGATGTTTTGCATTGAAATGAGCACTGCTAATGGACTGTGCACAGTGATGGTGCATTCAAAAGGAATCCGGACAGATGAAATGAAACACATATGTCGATATGTTGCTATGGTGATATCTTTAAGAATGGTGGCACAGAGTTCAGCTCCTGTCTCCTCATAGCTAGAATGTTCTGGATTTTAATCCAGTCTGCGACTGGGTTCTTTGCATTTGCAGTTTCATGGCTGTGTGGGCTCTCTCCAGGCTCTTTGTCTTACTTCCACAGTGTAAGAAAACCGTCAATAGATCAATTGAAAAGTAAATTGTCATTGCGATATTGAATGGCTGTATATCTTTAATTGTGACTGGCCTGGGTTAAAGCCCACCTCTTACCCATCAGCCTTGATTGCCTCCTGGCACCAATTGCTTTTATACAGGATAGATAATTCATTCAAATCATTTTGTGAACTTTTTGACGTTATTCTAAACATGCAAATAGCTAAAAGCTATATATATTTCTTAGTTTTTATTGTTTATTTGTATTTACTGTAGTGTGCTTCCGTCTAATTAGACAGCATAAGTGACAGCTGGGCATTTGTTATCTATAAAGATTTCAAGGGAAGATGCCCAGGGCTTCGCCAGAGAGAACAGGATTCACTACATGGAGGCTTCGGCTAAGAATCGCTACAATGTGGATGAAGCTTTCTTGGAGCTGGTGCAAATCATTAGGTATTTGTGTTTTTCTCACTTGCTTCAAATCATTCCACTAACTATTTTTCCTTACTCTTGGTGTAAAAATACTACTGTATCCTCTGATTTTAACTTGGAATACTTATGTAGTAGTGAGCCTTAGGGGTCAAGAGTGGGTCATGTCTTTCAAATAATTTATTGTACATTTTAAAGCAGTTCTCCAGCAAGGGCAGCAAAAGAGAGAAACATATAGCATCCTCTTGTTTTATAGATACATGGCAGCTAACACAGCATGGCCTTCTTTTTTTTGTAGCAAATTGGTGTCTCATTTTACTTTTTATACAATGCTTTGTTATGCAGGGTCATCTCCTGGCCCACACTGTCCAGTTCAGTTGAGCACTGAAAAAAAAAATAGAGCCCCTGGCCAAAGAATTGTATTGCTAAGAATTTTATCTTTTACTCAAGTCCATATGTGGAATTTTGGCTGTTAATTACTAAAATGTGTACAAGGCCAGGGTTTCCCAAAGTTGAGGGTTGTGAGTAATATAAGTAAAGTCCACTTTCAACATGTTTAAATTCATGAGAAGTTACATTCATTGTCTAATTTTCTGATTGTTCTCTTTTTTATTTTGCATAGGGGGGGTGTTGACATCTTCTAATTAAGTTTTGATGCTTAAAATCATGGAAGGAAGATCAGAAAATACAACAGCTAAAAATTTTAGACCAAATAAAATAAAAATCGATTTTGTGGGTGGTAAGTGCTGTGGGTCGCTGTCATTTTCACTCGGAAGGCCCTGCCCCCTTCAGAGTGGGAGAAAATCTTCAAATAATGTACTCCTCTCATGGTTTCTCCTGCTCTTCATCCACAGAAGGTTTCAGGAGATGGAGAGTCCTCCTCCTCCAGCTCATCAGGCAGGGAAACAGAAGAGTGGTGGCTGTCCCTGTGTCCTTCTCTAAGCACTGTTACCATGGACACCAAGGACTTGTCCTCAAAGGAGTGTGTGCATCTATGTCGAGAAAATGGCAGAGATATAATGCATCATCTGCAGTTTTCATTTGCACTTTTGCCAGAATATGATTCAGTGTAAACTTTCATTTTAGGGAACGGGTGTAAAGAACGTGCTGCTTGTTGCAGTTTGCTCTACTGGTGATCTAAAATGACAGCACCGCCACTCGTAATACGTAGATGTTATGACAGCCACAAGTGGTGCAGAGCACACAGGTACAAATATTATCCCAGACGCACAGGCGACTGCCAAAAATTCATGTCCAAAACTATGTAACCTTATCGATCATTTCAACTTGACTAATTGAAATGGGCACGCCCATACATAAGACGGCAGTTGGAATGATTGCCTGCAGGGGGCAGCAAAGCACAGCAGCAGCAAACCTAGCAGCAGATCCAGGCTGCAGGGCTTTTAGCCGCTGATGTGTTCATTTTTTGTAGCAACCTCTCCATCTTTTTAAGACTGTTCCCATAAAATCAGGATAGCAGCAAGCGTGACTCTACATGCAGATTATTCTATCTCTAATATTCTATCATCATCCGTGATGAGGATCAGTATTTGATCATGTAAGATGATGTGATCTTGGCAGTGCAGCTTTTATCTCTGTTTGCACATTTCAACATTTGACTGACAGGCAACTGTTTCCTACATTTCATTTTTGACAGAAGTTTGGTACTCATCCATTTTGCTGGGACGTCAGGACGCAACTGACAAGTTGATTTAATGGGCTTACAGTTTGATACGCCCCTGAATTATTTAACAAACAATGAATATAAACAAACTATGATCATAGATTTTTCATACATACCTTCTTATGCATGTAACAGTTTCTTTCTATTTTGTATAATAAATTACCATGCAATATAAAAACAAATCTTTTACCTTTTCCCCTAATTTCCTTGACATGTTGATTTTTCACAATTTTTTGTAATGTATCCTCAACTGCTCTCCTTTTTAATTTTCTGTGCATTTATTTTTTAATGAATTTCATAATCATTTGTGCACATTCACATTTTTTTCAGCTAGTTTTTATGCCATTTTCAGATAATACAGAAAAGACTTACTCTTGGTTCCACACTTTGAGTGTAGACCCTCTGAAAGCAATTTTAAAAAGAAAAACCTTGATACTGTGGTAGATTTTTAGCTGGCACACAGTCGTATTTTTAATCAGGTAACCATGCACTGCTGCACCCCTACTGTGTGTTGTCAAAAATTTTACTAATAATTTATAGGCTTCACAGTGGCCACAAACAGCATAGCTTGTGTGCAGTACAAGTATATATCTATTTGTCAGCCATTGATAGTGGCTGATTTTATATATACTTCCCCCTGAAAGCAGACAGTTTCTAATTTTTTTTTTTTTTTAATATATTTTATATCCAGATTATTTTCAGATTCAGAATGTTTTAACCAATCTCATCCTGAGCTTTTGTATCCAGCACAGTTCTCTCAAGTAGAACCTCTGCTAGAATTACATGTGCATTCGGCTCGGAGCTCTGCAGCTGCAGTCAACATGTCTGCCAAATACATGAGGTAAATGACATCTTTTCAAGTTGACCTCACACATCTGGGCTTTCAGAAACTCGGGATTATTGCTGGATTTGCAGTAAGAGTTCGTTTTTATGTTTTCTTGTTTTGCGGGAGATTGTTAGGATACTGCAGTGCTGTTTTTGCAGTGAAATTCTGGACCAAAAAGCTTTTTATATTTGAGTTGAAAAAAAAACAAAGGAAAAAAATGTTTGTTTTTTTCTCAGTATTAGATGGTACCACCGTTTCAGTCTGACGTGAGCATTAAGGCAGTGCAGCCCCATCAATGGATGATGTTCTGCTCCTGTAAGAACAGGTTGTTTTCACAACATATCAAGGCTTGATCTTCCTCTGAGTCACACTGGACTGTAGATGTCACTGTTGCAGTGGTCTCCAGTGACCCTCTTTTCACACATAGGGACACCCAGAGTAGACTCAATTTCATGCAGCATGGTGATCAGCGTGACACATTTTAACTGTGGAAAATGTATTTTATTGTTTTATATATAAACTTTTTTTTAATGGATAAAAGTATCATGGCCTTAAATTCTGCTCTCATTTAAAATTTTCTCCAAATATCATCTTGTCACTGCAGCTTCTTGGGCTTAAGGCATTTTGGTTTTCACATAATTTTTCCTTTGGATAGGAATTTGTCTCTTGGAATTTTGCAATCAAACCTATCTGTTTCATAACAGAAATCACTTTTGTACAAAATTAAAACATCTACTCGAACAATTACTTTGTTTTTCTGAAATCTGATAAAATGCTCCCCTGCAGGTGGTTGTATATATGATTTCCTCCATTCAGATTCACTGAAGGTGTCTGTCCCAGTACTAACTCCCAAGAAGATATTACTACATGCGTACACATACTGAGGAGAAAAAAGTACTGGATTTCATGAATCCGTCATTTTTCTGACACTAGTTATCTCAGCAACATTACATGTAGTCATTCCATCTGTTTTTTCAATGGTCATGATCAGTGGCCAAAGGAGCAGCTGTAAGAGTACACATTGATTACATTACTATGTAACATTTCAGTGGCTATGACATGACTTCATTTAATGAACACTCAGGAGTTATTGCTTATTACAAGATAAATCAGTAGCTTTATGTACATATTACATTGATAATTAGATCATAGAAATTTATTACAGGAGTATCTTGTAATTGTGACTACATGAGTATTCAGTAGTTATGACTGCTGACTTATGACAGCTGCATTTCCATTAATTTCTCATGAAATCATACATGGGCTATTATGAAAAAAAGACATTACAGTGTAGGATTTAAAGCAGATAATGGTGGGTTAGTGGCTTTGGCGGAAGCCTGGTTTGAATTATAACTAAAGATAAAGTGCTTTGCTGAGTCTGGAATTCTTTTTAAAGAAACGATAATTCTGTGCTGGGATTGTCATATTCAAGATGACATATTTCACTTGGTGTTATCAAGGTCTTGAGTACACTTTTCAAACGTTTTCTGACCCAGACCGGATCCAGTTTCGAACATAAAGTCACATATTTCTTGAGCAAATACAATCAGTCAGGATGTCTGAGGTAATGACAAATCAATAACCAATTGATTAAAGAATTAATACTCAAATTGAAACGCTCGACTAACTTCCAAAGGAATCAGTGCATGAAAGTATAGCCACAATATTTCTGCTTAAGTCTGCATTCTCTTAACCTTAGTCCTTCCGCTTTTATGAACCAAGCATTGGGCATGTAGTGATTGTAGGAAGCTTCAGCTCCCTCAGGGTTTATTTACCATCGGGGGGTGAGACAGGCAGGAAGATAGACAGATTCGTGGGAGTTCCTCCCTCCAGCTGGTATGTTGTCCGACTGGTTTTGTGTTTTGACATTTCACTTGAAAATCGGCACTGCTGCTCATTGTCTCGAACTTTGAAATCAACACGGAAGAGACAAGAAATTTGCCGGGTGGTAAACTTTGCCTTTATGGATCTCAAGAAGAAGTAGAAGAACATCCTGGTCGACATTGACGGATAGAACACCTTGTTAGTCAGGTAAGGAAACACTAAACATCTCAGACTCTCAGTTTCAAAGATACTCGGACGACCGGTCAGACATGTTGGAATGACTTACACAGAAGCTTTCGGTCCTCAGTTTTTCCACACAGGTGTGTTTTTAAATGGCAGCCGTGCTGACAGTGTGGATCTGTGTGCTGTCCCTGCTGTGGCTGACCCACTGCTCCGTCATCCGCAGACACACTCCAGGTAGACCACACCTCTGCACCTACTCCTGAAAAGGAGCTGATGTTTCATGAGTGGCTGTGACGCCGCCAACCAGTTAACCCTGACCCAGTTTATTTATCTATCTATCCGTCTAATCTGTATGTATAATGTCTACAAATGTATAAATTACAACGGAATATATCTGTTTTTCACATAGTAATGATGCAACACACTGTTAATGTTTAATATAACAGGACAGCTCAGTTCATATTTAAGTTTCATTTTAGCACTCAGAGCCACCATCCAACATCTCTCTGACACTTAATCAACATAATCTACGCTCATTATTCAACATCAACTCCTGCTTCCTGTTAAGGAGAAAATGAAGAAATGAATCTGTATTCACCTTGAGATATAAACATCAACATGTATGATTTATGCCCCGTTTAAAAGCAGTGAGCATTAATTAGGTGTGTTTTGTGAAAACTCTTTACTTGTTTGCTTATTGGTTTACAAATCTATTTGTGCAAAATAATTCCTTAAGAAATGTTTAATAATGACTAATAAGGAGCTTGCTGTGTATGTACTGACTCAGTTTACACTTACATGTTGCCAATATAGTGTACTATTCTTTGCAAGAGAACCTGTTCAAAGATCCCATGCATCAATTTGCACCTACTCTCTTAAAAACTAGGGCTCACTAAAGATTATTAAGAATATTAAAAAATGTTCTGGATGACTGATGAAACTTTTAGCTCAGTCAGTTTCTAATTCATATTCAGACCGGTGGAGTCAGGGCCCCCGGAAGAATTCATTGATGCGCCGTAAAAGTTTCCTGTATCGAGGGATGTGAGAATGAAATGGAAACATATTAAAACACAACAAACTATGTAAAGCTCAATTCAAAAGTTTCTTTAAATCTAAAATGGGATCCATTTTGTTTCAGATCCTGAAAATGCTTGGTACTTGTGTTTCTATACGAGATGGAGAAAGAGTACTTTCCTAATGTATTGTTAATTTCACTCCACTGATCAATGTGACCTCGAGCTTTACTCTCCCTACCTTGCGAAGACAGAGCGCCATGTCATCTCAAACAGACCCTCTGATCAATAATTGATCAATATCCGGCTCGGATCAATGTCCGCAGTCTGGTCAAAACCCTATGTGTCATGACGGGTGACCAGCTAACTTTAAAGATTCAGCAGCCTTTGTTCAAGGTCCTGTCAGCTCTCTCCGTTCATCATCGGACCAGACCCGGGCTGACTGGGCAGCTGCCCTTTCTTACTCGCTGGTTTTCCCCGCAGCCCACCTGCAGGTGATCCAGAGTCAAGTGGCCCACCTGGCTCTCAAACAGCCGAAACACTCCACAGCTCATAGCCCTCCTCCGGCTCTCGGTCGCCTCCGGCATCAAAGTAACTTCTTGTTGCGCTCTCGCAAAGCAGCAGCTCGGCTCCTGTACATCACCAGGACGTCAGAGTCAGCCAAATTAAATTTTAATACGGTAACATCCAGCATACCCTTATCAGAGGACCTCGCACAGCTGCCGCTGGTGCCTCAGCATGCACGGGTCAACGGTGAAGTACTCTTTTACTGACTACTTGGTAGTTATGACCGCAGTATTTTGCAGACTCATTAGTTATGATTGCATTATTGCACGTGTTATTGGTTGGTATGATTATAGTAGATATTTAGATTACATTTTGGCCTTCATTGAGATCCTGAAATCCCTAATCAGAGGACCTTTGAGATTTGACGATGGCATTGCACTGCAGTATTTTGTGCAGGTACTTGCCATACATGAATGTTAATCATAATTCAGAGTTTTCACAGTTACAGCATTCAAACTGAAGCGTGGGTTGTATGCATGCATGTATGTATGTATGTCTTGCAGTGGATACGGTGTTGCAGAATGAAGACTCTGCCAATTCCTTCTTGTCCCGCAAACTGCTCTACAACAGCTGGGATTTTGAGCTTGTGGTGCCGGACAATCTGCAGAGGGAGTGTCTGGAGGAGATCTGCAGCTACGAAGAAGCCCGAGAGGTGTTTGAGGATGACGCTAAAACGGTAATCTTTCGGCTTAGAGAATGTTCTCGGAGATGTCCTGACGTCATGGATGGGAAGGTTACATTCAACAGAGTTCAACGGAATTTTCTGCAGTGGCTTGATTTCCCTTAATGATTTTTTTTTTCATCTTTTGTGGTATATCACTGATTATCTTTTCCTCAATTCACAGGAGGTGTTTTGGACAGATTATGTCAACAGTCATGGTAATGCTTTGAAGGAACGCATCCATTTTTTTGGAAATCGCAGTCACTTACTATGCTTCCTGTGGCAGGGCCATGTAACAGAAGCTCTGCGGGTGTCTGTACGTGCTGTAGGGAACCAGATAAAGGCCTCCTGCTGCTTACTTCAGTACAATGAATTATAGCCTATGGAAGTGGTAGCATGAGTCAGTGAAATATAATCAAATCCACATTGTGGCAAATTTACAACATTCTTATCACCGTGCTCTGACTCATGCATTCGCCACGTGTTGAAATAATGATGCCTTTGGAAGTAAAACTGGGCCGCGGTACCAAATATAACATGCATTCATGTATCATGTCTCAGTCAGACAAACAGAACAGAGCGGTCGAAATACGTCGTCGCCTCGACGCAACTGGCTGGTATGAGAATTAATGAAGGAGCAGTTTGATACAAATGACATTTGTCTTTGAAGGCAATGCACCCAGAGTGGATGTGTCCGGGCTGGTTGCAGGAATCCTTGCAGTTCTAGTGTGCGCGGTTTTTGCCACCGTGCTTGGAATCTACTGCTACAAAGCCAAGAACAAGGGTGGGGGCAGGTTAGTGCATTAAGTTCACGCTCGTGCCGTTGTCGAGTTTATCTAGGGATGGGGAGTAATATCGTTGATCCATCAGGCTGTTTGAGGAGACAGTAGCCCCTAAACGGAGTCTGGATACTGATTCATAACGTCTCAGTTTTCACTAGAATAGCACTTTGCTCTATCAGGGGACATATGAGTTACATTACATCGGTATTACATATGATTAAGTCTTTGTAGAATAATTTTGCTATCATTCAACCTGGTCTATTTCCACGGTCACGATTATTCGCAGAGATGTAATATGACGACCGGTCGTGACGAGGCAAAATGTTAAACACTTTCACTTCCTTATCATTAAATACTATAAGTAGTCTCATTACTATAATAATTCTGGGTTTAGGGAGATGTTCGCGGCGGCCTCCCCTTTGACTCAACTACTGTTGCATCACTTCTTTGACTATAAAGTTCCAACAGATTTTAAGCTCCACACTCGAACGCTCCGATGGAGAGCGTATTCTTCTGAGTTGTGTGTCTGTGTAATGGTCTAGAAACCCGGTGAGGATGGCGAATGATGGACGCCCTGCCCCCGAGACGGTGCCCCTCTCTACCATTGCACCGCCAGGTCTGCCCAGCTACAGGGATGCTCTGAACCACAGTGGGCAGCACGATGCGCCTCCGCCCCCTTATTCGGGGTAAGTCAACAGGTGTAATTTACAGAACATGGCACAGGGATCCACAAAATGTGGGTCGACTTTTCATTCAGCCACATGAGACAAGATACAGAAACGCAAACTACCTCAAAATGGAGATGGTTTCCCCAAATTCAGCAGCTCCCAGTAATTCAACCAGGATGGATGGCTATTGGAATATACAAAAAATATTGTAGTGAGTCAGGAATGTTGGGGTTTAGGCTGATGCTTGTTTTCTGTGTGATTTCGGGGTTGCTGGTAATTATGTGGGTGTGGTTTGGGCTGCAATGAATTCTGTTTTTGTTTGTTTTTTTTAACCTGGAATTGAGTGGGAACAATTAGTTATATTGCAGGTTTATGTGGCGCGGATATGGCCAACAACAGCTATTGTTCATTAAACATATGTTTTACCGTCACCCAGGTGTCTCCCTGACTAAAATATGTTGTTCATTTAGTTTTATTCATAATGAACCGGTTCGATAACTTTTAACCACTTGATCCGGGTGTGATTTAGTCGTTAATTGTTTGTCATCACACCAAACCTCAGCTCATATTGCAGCGTTGATATGGACACATGTATCGATATAACAGACAAATTACAGTTCTGCGACTTTCACCTTAAATACCTGTATGTCCAGGGAGTTCTCCCCGTTGCGCGAACAGCAAATATTGTTTCGACCAACCGAGTCAATCAAGTCTCAAAGCAGCCCTACCATCCAGTATTTTGGGTGTAGGCAGTTGGATTTCTGATGAGCAGCCTGCCTAATGTTCGATCACGACGGTTTTTTTTTTTTTTTGTTTGTTTGTTTTTTCCATTTTTGGCCACAGGGGGGCGCCATCGGAGCCTGCTGACCCGGGGGACCAAGAATGAGGGCTCCCAGACACTCCACCTCAAGACTGATGGGCGCCGGTACTTTGATGAAACTTTTAATTAGTGCATATTTCTGCTCCAATGTACTTAAAACAGACACTTCAGCTACGGCTTAGGGGGCCAAACCAAGATGATCCCTGCTCAGGGACAATTGTTGTATCATACAATAAATTACATAACTACAGTTCACACGCCTCCCTCCCTTCAAGGGTCTACGGGACCTTGATGATTGGTAGAAAATATATCAAATGTAATTTTTAACGATTTCAAGAAAAAGACACAGAAACACCCTGCGTGAGTAACCTTTTTTTGGTTTCCCGTGTACTAGGTGAAGAAATTTGTAAATTACAAATCAGCGAAAAAGGATGAGTATTTTGTGCAAGAACATGCATGCAGGTGGTCAACAAAATGCGGATGACTATCACATCGAAATGTGCATGAAATCTGGAAAATAGCCCAGAAAATCGGCAAGAAATGACACAAATATGATCAAATGCACAAATACACGCTACAAATCGCACGGCAAGCAGCAGAAGGTGACCTGAAAAATCAACAGGATATGTTTAAAAAAAATAGAATTTAAGTAAATCGCATAAAAAGCAAGAAATCCTCATATACGAGCACATTTATATTCATTTTTGGCGATCTGGTTATTTTTGTAAAATTATCTTTCATTTGGATACTTTTCTCCTTGCGGGGAAAAATGTGCAATTTAAAATGCAAAAAAAGCTATTTTAAAAAAAAATATATACTTTTATTTATTTGATAGTTGTTGAAATGATGGAAATAAGCAGGAGAACGTGTTCCGTGTGTTTATGTCAACCTCTTTCACCAGCAAGCCTCTTCTCTCATCGCCACACTGCGCTTCCGTGCGTGCATACAAAAAGGGGCATGCATGTGTGCGTGCATGTGCGAGCGGAGAGAGGATGAACGCCAGCCCAGTCATTCCCCCTTAAAAATGGCGTCTTGCACGAACAAAATGAGCGGATGTAGCGTCGGCGCGGTGTGAGCGGGCCGCCGTGGCCGCCGTGGCCGCCGTTCCGCGCGTCCGCCCGGCCTGCTGCGGAACGCGGAGCATCTGCTCTGCAGCCCGTCGGCTTAACACAGCAGACAATAGATAGTGAAATATACGGGGAGAGGAGAGGAGGGAGGAGGTGCTCCTGGCTGCTGTGACCCCCTCCTCCTCCTCCTCCGCCTCCTCCTCCGCCTCCTCCTCTCGCTCCTTCTCCTCCCTCCATTCCTCCCAGTCTACAGGCTCGTCAAGCGGAGAAATAAACAGAAGCGGCAGAGAAGAGAAGACATTCCTCCCTCCCCTCCCCCTCACTATCTGTCCATCTTCATCCAGCCTTTTCTTTCATGGAGAGGAATTATCCCGCTGCAGGCTTCGGAGATCTGGGGTCCGGGACGGGATGGAGTTACGACAGATCGGCCAAAGCAAGGTAAGCGGCGGCGGCTGGAGCACCGGAGCGCCGGAGCGCCGGAGCACCTCTCCCGGGGTGCATCAGCGCCGCCTCCGCATTCACCCCGGGTTGCACGGCGCTGCCGCACGGTCACCGGGCTCAGGTAGAGGCGGCCGTATTGTCATTAAGGGGGAAGGGAGGGGTTGGAGGGGGTGCTGGTAGTGGTAGTGGTGGTGTGTGGTTGTCTCTTAAACGCAAGGAATGCGATGGAAGGTTAAGAGTGATACAGGAGACAGGAGATAGGCGAAGGGGGGAGGGGGGGTGGGGATTCTGCAAAGCGAGACTGATATATGTGTATTAAAAAAAAAGCAAGAAAAAGAGAAAGATCACATCTGGGCTGCAGCGCTGCATTGTTATCCTCCACTGCAGCTTTGTCTCGCTTTACACTCAACAAATGCCTGACAGGGACACTCGCAGGTTGCCTGGCGAGCTTGATTGGCAGGGAGCTAATTGGCTACGAACTACAAATCAAATCAATTCAGCAGAAACATGCGGCTGCCGGCTTTGAGCCCCGCCGCACCGAGCCTTTAGCATTCCGCGAAGCGTCGACAAGCAAACACGCACACACTCCCCCCTCCACCCCCCCAAAAAAAATAAAAATAAATTGAAAACAGGTTCATTTATTAAAAAAAAAAAAAAGGGGGGGGGGGGAGTATGGGAGACGGCTCAGACAGCGTGGTTAATGATGCAACGCGTGAATGAGTCCGTCCGGTGAAGTTGCACAAGAGCTCCGGAAGCGGCGGTGACATTTGTTCTTATTAGTAAACAGTACTTTACAATGATGTCACGTGACTGACGAACGTAGCCGCGCCGTGGCTAATTTGGCTCCAATTAGTAGAAAACGCAGCGGCGGAGTTCACGTCGGCACCTCCTTCTTCTCCTCCTCCTCCTCCTCATCTCCTCCTCCCCGTCGATTCACGCAGGCCAGCCGGGGCTGCTCATGGCCCGGCGTCTGACGGGAGGAGGAGGAGGAGGAGGAGGAGGAGGAGGGGGTGTGCGTGTGTGCGGCGCGCAGCTGCAGCCAGTCCCGCTGCGGACCCCCCGCCTCCCCGCCTCCGTCCGACGGGGCTCCCTATCAGGCTACCGTTAGCAAACAGGCTAATTAACCCGCCGTGACAGGTGAGAACACGACGAATACGACGCGCCGAGCGGCGAGCGGCGAGCGGCTCCCGTCCCGACCGAGTCCCGCGGTGGCGGAGAGACGCGAGAAAGCCCAGCGCGTCCGCCCGTCTCGGCGTCGCCGTGTGTCGGAATGAAAGTGCGGCCTGACGCCATGCTAACGTCGGCTAGGTCCTGTTAGCATTCCCCACGTTAGCGGTCGCCTTGACAACCACATCAGTCCTCTTTCAGAATCAAGGTACGATACTTATCTATGCCGAAGAATGAACACGGCTGCTTGGCTTAGTCATCTTCAGTGTTAAAATGAAAGGGAAACAAAGAATAATACATTCTTATTTACGACAACAATTGCGGAATAAAAAAAAATCCAATTCATCCAAAATTAAAACTCGAGATGTGTGTTGGTGCTTGATGCTGTTTGGTTTCATAATGTATAAGGAATAAAGGAATCAATATGTGGAATACAGCGTGAAAGGCACACAAGTAAATAAATGCATTTCATGGAATGAGTGAAAATGTCGTGGAATCAATAAAGATTAAGATTCTCAAGGATTGAATTAGGGGAACGTAACACAATTATCCCAAATGAATTGAAAATGACATGAATATGAACAGGAAAATTACTGAAATAGAAGAAAGGGATTGTAACGTCTAAGGTTCACCGGTCTGCGTCAGAAGGGAAATAAAAGAAAAGCTCTAATGTATATCTGATCCAGTATTTCTTATTGAAATGTATTTTACACGATAAGGACGAACACGCTGTGGGGAAAAAAAGAAGTGGTTCCCGACCGTTCCGTGCATATGAAGGAATTAATGATTTTGATTTGTTTTCCGTGAGTGCGTTAGGAGTGAATCGAAATGTAAGTCTGACACCATCTATCCCACTGAGTTGTGTGTGGAGTGAACAGTTGCGGCTCTGCTCGCTGGAGGTCATCCATTGGCAGTGTGTGGTGTCTGTGTGGGCTGCTTCCTCTGCTCACTGCTGGGAGAAGAGAACACTCTCGGTGTCTCGCACAATTTGAATCGATGGGAGCCGCCAGTCTAGACCGGCGGTTCCCAAACTCTCCAGGTCTCTGACCCCACTACAGATGGGTCAGAGACTCCTCACCCCTACTCCCCCCTCAAAGACAACAATAAAAATACAGTACAAATTTGAACAACCTCATCAAATTTTTCATTACTTAACATTTTAATCATGGAAAATTTGTGTGTTTTAAAATGCTATAAGATTTTGTGTCATTATTTTCTACTTTTTGATTCCTCAGTCAATTAAAGGCAGTTTCCATTAGTTACATTTTTTGGGTAGTTGAGAATGTCTTACTCTGTTTAGTCTAATTACGTTCATTTCTGGCAAAGTTCCTTTAATTTGACCATTTCTTTTTTTTTTATATGCTATGCTACTTTTAATTTTCCAGTAATTTTAAATTTTTGGTCATTTTATATTTGCCAAAATACTGAAACCAATAAAATGATTTTGATACAATTTAAATAGTATATAATGATTCTCGGAGACAGTCGTAAATCAAACAAGCAAAAAGAAGAAGACCGTTTTCTTGATTGTAATCTATTGGAATAGTTGTGGCAAAGTAATCTTGTGACTCCCTCCCTGTTTCCCCCCGGGGGTCCCGACCCTCACGTTGAGAACTTCTGCAGCAATATTACAGCATTGACATCGAACTATTTGGCCTATTAACAGGTTAAGACTTGGTTATTGCTGTGAAGAAAACAGGTCAGGACCAGCGTTTTTGTCTCTCCCGTGTAACTGGCTCTTTACTGGTGAAGAATAGACCAAAGGAAGTCTGTGACGGTTCAGAAGCGAAACGTCTGAGTCATTGCTGTTTAACTGCCTTCGCTAGTTGAAGACAAAAAATATTGAAAACCAAAAGCATATATAAGACCAGGCTTAATTCGGGCTAAACCAGTCAATTGTGTAACAGCGTGAACAAGTAATGAGCATGTGCATAGTTGTATATTTACTATGCATTGCTGTTTGAATAGTCAACCTCTGTCACAAATTTTCAACAAATCATGATCTCACCGTACTTCAAGACCAAGTAAATATGCATGTTTTTAAACTCTAAAAAAAGCCTCGACCATACAGTATCATTTGAAAAAATGAAATGTCCCATTCATTGAAAGAGACATATTTGCTGGTGTTTAACCGGCAGCTAACATTCCAAAAAAATTAATGGTCAGTATATGCTTCTCTGAAAGAAGGAAGAAAGAAACATAACCAAACAATTATCGTTTCAGCTGGAAATCCATCTTTTAACAATTTTTTCATGGAGTAACCCTGCGAAAACAGAATATAAAACATCTAACGGTGTTAGGGAGCCTAAATATCCAATTTTTCTCAGCTTTTTTTGCCAGCATCAAGTTAAGTGTTTTTGACGTATCTAATTTCGAATGTAACATTTTTTACATGCCTTAAATTCAAACTGAAGAATATTCCCCAGGACTGTTCTTAATATTTTTCACATTGGAGGAGGAAACCGAGGGAAAAACAGCCTTTTTGTTTTGTGTTGTTTTGTTTCAGGAGGATATGTGATTTCCTATTCAAGGGTGTTAATCAAACTTAAAGATACATTTGGTTTAAAAGCATCCACGTTTCCTGAGCCCCTCCATAATTGCATATAAATGAGAGGAAATTGTATCATTTAGGAGTAAAATTGAAGTACTGCCAAGTATGTATATGCATGTATATGGTAAGTATACTGTATATGAGGACAATTTGTGTGAGCATGCTTCGCATTCTGACCCTAAAGACAGTTGCAGACATGTTTTTATAATTTCTCTGCACCGACACACTGAATCCCAGCCAAGCTAATATCTGGATGTAATGAGAAAAAAATGTGGCTGAGGTTTCAAAACATCTTCTTTGAAAGAATAACATATTTTTCATGGTATGAAATACAAAGTACGATGTTTGGTTTTGACCAAAAAAAAAAAAAAAATCCCAACATTTTGATGTCTGATCTGAAGTTTCCTCAGAGTATACCAGACTGTGATGAATCTTTCTGCATAACGTGGACTTTGCGGGCGTTGACATTTTAATGTTTCACCAAAGAGCTGGGAGAGGTAATCGCAGGGAAAAGCCCAAGTTCATAAAACCTGAGAAGAAAGAGCTGAACACGAAGGAGCATGGCTCTGCTGGCCGAGTGTCTGTCCCCAAAATCAGAGGGTTGCTGATTTCATCACCTGCCCAGAGACTGAGATAAAACTGATTTACAGTCAAAACCCTAAAGGCCAGGACAGTGTTTGTCTTCTCGGTCCAATTCATCCTCCACCCTTTTCTCATGACTACCACAACCCCCTTGCAGTACCTGGGACATGGTTATGTCATGAATGATGCAGCCTTTCTGCATACAATATACATATTAATATCAAGTGCTGCTGTTCATATTAAATGTTATTTTTTCACTTTCCAGCACAAGGCGATTAATGTAACTGCACTCATTCCTATGAAAAGCAGAAAAATATTTATTTTCCTTTGCACCTTGAAGGCAAAAAAATATAATACCTTTCGGCAGCCAATTCAGTTCTCTGTCATTATCTTTGGATATATTATATTTTCAAACTGTTTTTGTATTTTGAGGCTTTGATAGTATTTTTAATTAGTTTTAATATGTTCAGATTTTTTTTTCATTAATTTGGGAGGGCATATTTGGCAGCGGCTTCATCGTGACTCAGCAGGTAGAACAACAAGACCAACATATTCCTGATGCTCCTGGAGCTGAAAGGAACATTTAAAATGGATGTGAAACTGTTGATAGCCCCTGCTAAAATTTAGGGATTCTCAATTAAGGCAAGAAAACACGAGGAGCAAAATATATTCAAAATTTAACACATAAAATGTCTCGGAAGCTCAATTCCTGTTTTTCGATTCCGTGTCATCTTTGGTCAAAATCAATAACCAGCACATTGGATGCGGAATCTCAAACTGCTTTGTAAAACTCCCAAAAAATCAAATATCCATTTGACTTGTATTTATATTCTTTTTGGCTCATGCCTTTGCCAAGAGGACAAAAGTTGGTCTCCGATTTTAAGTGTTGCTAAATATTTAAAGTTATTCATCAGAGCTACCAAATATTTTGTCACTCATTTATATCAGAGGATCCAATATTAGAATTTGGCAATATTTTGATCTTTAATAGCATTGTTACATGAAATTGATCTTTGAATAGAAACATTTTTGTAATATAAGAAAAGCAGTCTTGTTTTTTTTTTTTTAGTATGACTAACTAATTGATTATGTATGTGTGTGTGTTTGTATCTTTGGCAGAGAGATTGCCTCAAATTCAGCAGGAAAGAAGTTACCTTGACAATATAATGGAATGATTTTGACATGTACAAAACAAGAATAAAAATAAATTATCAATAGAGCAGTAACTGGTCGCTTTAGATTTAGCAGAAAGTCCTTTTTGCACATCAGTAAGCAGGCAAGTATCACGGTGAATGTCTGACAGTCCACTATAGTTGCACGGTGAGGTGAGAGTCCCAAACACTGTCCAGCATCATTGCTTCTATAAGCTTGCAGGTGTGTGTGTGTGTGTGTCTGTATGCGATGTGTGTTTGTGTTTATTGGGCGGGCCTTTGGGCACTACTTCTAACAGACTCAGGCATCACTGGCCACACATTTGAGGCGGAACAAGCAACTGTGTGCTGTGTCTAAACACACACTTTTTACAGAGAACACAGAAAAAACAGACAACATGTGAGGGTGCTTCATCTCTTCCTGTCCAGTTTACACTGCCGTTACCAGGCACCGACAAGCTGTCCTCTAATTGAGGGATCACAAAGTGGAGACATGCTTTTATTAAACAACCAACCAACTATTTTCAGGCCCTTTCATGATTTACATTAACAAATGCAGTACGCCTTGAATGCGTGATATTTTTTCAGATAATAATCCTACTGTGGAATGCTCAACCTGCTAGAACCCTAATCCCTTGATAATAGAGCTACGGGCCACAAACACACACATACACACATACACGCATACACACACACACACACACACACACACACACACACACATACAGACACAGTCAGTTATTAAGCAGCAGCTGTTCCCTTGTTCCATCCTCGTGATGTGGCAATGATAACTATCGATAAAGAAGGATGGAAGTGACCGGTATGGGGGTTTGAATTATAATGTTTAAGTCATAACTCAATAAAGGGGTCAAGTGAATGTTCCTTTTCTTCTGGATTTTTTTTTTAATCAGTAGAAAAGCCACATGCATCCTAGTATTGAGGGGGACGTTGTTGGATGGCAAAACACCTCATCGAAGAATTGACTGACATATCAATCAGCTACTGACGAAAGGTTTCAGAAAGCATTAGTTGCTTGAAAAACACGGGATAAAACCTCCTCGAACAGACACTTAACAGTGTGCAGATTGATTCTTTTTGATAATGTCTGAAATTACTTTTTTTTTTTTGTTTATCAAGGTCCATCCTTCAGCTGCATTGCTCAGCCTTGCACACCCAGTTCTTGTTTTTTCAGTACTTGCATGATAAAAAGGACAGAGTAGTATGGGTGGATAATCCTATGAAGAGCAGCAAACTGTTGTAAACAAGTTTTGCAAGAACACATTCTGTAATAATAGCGCAGTGCAGTGCCAGGAATTTTTTTTGCAGCGATGAAAGTACAATATGTTTCAATTTTGCCATGTTAATTTTACCAAATAAATTGCACTGACTTTTTGCGATGAATAACAGTGAAAAAATAAATCATTATCTGAAATCTGTAACATACTGCATTCAAGCAGTTTAGATATTTTAACTGGTTTATTTGGATTATAAAATGGGTCTTATTACATAGTATGTTGTTACCAGTTACTTTTACTAAAGTAAAGCCATATGACTGTGTCTCCTCAGCATCATGTATGGGAGCTCTAGGTCATCCCATCCTGACTCAGAGCTACTCCACCGGCAAGCCTATGGCACCCCACACCCCCTCCAGGGCTATGCAACCAACCACCACCCAGGAGGCTCTAGACAGAGCGGGGCCTGGGGTGCTGCTGGACGGACACTGGGTAAGTCATATTCTCATTTACACATTTATAATTCATCTCATCCTCATCCTATCTATCACTTATGTTAGTGACAAGTGACAAGTGATATGCATAGACATACATGGAAATACATACTACATTATCCTAGTAGAGATTTACAGACACATCTCTGATTTCAACGCACAACTATTGCAGCAGGAGAGGAAACACAAGAACTGTCTGTGATGATAGTAGGTACAGAATTAAAGGTTCAGCAAACACAACAAATGTCTTCATCTTACACCTTATGCTTTGTAGTTTCTAAGATTATCATGCTATATGAATATTGTTATGTATTCATGTATTACATTTTAGAGTGTATTTCACAACTATTGTCCACCAGAATTTTGTCCTTTTGGGTTCATGAATCAAATGTAGATGTTTGGTGTTTTTTTTTAGCTGCGTTTGATAAATTCCACTAAGAAACACAATATTTTTGCTCAAATATTATTAAAGTAACCATACAATTGTACAGGCGGAGCTTTCATATTCGAAATCCCCCTGGTGTGCAAAAGTCTCAACATTTCTATGAGTTGAGGGTAACTACACGAGGTCCCTCAGCCATGTCCGTCGTGTGTGACATAATCACAGCTATACCGTATAATCGAAAGGCGTAACCAAATGAGGTGAGACTTGCCCTCTATCCAATTACCAAAATAGTGCGTTAGAACTGTGCAGTGATCAGAGCAAATGCTTTACTGATTTTTAGTCAGTAAAGCATGGGGGCTTCATGTTGTGTGCATCTGATAGCCTGTCCATCCCTTTGATCCAACAACAACCATGAAGCAGAGGCATAATAGAAAGTGAAAGTCTTTATATCATGATTTGCTTTACCATTTATGTTATTAAGTCAAGTATGTGGTTTGTTGCCAGGCTTGTCGGGGCTGTTTGATGCCAGCCTCCACCACTCCAGCCCCTCAGGCCCAGACCCATCCGTCATGAATCTTATTTCGGCTCTGGATTCCCGGGGTCCACAGCCCCCACCTACTGCCTCCTCCCTCCTCACACAGTTTCGCACTCCCTCATGGCAGACTGGTAAGTGTCAGCCTGCTGGGAGAATGCTACACTGATATATTTTTTTTTTAGTTTATGTTGTTGCCAGTGATTGCAATAGCAACTACTCACAAGGGTACAGTGTATGATGATTTCATTTCACAATAGTCTATTGTAATTTAATGTTGAGAAACATCCAAAATATGTAACAATCTCAAATTGAAAAATGATCCATTTTTTACGTCTGACTTGTATTGACCAATACTATCCATGTAATGTTGTGTCCTGTAGCGATGCATACATCGGCCCCAGCGGAGCTCTTTATCTCTGGGGCCCTTCCGGGTTCTAGCTCCTTCCCTTCCTCCTCAGCCCTTTCTGCATACCAGCATCCTGGCTCGTTCTCTGGACGATCTTTCACTCCCTCACTATCCCTGCAGGACACACCTACTTTTAGCCCAACATCAAATGGGTTGCTGTCCCCTCACGATCCCCTGCTACACATCAAAACACCCTCTCAGTCCAGCTTGGGCTTTGACCGCTTGCTGTCTTCCCAGAGTGCCACCTACCGGGGCTCCCAGGAGCTCTCAGCACCTCCTCAAAACCAAGCTCCTCCCACTTCCTCCAACTGCCACCTGCCCCCTCCCCAGTTCAACCTGCTGTCCTCCCAGCTCCACAACCAGTCCTCACAGCTCTATAATGCCTCCATGTTCTCTTCCACGCCAGCCCTGCTGCCCACAGCTCCTCAGCCCCAGCCTCCTCAAGAAAGGGCGCTTCCCCGTCAAGACAGTGTTATTAAGCATTACCAACGCTCATCCCCGGCCCAGTCCACGACGCTCCCGCTGCAGCAGTATGTCAGCTGCGGTGGCTCGGCAGGTTACCAGCAAATAGCAAGCCACCACCGTCATGCCGGAATCTCCTGCAGCCCGCTCGGGGAGCAGAGCCCATCCTCTGACCCAAAGCCCTCCCCTCGATCAGAATCGCAGACGTACAGACCGATCATTCAAACACCCTACACTCCCTCCTCCTCCAGCGCGTCAGCCTCCACCTCAACTGGCACCAAAGGGGCCAAAAATTCCAGCTCAAGCAGCGGCTACTCCTCTTCAGGCTCAGCGTCCTCTTCCTCCCGGACCCCTCTCACTCCACCGTCTGCATCCTCTACCTCCTCTTCATCCTCCACAAGCTCCAAGGCAAGCACTGGCTCCCTATCGGCACCTTCTCGCCAGCAGCCTCCACCTCCAACCGCACCAGCACCACCACCACCACCACCACCACCTACTCTACCGGTTGTATCATCTACTCATGTGCAGCAGCCAGCACCCAAACAATGCCTCTCTACCTATGGCTCTCCGTCCGTGGCTAAATCTAGCACAGGGTTACCGGGCCAGACTCCTCCACAGCAACATTCCCAGTCCTACTCTCCCAGCCAGCCTGCCTCTAAACACATGACCCAGTCTTACGGAGGCTTCAGCTCACCCAACGCAGAGGATTTGAGCTCTGGAGCGGGAGCCACTGGAGGGAAGACTTTCACTGGTTTAGGCACCGGAGGGCGGTCATTCTCTGCAGAAATAGTCTTTGGGGACTCTAACTTTGGCTCAACTTCTCTAAGGAGAGCAGAGAGTCCTTCCTTAGGGTATGGGAGTGCCACAGGATCCACAGGAAGTGGACCCGCATCAGGAGCTGCCGCACACGGTAATGGAGTCGGCTCTGCAGGATCAGGAAGCGGGGCCGCTAATGTCGGAAGCGGAGGCAACAGTTCGTATCACATGAACGAGTCCAGTCCTTCGCCCTCAATGAGTTCCACGATGAGTCGTTCAGGGTTGCACTCGCCTGCTTCTGCTCGCCCTGCACAATCCCCTGGAGGCTCAGGCGCCAACAAATACTTGTCCTCGATCCTCTCGCCCCCTTTCATGTCTTCGCCTCAAGGATTCCCTGATACACGGCAAGGGCAGAATCAGTCCTACCATTCAACGCCACCCAAGCCAAAGTCGGACGCCTTGCTGGGAGTCGAGCGCTCCCAAGAGGACGAAGAGGATGACGATGATTTCCTCATCCACCACTTATTACATGCCCAAAGCTCAACCCATTCTTCCCAGCACCACCCATCTTCTCAACACGTACCCCAGCAGCTTCCGCTGTCGAGGGACGGGGAAGACAAAGGGGTAAACTACGACATGAACAAAATCTCAGAAGAGCGTTACCATCCTCAGAGTGTCATCCGCTCCAATAACACCACCAGCAGTTCAGATCCTGGAACGGCTATTGGTGACGCGACTGATGGGTTGAGCGGCCAGTTGGAAATATCGCAAAAGAAACAGCAACAGGCGAAATCTGATATGACGATATCAAAGACCTACCCCACCACTTCCGTGGGTGTAGGCGAGGTCACCGAATCTTTATCCCGATCGCACACAACGCATCCACATCAACAACAACAACATGACTCTTTGGGCTCCGTTGTTCATTACGGAAGAGGTGACCCCTACACACAACATCCACATCAGCAACACTCACATCACGTATCACACGTGTCATCCCATTCTCAACAACACTGTCAGCACTCCCAGCTCTCCCAGCACTCAAGGCACACACAGCACTCCCAACATTCTCAACACAGCCATGCCCATTCCCACTCACACCATTCTCACATGGAGCTAAAAAAGCCCTCTGACAGAACAGACAATGCTTACTTGTGTAGCACATCAGATGTGCAGCCGACTCGGCAAAGCCAGGTCCCCCTCCCTCTCATGGATTCACCGCCAGAGCCTCCCCAGCAAACTCACATGCTGCAGTCTGTCCTTTCCCATACGACTCGCCCCAAGATAGACCCTCAGCAAGCCGCGCCCCAGCAACAACAGCAGCATCCTTTAAGCCAGCAGGCCATTATGAGTTCAACTGGAGGAACAGGCCCTGCCGGGGTGGAATCTCACCCACAAAATCAGTCCTCTCAGCTCCAGCTCCAGCTCCAGTCTCAGAGCATGGATACCCACTACACCCTGGGAGCCCAGCAAAGAGATCAAACACAACCCAATCAGAATTCAGTGTCTCCTCTCGACATGCTGGACCAGTCTCTTTCCCAGACCACCAGCAGAGACAATGGGGGAGCTCTGGATAGAACCGGGGTCGGCATGGGTGTCGGCGTCACAGGTGGCGAGGGCGGTGTCGGTGATAGACATACCCAGCACGGTCTCGTAAGCCACCACCACCCCCAACAAAGACCCTCCCAGCTCCACGACTTCCTCTCAGAACCAGATATGGGCTTGTCTACCCCCTCCCATTTGCACCACCTCAATCAGCCTCAGGCTCATGCGCACCACCAGCAGCAAGCACACCCTCACCATCAGCTGTCACACTCTCAGTTAAGTCACCCACACGCCCACAGAATGACATCAAATTTGGGAGCCTCTCAGCAACATCCCCAATCCAGAGAGCCTGAAAACCAGCTGTCACATTCCCAGTTAGAGCAAATCAAGCAGCATCAGTTTGACACAGTGAGTCCAGTGGCTAAAACCAGACAGAATCAAACTCAGCAACAGGAGCAGCAGCAGCAGCAGCAGCGGTTTGCGTCGCTATCATCCATCTGCTTTCCAGACTCTCTCTTGAATGATGAAGATCGCTCGTTCTTTCCCGGGATGGAAGATGTATTTTGTCCGGCCGATTACAAGTCGAGCTGTTCGGGGGATACCGGGGCAGGACAGGCTGCTCCGGAGAGCATCTCGCAAGGTCGTGGACAAGGGCAAGACGGTATGGATGGCCTAAAATCAGGAGGTACGGCAGAGTGCTATGACATGGTTGGGCATCACAGTGATCAGGGGTATGGCCAGTACTGTCACAGCCTGTCAGGAACAGGAAATGGCAATCTGCACTTGGACCGTGACTCCATGAAGACTCACGAGCTTCCCTCCACTGTGAATACTGACCAGCTTGGTCTTATTCAGTCTCAAACTCCCACGATGGGAATGAGTTCAGCAGTCCAAGGGGATGGCTCTGTCAACAAGATGCTGGGAGCTGTGGGAGTGGGTGGAAATATGAACAACACCGGTCTGACATCACCCATCTTTTGTTCTTCTCGGCCCAAGAAGCTACTGAAAACCAGTTCATTTCATTTGCTCAAACAGCGGCGAGACCCGCAACCTCTGACCAAGAAAAACTACGCGCAGGAGTATGAATTCGAAGACGACGAGGACAAAGCCGACGCCCCGGCTGATATTCGCCTCAACAGTCGACGCCTTCCCGATCTGCTCCCTGACCTGGTATCTAGTTGCAGGAAGGCTGTTGGAGCATCAGGAGTAAGTGGTCTCAGTCCACTGATGAGTGAGATGGAGTTCTGCCACCCCTCTGGATACTCTTCGCTCGGACACCCTCAGCACCTCATCCCCCAGGACGGCCCAAAGAAAAGAGGCAGGAAACCAACTAAACCAAAACGAGAAGGCCCTCCTCGGCCACGAGGTCGACCGCGTATACGTCCCCTTCCGGAGCCTCCGTACTGCAGAGGGCTGATGGGATCGGTGACCGGAGAAAGTAGGAGGGGCCGTGGGCGTGGGCGTGGAAGAGGAAGAAGGGAGGAAGGATTTGTGGAAATGCATCGAGACATGAACAAAGCACAAAGCCTCCCTTATCAGCAGCAGCAGTCACATCCCCAGCAGCACTTCAGCCAACAGCAGCATCTCCAGCAGCATCCACAGCAACACCACAGGCCCGACCACCACCCAGCACCACAGCAACCACAACAACAGCATCTGCTGCATCATCAGCAGCTTACGATGCCATGTTCTCACCATCAACTGCCACACCAACCACAGCAACATCAGCAGCATCATCATCAACCGCAGCTATCCCAGCAGCCGCTACAGGATCCAGTCAGCCCTATTAAGGTGACGGGAGACATTTTATTTCTAAATAATTGAATAGTCAGGCCTTTTGGAGTTTTTAATTCATACAATCCAGACATGAATCGGGGTTAAAATCACAGGGGGCATTTACATTGATTCAGGGAACTCATTTAACGCCCTGCTGGCTGTAGCCATGAAAAAAGCAGAAAAAAATAAGTACATAAATTTACTTTAATGTATAGTCTTAACACAGAAAAAAATAGGTGAGCGTTATTATCTTGCTTTATATAGCAAGCAGTTATCCCTTCGGAATCAATAAAGTAATTCTGATTCTGAATACGCACAAAGGATAAACTGTGAGTTACGGTCCTTTTACAATGACGGTAGCTCTGTGCCACGGCTCCACCTGCTCGTCACAACAGTCAGAGATGAGTTTAAGCTAAAAAAAGGAAACAAATTTAACTGTTCTCCTTCTTTGACCGCGATTACAATAGTTATGACAATGTTGATCTTTGTCTCATTGAAAGCGGCAGCATCAACCAAGAAGTATTTAGTTTATCTTTGAGAGGCTGAAATGTGTGATTGGGTTATTTATCATTTATTTTCAAATATGGATGATTTGTAGGTTATTCGTTTACAATTTTTTTAGGTGATCTCTCAACGATTTTAGGTCAGTCTTTCTAGTTTGGGGAGTGACCTGTTGTCATGCTACTCAGGCTCTTTGACTCCTAAAATAACCTGTCGGAATAGAATAAAAGAGTGAAAGAAAGGGGGAAGAAATCAGCAGACGGATGAAAAAAACATAATTTTATACGGTAATACTTATTCCATTGACAGTTTTTCAATTTTGTCCCACTTTGTATTTTTAGTTCAATATCACCTAGCCCTAAGTAGGTCTAAAATTATATTTGTGGTTTCCAAATCGTCTTGTGACTTCCTCTGAAACTCATGACCTCCCCGGGGCTCCTAACCTTTGGGAACCTAAAATGCCTCTTATTTTTGAAAAAGGAAAAGTATGAAGGGGAACACGGGGGAAGGTCCTGCAGTTCTCTCCTCCGGACATTGTAGCTTCAGGGATTTCTGCCGAAAGTCCTGCCGTATAGTTGAGTCAATCCGAGCTTGTCTATTTTTTTCAGATTAAACAGACCATTACGTCCATGCCGCCGTCAGAATCCCTGCTGAGGACGGACTCGCTGTCCAGCACTGATCCGGTTCTGTCAGACGGATCCGTGGGCTCAGCGCCGTCTCTGGGGCCGAGCCCTGGACCCAGCAACCCGATGGACATCGCCAGAAACGAGCTGAACCAGATGCAGGAGAAGATGATGAAGCACGAGCAGGACACCTTGGAGGTAATTGCTGAATTTCAGACGATTTCTTGGCAGATTTTTGTTTTCCCGCTCATTTTCTCACCGCAGTACAATTGTACAATTCAGAATAATTTTTGCCAGTTTTCGGTCGATTTCTCGGCAATTTAGGCGTGGATTTTTTTTCATGTAAAGAACTTAGATTTCAGACCTCACAAAAAAGAAACTGCCATAGAAGAAAAAGTTGAAGGGATGAATAATATCCTTGAGATTATTCAACTGTTCCGTCCAGTTACTTCAGTTTAATCTCTTAAAAACCCCCTCATTAGTTTTACCCCCTCCCCAACAAATCTTGGACTCGGCTTTGTGGTGAAAAACAAACCTATTTGAAGTGTAAATGTATTTCCAGTTATTTCATTTCCAAGTGAAAATGTTTGAAAAGATGATGAGTGGCTTCATATGAATGCAGTACAGATTTCACCATGCAAATTTGAATGGACTGGCACTGTGCAATGTGTGACCAAAGCTGAGAGTTTTCTCATCTCCCCTGTCAAATTATACACAACAGCTTGGGGGGGGGGTTGTGGTGGCTTTTTCACGGAGGAGTGGCAATATGACAAATATCTTGCAAAGAAAAATGGCTTGAGAAGGAATCCAAGGCTGAACAGAGGATTTATTTATTCAAAATGAAGACTTATAGACAAGACATTTCATCGAGAGCAGAATCTCCTGCAAAATGTGCGCCCCTAAAAGGCATTGTTGAAATCTGTGATCCATTTACAAACACGGTACGCGTCGATTGTTGCTTCGTATGATTTTTACGTTATTACGTTAGACGTTATTTTATTGCTTTTCTTTCGTATCAATTTTTTAAAAGTCACAAATGCATATCCCTCATGTTTTTTTTTCTCATTAAAATAGCCTATATGTTGGAAATCTTGCAATGAACTCCGGTAAATCTGACGTCCCCCTTTCATTCCGTCCTTGTAACCTCGCAGATCAATTGTGGGTCGACGCTTCATATCAACGGGAGAAATACTTTCCTCTGTCCTCATTAGCCGTATCTTTAAGGAGGCGTTTTCAGTGCAACACAATCCAATGCATAAATTCTTCTCTGACTGATTCATATACTCTTTCAATCTCAGAAATGTAAATTATGCATATTGAAAAGCATGGATAAAATATTCTTAAAAACAAGCAACAACCCAAGAATAAACTCAAATGTTCTGCAGCGCAGGTCAGCACCCCTGCAAACAACAACCTCATTGAGTAATTGACTTTACTAATCAATATGCAGGAATATTAAATTTACACAGCTAGACTTTATTCTATTTGTAAAGACAGAATTGAAGGCAGACCTGTTGCACTTCCTCGCATTAGCTTGTAAAAGTGCTTCTAATAAACTGCTCCTGAGTTCAGTCAGTGCATGTTTGCACTTGGTCTCTCTGTCTCTGTAGTCCAGCCAATTAACCCACTCGTCCTTGAATGTCAGTTAAACAAAGGCGAACCTGAAGGGTCTCACGAGTGTCTCCTCCTGTCTGCTTATTTAACCAGAAACACTGTAACAGTGTTGTAGCTCAATACCGTGAGATGCAGGACTTTTATTAGTATTATGTCTTACAATTTTCAGGTCAAAACAGCCGGAATAACTTCAAGAAACATGGGATTCTCGTTATGGTTATTATCATCATCATGGCGGGTTGTTTGAAATCACTTCACTTATCCTCATGTCATTTCTTTTTTTAATTCAGGGGTTAGACTACAATTTCTTGGGTAAGGTCTTGTTGACTCTGTCTTGTTGACTCTGACGTAATATTTGGTTAATTCTTAATTGACTTTTTAAAAATGTATTGAAGTTTTCCTTGTATTTGCACAAGGCATTCGTTATATATATTTCAATTATGATATTTATCTCTTGGACAACAAAAGGCTGTTGCTAGGGATCTTTATGTGAAATTATTGTCTTGAACCCCTATGCTTTTGGAACTCCTTATCCTAAAAGTCCTGAAGGCATTTATTTTAAAATCACCATAAGGATGCAAGACTCTGAGTAATTCCCTCAACATTCCAATTATTTGCTTTGGCTACCAATTTGGCTAATTAGCTGTTTCCCTCATTAATCAACCGGTGCAAAAACTGATGAATCAATAGTTCACCTGTAGAATAAATAAGTGACTGGATAATAATTGGGCATCAATATCCGTAATGCATCAGTGCAGTTGCCACACACACTATAGTGTCTTTAAGTGTCAGGCTGCCACTACTCTTCTAAGGATGAATGGAGACAAATAGTGATGAGACAGAGCTGCGACCCTGGCATTAGAAGACAGAATAGGTGATTTTATTGAATATAACCTCGATGGATAAGCGTGTTCTTTATTCTCCACCGCAATAATTCAACAATTATGTAAAAAGAATCAACGTTACACCCTAAAGTAGGGCTAAACCAGCATTTTATTTTTTCTGACGTAAACGCAGATGACGTGGAAGAAAGAAATGGAGGATCCACTGAATCCTGAAGACTGGGCTGCGATGCAGAAAGTCTCCAGTTCAGTAAGTTGCTTCCCACCCCAGATGAAAATTAATAAATAACAAAAATCCGGGAGTGTAATAGTGATTAATCTGCTGCTCACAATTCTGGTGGATGTGGAAACAAACCTGATGAAAGGTTCTGTTTGCAGCAAGGAAAAAAAAAACATGTTTCTTTGGTCGGGGTTTAGAAAGAAGGAGGTTATAGCTGACTGACAGCCAGTTCTTTCTGACTGACAAAAGAGAGAGGAGAGAGATCACTGTTACCAGGGCAGCTGTTGCCACGGTTACTACATCTCCTCAGTGCAGGATCCCTGCTGCCACCTGCTGTCTGTAAGACTTTATTACTCGACTTTACCGTTTCACGATGCCTTCAAATGAAACAATCCCCCGGAGGCTGAGAGCAGAGGCTACGCACTCTCCGTCCTGTGACGGCACAATGTCGGTACTTTGACTCACGAATGATCGTTGACGATATAAAAGAAATCTCAAGATTATCGGTTCTTCTCCCTGCTTTAGGGATGCTTTAGAAATTGTATTTATATATCTCATTATATCAGTAATTAACAACTTATTAAAAAGAAAACTGTATAGCATATGGCTTTCAGTTTCTAGCAATAAAAGGGACGGGCCGCTGGCCTGAGCAGAGGTCTGCGCTCTGCGGGCGACTTTCTATTCTAAGGAGTTTTTCTGAATACAATCTGCAATTATGGCTGAAACGCAATTTTTTTAATCAGTTTTCTGGTCATTTCATGCTTATTCCCAGGATATTTTGCTGATTTTGGTCAATATCTTTTTTTTTTTTTTTTTTGATTCGAACCTCCTCATATTTTGAAAATCCTAAAAATTTCACAAACAGTACGAATTCCAGAAACACAGATCTTTTGTGTGGCTCTGCTCTTTTAAAGTGTGAACTGTTTTTCGCAGAAGAAAAATATTGCGTGATTGACATCCCCCGACTCTGCTCTCTTTAGGCTGATGAGAAAGGGTTTGACTTCAAGCCCGGTTTCATGGCTTCTTTCCTGGACTTCCTGAAGACGGGTAAGAAACAGTCTGCCCTTGACCTGGATCACGACGGAGGGGACCAGGAGGCCCTAAACCCCTGCTCCTCTCTGAAAGGGGGGATCCGACCCATTTCCCCACCTCCCCCACTAACCCCAACTCCCTCACAGCAGCCCTCGGGGACATTCAGCGAGGAAGGGGAGGGTGAGGGGGCGGATCTCACTCTCAGCAGCTGCCCAAGTCCTTGCAAACCTCTTGATGAGGAGCTGAAGAGGAACCTGGAGACGCTGCCCTCCTTCTCCTCGGACGAAGAAGACTCGGTCAGCAAAAACCAGGACCTGCAGAAGAGCATCTCGTCCGCTATCTCCGCCCTCTATGACACGCCACACTCGCTGGCTGCCGCCATGGCGTCGGCAATGGTCAAAGTCCCATCGACTCCGTCCCCGCCGACTCCGCAGGAGCCGCCGCCGAGCCCTCCTCCCCCTGCCATGCCTCCTCTCATCCCCTCCACCGGTATGGAGGATGGAAAAGAGGAGGCTCTCACATATGCTCAGCACCCTGCCCAGGACGACGAGGAGCAGAACTTTGCTTCTCCGCAGTCAAACAGAGAGGAGGCAGAGGAGGCAGAGAACCTGCAGAGAGATGAGGAGAGAGAAGGAGAGACAGTAGCCGAGGAAGAGCCCAGAGAAAATCCGCAACTGGAAGCCGCCAAGGAGCAGGAGGAGCAGGAGGGTCAGCAGGAGGAAGATGAGCAGGAGGAGGACGAGCAGGAGGAAGACGAGCAGGAGGAAGAAGAGCGGGAGGAGAAGAAAACACCCGAAATGCAGATATCGGAGTCTCCTCCGACTGAAGGTAATACTTTGTGTTGCTCTCCTCTCCTGTCCTCTCCTCTCCTGTCCTCTCCTCTCAGTGGAAGTTTGTACTTCACGTGTGTCAGTGAGAAGAAGTTTCCCCCCCCCGGCTTCAACTGATTCCCTTCATGGTTTCAGACACAAATCCTTTTAAATTACTGTTTATCCAGTTAGAAAATGAAGTCGGCGGCAGTACGGCAAACCCCGACCATCCAGGAGTGCAACGGGGGAGGGGTTGCTGTCGAGACAGACGCAGGCCTCAGACTGAGACCCCTGTCTCAGGATTCAATCTTCTACAAAAGAATCCCATTTCAGAGCCAAAATGCTCAATAATATGAGACGTGTGCAGCCGGCTGACGCGAGCGCAGTGTTTGTCACATCAGAAACCTCTTCGACTCGAGGACGGACGGATGTTAAATATCAGTTGAACCTCTGAAATCGGGAGTTAACCCAAAGTGAAATTAAAAGACGATCGAAAAATAAGGAAAAATAGATCCTTTGAAAATCGGCAAACGCCGAGTGAAGTTTTTTTTTTATACGGCTGAAAATATGCACAAAGAGTAGCTTTAAGATCACTTCAAAATGTTCTCGGCAATTAACAAAAAAAATGACCCGGATATTTGTGCCCGTTAAACGGTCTCCCGGTCGTTGCATAAGAAGCGACCGGCTGAAATCTGAGTCCGGTGTCATCAATCCCGGGGACGGACGGTTTCCCTGCTGACTGACGGCGTCTGAGTGTGGGAGGTTCCCCTCCACGCTCGCGGAAAGAGGAACGAATTGCCGTGCAGGAAATTGGCACTGAATCAGAGAGACGGTTTAGAGGAGAACACGTCTCTGTGTATCAAATATTTCCCCGCCTCAGCATCTGTTCTCTCCGCTCAACATCTGGTTTCCTGCAGAACACGCCGGCCCAGGCAAGTCACATGACCCAGCAGTCTCTCCACGCGAAACTCCACCGGCGGTTCAACGCAAACCTTCCCATTTGTGTTTTTCAGAGTTTCCATCAGAACCCGCGCTGCCTCCCGCACCTCCATCCTCATCTTCTTCCCCCTCCCCCTCACCGCCCACCTTCTCCTCCCCCTCGCCGCTCCCCCCACTGTGTCTCTCCGTGCCCTCCCCGCCGCCGATCCAGCAGGATGAAGAGGAGCTTCCTGCTTCTAACCAGCAGAAGGCCCCCTACCAGCCGCCCCCTGCCGCTGGCACCTCCCCACCCCCCTCCACGTCCCCCCCGGCCCTGCCCTCCTCACCCCTCTCCAACCTCCCCCTAGCCCAGTCCATACCCCCTCCATCCACCACGCCGCCTCCATCGTCCTCTGATCCAGACCAGGAGCCCGAAGCGGGCCAGCCGTCGCCCTCCTCGCCCTCTTCTTCCTCACCGTCGTCATCGTCCTCCGCGCCTCCGTCGCCCCCGACCCCGGAGGACCCCCCCGCGACCCAGCGTCTCACCTCCCTCCACCTGGCAAAGAAGCAGGCCGATGCCGCCATCGCCGGGGAGAGCGAGGAGGAGGACAGCGAGAGCGGAGGCGAGGGGATCTTCCGTGAGCGGGACGAGTTCGTGGTCCGAACGGAGGACATCGGGACGCTGAAGGTCGGTTTTTTTTCCACGACCGCCGGGACTCGCGGTTACTTGCACTTCATTCACGCGCGCTTTGCTCGTCCGTGCGTCCAGATGGCCTTGCAGACGGGCCGGGAACCCCCTCCGATCTGGAGGGTCCAGAAAGCCCTGCTCCAGAAATTCAGCCCAGAGATCAAAGATGGTCAGAGGCAATTCTGCGCAACCAGTAATGTAAGTTTTCCTGCAGACGTCGTTAATCTCAAGATTCCCCAACTCCAACTAAGAGTTTAAAGGTACACAGAAAACACTAGTGCATTAATCTGGACGGGTTCAGAGGAGGTTCACATCATTTCTCAAGAGTATTTTAAGGCTAAAATGTTTGTTCAGTCCTTCCAATAAATCGTCTTAATGGCTTTCACCCCTTTAATTATTGTAGATTGCCGGGTTGCAGGCACACCCGCCCGGCTTTGACACACTGAAAAATATTTACAAAGACAGAATGAAACTGAAATGAGGTTTTAGCGTTGGCATGTTGTGATGACTCGATAAGAAGTGATAGTTCACTGAAATACCGATTCAGAACGGATTCGTAGCCTCGATCGGGAGTCCGGGACATGTTCCAACCGCAGGAGATCAGCTAAGTTTCTACATATTTTAACGCAGTTCCTTCTGTTTCACTAAATATGAGCAGATGATGTTCAAGAAGAAGTTCATCGAGTCACAGTTCAGTGGTTCATTCGTAAGGAAATTATGATTTGGAATATATTTCAGAACATTTTCAATCACAATCACTCAAACCCTGTTTTCTATAGGGAATATTGTCTTGTTGGGACCACAGCTTACTGTCCATAGATGGATATATACTGAAATAGTCATGAAGAATATATTTTAGAAAGACATAAAATGAATATTAAGGAGCAAAAATGCTTACATTTTTGAAACATTCTCGAAAATCAACTTTTTTTTTTTAAATTAAAATTTGACACAAAGGTGACTATTCTCGCTTACTGAAATGTGCAAGAAAGATTTGTTAAAACGTATTCAGATTAAATTAAAACTTAAGTAAGTAAAGTTTCCTGTGGTGAAAAAGTACTTTTTGTAACATTTTTTTTTTTATAGTTACTTGTGTCATTTCTGTCAGCAAATCAAGGTTTCATTTTAACACCGCCTCTTTCTGTCACTCCGCAGTATCTGGGCTACTTTGGTGACGCGAAAATGCGTTACCAGCGTTTGTACGTGAAGTTCTTGGAGAACGTCAACAAGAAAGATTACGTTCGAGTTTGTTCAAGGAAGCCGTGGCACAGAACCGGCCTGAACCTGAGGTAACGCCCAACCCGTCCTGCGGAGTACCACGGAGCGCCGGGTCGGCCACCAGCTGCCAATGAGACTGATCTTTAAGGCGTTAGAACGAATCCAGGCGCAGGAACAGGTCACATCGAATATCTATTAAATAACTGAATTATTGGAACGAGTTATATTTTGTGGTCACGAATTATAAATTACGGCAGTGAAATAATTAAACATCGGAAATACACTCTGTGTCCTGACCACAGAATAAACAAAATGAGGGAAAAAAATATCTTATGGCCAGAAAATGATCAAAGTTTGGCAAAGAGTAGGCAAACATCTCATCATAACAAATTTTTTAATGCTTGGAAACTAGTTATATCGACCGGCCACTGTATAATTAAAGCCTCAGTGATATCCCAGCGCCACAAAATAATTAAACCCTTGAAGCTAGTTATATCTCGTAACCAATAAATAATCAAAGAACGGGAGCGAAATCAAGTGTCACGGCCAAAAATTAACTAAATCACTTGGACACAAAACAATTAAGACATGGGAACACTTAAATCATTTGGCTGCGAAATAATGAAAACTCGGGACGGGTTTTAGCTTGTGGCAACAAAAAAAATTCAGGGATCAGAGTTTAATATAATCGGTGGCCGTGAAATACAACATCTTCCGTCCCTGGCAGGCCGCCGTAAGTCGTCCCTCAAGAGACACGGGGCATAAAAATTCTTGGAATAACAGAGAAGCGGTTAAATATCCACAGAAAATCAAGTGCGATTGTGATTCTGGGCTCATTTCACTTCACGAGGAATTTCCTTCCACCGCAATAAACCCTGTTTGTCTCTTTTTGACAGGCGTCAGTCACTCCCGAAACCACTGCCCGCCATCCACAATCAGACCCCTCCGCGGGTGGAGAGGGACGACAGGGAAAAGAGGGAGCGAGAGCTAAAGGAGCAGAGAGAGAAAGAGCAAAGAGAGAGGGAGCACAAGGAGAAGGAGAAGAGGGAAAAAGAAGAAAGGGAGCAAAAAGAGCGGGAGAAACAGGAGAGGGAGCAGAGAGAGAGGGAGAGGCGGGAGAAAGAGAGGCTGGAGAGGGAAAAACAGGAGCGGGAGCAAAAGGAGAGGGAGCGAAGGGAACAAGACAAAAAAGTCCTTCTCAAACGGGAGAGCGAGAGACGAGAGAAAGAGCAGAAGGAGGGAGAGAAGAGGAAGAAAGAGCAGAAGGACAGGGAGACGAGAGAGCAGGAGAAGGAGCAGAGGGAGAGGGAGAGGAGAAACAGGGAGCAGAAAGAAAAGGAGAAACAGGAGAGGGAGACCAAAGAGAAGGAGAGACAGGAGAGGGAACGCAAAGAGAAGGAGAGACAGGAGAGGGAGTGGAAAGAATGGCAGAGGCAGGAGAGGGAAAGGAAAGAGAAGGAGAGACAGGAGAGAGAACGGAAGGAGAGGGAGAGGCAGGAGAAGGAGCAAAAGGAAAAGGAGAAGCAAGACAGAGAGCGGAAAGAGAGGGAAAAACAGGAGAGGGTCCAGAAGGAGAAAGAGAAAAAGGAGCGGGAGCAAGAGGCTGAACAAAAGGAGCGGGAGAGGAGGGAAAAAGAGAGGGAAAAGAGGGAGAAGGACAGGAGGGAAAAGGAGAAACGGGAGAGGGAGTGGCGTGAGAACGAGCAGAAAGACAGGGAAAAGGAGAAATTGAAGGAGAAGAGGGAGACGGGGGTGGAGAAGGAGAAACAAAGGGAGCAGGGTAAGGAGAGAGGGAGAGGCTGCCCCGGGGAGTGTGTGAGGCCAAAGGAGGAGAAGAGAGGAGGAGACAAGAAGATGGAGCATCAGTCCAGAGCCAAGACCTCCAAGGACAAGTCGGAGCCGCCGCCTAAAAAGAGGAAGAAGTGGTTGAAGGAAGTGCCGTCCTCTTCCTCCGAGTCCGACTCCTCGCCCGCCAGCGACGATGAAGGTCCGCAACTCGGTATAAGTCGGTCGGGTGGCTCCCGGATGAGACCGCCGGCCGTCAGCGAGACGCCTCTCTTGTGTTTCAGGGCCTCTGAGAGGGGTGGTCAACAGCCGGGCCATGAGGGAGATGTTCAGGAGCTACGTGGAGATGCTGGTCAGCACGGCGCTGGACCCCGACATGATCCAGGCCCTGGAGGACACGGACGGTGAGGCCGCACACTCCGTGTTTCAATGAGCGCGCAAGGGCGGTGATGTCACGCACTCACACACACACACACACACACACGCCCTCAGCGGCAACGAGGGATACCTCCTTTTTCGTTTTGGCTTCAAAGTCCTCCAAATTTCGTCCGCTTCGCTTTCGGGTCCCCCGTCTTTCAAACAGTCGGCTGAGTTCGCTTCTGAAATCTTAAAAGAAGCACTTTAGCAAATTAGCGAAGATTGTTTCGGAAATAATTACAAAATCAATAAGAGCCATTTCTGGTCATTTCTTGCTCCTTCTCCCCTGTTTTATGTAATTTCATCCTTAAATGGCATAACCATTTTCACAGAATGTACTTGATTCCTGATAATAATCTCACGGGAGTCATGGTGGCGCAGGGCTTCTCCTGTTTGCCTTCCACAGTCCAAAAACATGCAGGCGTTTGAATGGAGAGCCGAAAGTGCCCAGACCTTTGAATGAGAGAGCGAATGGTTGTATTTTTCTGTTTGTGATCCGCTGGCGACTGGCTGTGGGTAAAACCCCTCCTCTCGCACAATGACGGCACGGACAGGATCCCGCTGCCCCGCGAGCCCGAGTGCAGAATAAGCAGTATAGATAATAAAAGAATGAAATAATTTCATTGAGATCATTAGGGTTGGAATGGAGATCACACACCGAACCGTCCAGCGGGGGGAAGGAGAGACCGCGAGTACATTTTCCCCCTTCTTCCGAGGTCAAAGCTCCAGACTGAAAGCAGCAGCATCACCTTTGTGCGTCTGTTCACCGTCCCCTGATAAGATCGCCGCATGCTGGCGTTTAAAGCCTCATCCATGAAAGCAAAGTGTATCCACCACAATGTCTCCCTTCCTCTCTCCTGAAAGGCTTTTCTGTGTGAAAATGGGTTCAAGGAATGACAGTCGGTGTATTTCCTGTCCGCTCAGAGCGGGATCAGACTCAACAGGGGTGGGAGTCAGCAGAGGTCCCCACGTAGGACCGTTTATCCAGATGAATAAATGGAATGTGACAAATTTCTATTTCAAATCATGTTATAATTCGTTTGCCGTCCATTCTGGAGAGCTGAGTCATGAATGAGCGTAAAAGTAAACTGGTTACTCATACGGTGCTTTCATCTATTGCATTATTCAGTATTACATTTTATTAAATATATATCATACCCTATGTTATGTACAGGGATACTCAGAACATCTTTAGGGTAAGAAACGATTATTTCTGTAAACTTCTGTAAACTGTAAACAGAAAGATATCTCAACGCAGTGTCATGCACTTTAATTGATAAAAAGAAACTGATTTATAATCATGGTATTATAAGTGAAAGGTACTCCTGCATGTTGACATTTTTCATTGTCCTGTTTACCATACCTGTTTGCTAAATTAGGTTGAGACCTATTTTTGCAGATTTTAAGGCACTTTTTATTTTTCCGTTGATCAAATGTCATTCTTAATGTGTTCAAGTACTTGCTTATAATTAGATTTTTTTTTTTTTTTCTAAATGCATATAGACCATAGCTTCATATTACAACAGTAAACATATTTGCACTTCCTGGTTCAGTCGATCCTCTGAAGAGATGTGACTCACTGCGATGTGTAAAATAAGAATAAAAACCTGTGTGTTTAGATGAGTTGTACCTCCCACCCATGAGGAAGATCGACAGCCTTCTGAGCGAACAGAAGAAGAGATTGTTGAGGAGAGTCAACATGAGCGCCCAGCACCAGGTACGCTTCCACGTTCCCCTGCCTGAGGGTCACAGAGAAATGGAGGAAGCAGTTCTATCAAATCCCAGTCCTCTATCTCGTGTCTGACAACCCTGCTTTTTCTCTCTCCAGGAGGCTCTACATGTATTCCCCAAGATGACAGCGGATCCCCTGGAATCCGGAACGGTCAAAGTCCGCCTTGGCGGGGAAGGTTACAACCGTAAGACCCTAAACCGGGGCAAGAGGAGCATTCCTAAACAACAGGTGAGAGGATACGTGAATGTGAGGTCACAAGCACTCCCATCAGGTCCGGACCAAAAATGTCAATACTTGTATGACGCAGCAGGGTTTGTAAAGCGAGGGCCAGGACCCCGGCCCCCAAAGGGTTGTCACAGGTGAACCACTTTCAATGATTAAATAAACATTAAAACTTTTCTAAAAATGGGCCATTTTTACAGAACTTCAAGACTGAAGAGATGATCCTTAATAATGGCAAGAATGTAATCATATATTCTTTCAAACAGTTGTCAGATAAATGCTTGCTTATTTATTTTGCTTTTGGCAATTGTATAACCACTCATCAAACCTTGTGTAAATTGACATTCAACACCGGAAAAAAAAAAAAAACAAGTGACAGTTCCTGACAGTGGCGTACGTGCGTGTTTGAAATGTATTACTGTTGACTTTGGTTTTGCTGACTCCAAATGGTCATAATAAGTATTACAGTTTTCAGGCGACCCTATTGACTTGAATCACTTCATCATTTTAGTTTTCGGAATCTGGTGCTTGTACTACTGGTAGTATTCTGAGGAATCTCTGTGTTTTTATTGTGGCATCATACTTATACTTACTGATAAACCATTATTACCACTTTAACCATGAGACTATTGACATTGGAGTAAAAACACATTATACCTGTCTTACTTGACTTACGAGAGCAATTTTTGTCCCAATACTAGCTGAAAACACCCATAATTAAGTTACAAGTTGTCAAGACAGTAACCTGAGGTTATAGTGACGAGTGTTTAATTAACACCGATATAGTAGCTGATAAATAAACGCTTCTCATTTGTTGAAGAAAGAATTATGGAGTCCATGGATATAAAGATTGATTAAATTCTGATTGTCATTTTGTGGAATGGCGGTTGTGGGAGGGAGGAAACTTGATAAATATACTTAAGAACTCTGTACTTTCCGTTACACACTTTACAGGATCTTAAGATCTCAATAGAAACTTGCCGGATCTACAGCCTGTATCATTCCCTCCACCATTACAAGTATCACACCTTCCTGCACTGTAAAAAGGAGGTAAGACTGGCAGCTCCACTGCTCACATCTCTGAAAGTCCTTACTACAGTTATATATGCAACAATGAACATCTGATTTAGCCTTGTAGAGGTCCATTAAAGTGCAATGTACTTTTTATACTTTATAGAATTTTGGTTGAATTGCTTCTCCTCACTTGCTCCATAAACTGTTGAAGTCTATCAGAGAGCGAGGATTGTATAATTACCTCATGGTACAAGATAACGCCTGGTTTACATACATCTTCTCATTGAAATAATCTGTCTAATAGAAAGGTCTTTGAGTTTGTTTTTCTTCTCCTTCTTTGAAAATGATGAGGCGGTGATATTGATCTTTTTTTTTTTTTTTTTAATCAAACGGTTGTCACACAAGTTGGCGAACGTCTCCGTGAAGCTGTTTCGTCCTCGCTTTGGTTGTTCGGTTCAGTCTTGATCTTTACAGTTTTCCACTTTGAATTTTCCAAATCACTTTTTGATGTCAAGTTTGACCACACATCCTTTGTCTCGGCGAAATCAGGAAAATGATTCGTCTCCCTGCTCGATTACACAAACCAACCCCCCCCCTTTATCCCCTTCACTGGTAAGAGTGTCATTAATGCCCCTGGTAACTGAGGGCTTCTCTCCTGAGCAGACGGACAGCATCGAGCAGGCGGCCGAGGACCCCGGCCAGGAGGAGGTGGTGCAGCAGTGCATGGCCAACCAGGGATGGCTGGAGAGTCTCTTCAACTCCTTTGTGGAGCTGCTTAGCCTGAGTGCCAAGGCCTGAGTGGGGGGGCGATACACACACACATACACACACACACACACACACACACATACAACACACACACAGACTCTGCACTCACACGTCCACCTGCAGTGTGTAGAAGACGGGGGAGCCCGCTGGCCAGCCGGATGTTATAGCCCTGGTCCCACTGATGGTTTGATTGTGGGAGATTAACTCACGAAGTATTCACGCCCTCCGTTTTTTTGCGATAAGTCCTGAAAGCTGGAGAGATTATAATGAATGTGAAGGATTTTGCTCAAAGGGCGGGACTGTGAGAGAATTTGCTCAGCACTGCAAAACATTTTTGTGAAAAGCTACACACAGACAAACACACACTGTCTATAAGTATTGTATTCATTTGTATAATTTATACAAGGACATTTTTAAATGATGGGATTGTTGGCTGTTATTTTTTGAAATATGTTTTAAAAGGGTGCATAAAATGACCCCCCAGCAATTTTTTTCCTGCGCCTCTCAAACCGTCAGAGGTAAAACTAGCGCCGAGTGAAACACAAATAAGAATTTAAGGACTATATAATAGTCTGTTGTTTATACCTGCCTCAATTTGAAAGCGGTTGAGATTCAGGGGTATTGTATTTAAAATAATCTGTGTTCTTTTTGTTTGTTCTTCAGAAGACAATGAAAGAGAGGATTTTATGCCTGTAAGGACATAGAACAACAAAAAAAAAAGAAGAAAAAAAGAAAAAATAAAGCACGACTTTCTCAAAGGAAGTGTGACATGAAATGATCCAAAAGCATAAATGTCTGTGTTTAATGTCAGTCCTTTTTATCTGTTTGTTGTTGATTGATATTTCCCATGATTTGACCTCGCTGAGGATATTCTTGCAGAGCATATTTGTTGTTTTGATGTGTAAATATTGTACAGCTTCTTCATTCTCTAGTTCCCCGTTCCTCTTCTGTACATGAAATTCCTGTATTTGACTAAAGTAAATAAAACAGTTCGAATGGAAAGCGTGATGATGAATAAATGTCCCCGCGCTCCAGTCTTTTCACCTGCACTAAACAAACAAACAAAATAAGGATATGACGACATAGTAATTTAATTTCTAATTAATTTGAATAACGCAGTTATTACACCTGACCAGACAGTCTAATTTACTTTGTTTACTCAGACATTTGAACACAACCACATTGGTGATTTGACCCGCCACATACTGAATATGAATGAGTAGATATTGTTTCAAAAATAGTTTAATTTCTAATCCTGAGACCTTGTCATCTAATTGCTTTTTCTTTTTTACACAATTTTCTACTCCATTCCGGCCTTTTCTTCCAACTTTGTAGGTAATTTTCTCTTTTATAACTTAGTTTTATGGTATTCCATTCAGTTTTTTTAGGGAAGATAAATTTCTAGTTGTATTTTGTTGATTTGATATAGGTATATTTCTTGTTAATCTTAAAGATGAAAAGTTTTGATTAATGCTTGACATTTTTTGTTTCACTGTTTAGATATAATTGAATAAACACACAACAGTTTTCTTAAGAAAATATGAAAGTCCCTCTTTCCTCTTGTGTTTCCTTACAGACGATATGAAGACATTTTCCCGCTCATTATTCATTCAGTCCCAGAAGAATGCAGTATTTCAGTCTTTGAGCAAAAGACAGCGTTAAAGGTAATATAATAATAAAGTTAATATATCTTTATGAAAACAGTTACAAGTTCATAATGCCCATTGAAAGGGCAAATAATTTTACTTATTACAAATAATTTGCATATAATTAACCTCTTGTTCCTTCTTTATAATAGCATACACTATTGTATTTCATTTTATCATTTGTTCTATAGTCTTATCAACTATAGAAGTGGTCATGCTCAAAGCCTGACATGTAATGCTTTAGTATCCCACCGAGCGGGCAACACCTGAAAACTACACCTGCGTGAAAAGGCAGATTTTTTTCCCAAAAGTCACAGTTTAACCTCAGTGAAAGATCCCCAAATACTTTCCCAAGGTTTGGAGCAATGAAATTGCAAAGATATCCGAAAAGTGATGAAGGAGAGAGTGTCTTTCATTTCCTTATACTTCCTCCAGAGAGGTAACGCAGTGGGTTCTTGGCCCGATGGCAGGGTGGAGACTCGATCCCGGTCACCTGCCCGCGATGGTTCTCCACCCGAGTCCCATCCCCTGAAGGATGCAGGTTACAGAGACGGGTGGTCAGAATAAATCCACTGCTTAGGGAGTAGAGGGGGAAGGAGGAGAAGGAGCTCCAGGACAAATAAGATTACACAGACTGCGTCTCCTCAGCAAGAAGACACAGGCGGATTCTTTTCTTCTCATACACGAACAGGTGGGTACAGGTTGTCATGGTTACCTACTACAATGCTGTTGTTACACTGCAAAGTCACTGCTGTGTTTTAATTACCTGTCAGTCCCAAAAGTCCCAAAGCCTCAGTATGTTCAGTGAATTATTAATATTGTACCGACTTGTTCAGTTTATTGATATATTTTTGTCTGTTTTTGAGTGCGCATATATGCATATGTATATGTATATATGCCGTATATGCTGTTATTTTATGTAAATGCCTTTTTATGTGATGTGATTTTTTGCATGCCTTTTTTAATTATGTTTTTTAATTTTTTGGAGGGGTGTTTTTTTAATAAGGTCCATTTTCAATTGCAAAGCAAATATTAGTGAATCCAAACTGGAAAGGTACCTCCTTTGTTCTGGGATCTTAAATACATCAATGAAGTATATACAGTCAATTTTTCAAAGCTAAATCCTGATGCAGTGCTACTACCTGACTGATCATCCATTGAAATTTAGCTTGATGTGATTCTACAAATGATATTTTCTGATGGTATGTTCAAAACCAACTATTTTAATGCAAATAGACTTAAAAGCAGTCTATCATTCTGCACTTCTTGATACACAGCAATCCCTTTTTTGAACTCTGTCACCTTCTCTAAAGCTATGACGCTATTTAAAGTTGCATGTTTGTTTCCATGGAGTTTCTATAAATCCTTGAATTTTTCTTGACAAAATGAGCATTTAGTGTTTTGCAGGTATCTGTCAGTCAAATCATGCACATCAGCTCATGAAATCCACTTCTATTTATACACAAACTGTCTCAAGGCACTAGGAATATGAAGAAATACCGAATGAATAATACATCTTGTGAATTATATGAGGTATTTGATTTTCTTTGACATGGCTGTCATATAATGTAATTCATATGATGCTACCGGGTAGTTCTGCCCTCAGGATGGTGCCAGATGTGGAGAGGATCATCCAAAGTATCGTTCAAGGAGACCAGGATTCTGTCCAGCTCCTCCTGCACGGCTACAACACCCAGGTACCAAATGTCTGCATCACGATTTTGCGGCCAAAACACAACGAGTAAAAAAAATAAAGGGGAAGAAGAGAAACAACTCAGACACACACAAAATTATACTAATCATTTTCACTGGTGACTCCTTCTTCACATGTTTACAATCATGTGAAATCACATTTTTTAACAATTTCAGAAACATTTATAGGCGTGCTTTAACAACCTAACATTTTATTAAAAACCAAACAAGTGTAAAATTGAGCAATAGAATTACCCTCGTTTCCATTTATTCTCAGCCATTTCTTTTCAGCAAATTCTCCTACCTTTTCCTGAATAAGAAAATGCAATGCATAAAATCACAAAAATCTCCTCAGAAATGACCTGCAAAGAAGCCAAAATATCTAAAGTTTAACAAGAAATGACTGACAATGCTGTGGAACTTCCAAGTTCCTCGGATAAAGTTATAATGCTGCAGAAGCGGCTTCTCCTTTCTTTGACTATCGTTTCCTTAAATTCAAATGAGAAAAAAGTAACCGGTCAGGAAAAAGGCTTCAGCCAGAACATAAAGTGATTTTGTCTGAGGTATTGTTCAGGTGACTTTGCTTTCTTTGTGCTTCCACAGTATGCTGAGTGCTTCTTTTTCAACACTGAGGTGCAGGAGAGAAGAAAGGTCAGTCCGCTGTCAACACTTCGCCAAAACTGTGTCCTTCAAAGTCTCATCATCCATTTTTCCATCTGTAACTTCTGCTCTTCAAGAGGAGAACTTTTCAGTTTCCAGTCACAAAAATCAGTGAAATTAGACTCTAGGAAGATTAGCTTTGCCTATTTTATGCATAACCAAAAAAAAAATTAAAAGACCTGAATCTTGAAAATATCTCAAAATTGCTTTTGAGTCAATTTCTTGATAATGTGTGAATTGTTGTTTGGGAGCAATTTTTGGCAGATTATGAACTGCGTTTTCTCTTCAAAACACAAAGGATAATTTACATAAAAGAATAGACGATGATCAAATTAGTCAGACAAATGGTTGAACTCAATGATTTTTTTAAAACTTAAAATATTTTTTCATGGCTCTTCCAAGCTATGTCTTTGTATCATGTCACTAAGGCTGTTACCTTTTGTTTACATGCATCTCTGTCACTGTTCCTGGATCTATGTCTTTAGCAACAACGACTGGAAGAGGTAAATCATAAAGATAGAAATAGTATTACAGTAATCTCTCAGCCGAATGCCTTATCACACTGTCCCCTGTGTGTGTGTGTGTGTGTGTGTGTGTGTGTGTGTGTGTGTGTGTGTGTGTGTGTGTGTTGCATAATCACATTTAGCTGCATGCTCCAAAGCTGCTTGGGTACTTCATGACGCAGCACATTGGTCCTGCTCACCATGGAGACGGTCGTGCTGTAATAAAACAGACAACCGTGGAAGCCAGCACTGAATCAACTTTCAAAAAATTAGTTCTCAAAAAAAAAAAAAAAAGGAAGAAGATCCAGTTGGCTGTGAAATTCCATCACAAACACAAATGCTCACGGAATTTTCAGTGAAGTAATTTAACTCAGAAATATGAGAATATGTAATGAAACTGAATACATGTAATACATGTAAATTCAAATGATGAATAGCCACCCCTAATATTTTCAAAAAATAATAAATTCTGACTACAGGATCATCACACATCAGTTTGTCAACTGATAAGTTAAGAATCTAACAATTGAGTTTTGCATATAGCCTTGTTCTGATATCATATAAAGGAATAACATAAAAATTTCCAGTGTGTATCACTCTATCAGCAGATATGTTTTATATTAGGCTTCTCCCGATGGCTGACAATAATAAGCCCCTGCACCTTGTTACCATGGTAATACATTTGCCCATCATTGAGAACACAGGTAATGTTGGTAATGGTCGTGTTTGTAATGGTGTCCTTTGACTTCATACAGGTACACCAGTGATGATAGACACATCAGTTGCGTGTAACAGTTATTCATTCTTTCTCGTGTCCTGAACAGATGAATCCAAAGGCAGGAATGTCATATTTTACAATTGATGCATTCATTCGAGCAATTTATTCTCTATATGACAACTTGCAGAAGAATTATGCAGCGAGTCTTTGCGTTTGTGTTAATTCATTATAAACATTCTGATGAAAATACTGTCAATTTGCAGATAGTGTGTGTGTGTGTGTGTGTTCGAGGCAGCTTGTGATGTTTTGGTGTGTGTCCATTTGTATGTCTGCATATATCCACATGCCTAGGTGTCTAATTGTACCCGTGTGTGTGTGTGTGTGTGTGTGTGTGTGTCTGTCAGTGTGTGTATCTGTCAGTGTGTCTGTCAGCAACATAATGGCTTGTAGCAACCAGTCTGAGGAAAATACATTTCATTTGTGTACAGAGCTGAACTTCATATTTCTGGCAGGTTGTGGTACATGCCCTCCTGTGGTGTTAAGAATAATTATCAGTTCTTTATGAGCTATTAACGTTTCCATTTAGTTTATTTCTGATGTTAAAGCATGCACATTAACTGGGCCCAGTGTAGCCTCCTCATGTTTCTATATTTTTTATCAACATTTTTCATGTAGCTGCATGTATTCATTAATTTGTTATAACCTTCACATCGGCTCACAGATATTTTTTAATCAATCATCACTGTAATTAGATGATAAAAAAAGATTAAAAAATGAGAATGGAAGCTGTGAAGTGATTTCTACAATACGTTAGCAAGACAGCAAGACATGGCAACATTCACAATGATAATATAGCTCGCTTAAATCCAATATCCAAAGATTTAATGTTAAAAATACAAATTTCATATTACGGTCATTTGTGTGTGTTGCGGCATCCTCACTGTTCACCTCTTCCTATTCCTTGAATAGTTCAGGAAGAATAAATTCCGGGATGCTGACCCTGATTCAGACTCTGACCTCGAACCTGACGACGGAGAACCAGACCTCCTCCTCCGACAGGTGATGGACAATTGCTTTTGTGTGCGTGTGCAAGTGAATCAGCGTTAATGTGCACCGCCCACATTTCACGTCAAGTGTATCAAGCATTGTGGACTTGGTCTAGCCTGGGTCATGAACTTTCCAGACACTTTCTCTCTACACCTCTACCTCACGCAGAGACTCGCCTCAGCCTTGTTGCACTTCATTAAGCATCAGCTACAACCATCTGTGCTGCGTGTTTGCCTCCATACCCTGCGTATCCTGTCCCGGGACCGGCGAGGGCTCGGGCCTTTGGTCACTGACAGCGCCCTTCTCAGCTTAGCAGGGCTCGGGGGCATCATCTCACCTCAGGGAATCAAACTGCAGGAAGAGGATCGGCTCGCCGGTATGATGATGTCGGGCGATGCTGTGGGCGGTGGGGCGTCCTCCTCTGGTCCTGTGGAAGTTGGATTTGAACCCACGACGGATGGTGATTTCTGCCATAACTGGAAAGATGAAGAGGGTTATGTGGTCCTCACCCGTGGGAAGAAGGACACCCGTGAGGAGAGTGCTGAGGAAGAGATGGAAGAGGATGGAGATGTGTGCAGGAAGGAGGCCATAAAGATCTTGTGTAATGTCATCTACAACAGCTCCCAGGCACAGGAGAGGGCCAGTTCACTCAGGTGTCGTTCATCTTCCAGTTTAACTTTTAAATTTGCATTCTTGAATTCTTCCAAAAGCCAAATATTCATCTGAAACTCGCAAATGTTCAATGTTTAGATGGCTGAATTTTTTTTTTGTATCCAAACAATATTTGATATCCTGCAGAATCTGTTCCCACAGAAGAGTCAGGAGATGGTTTTCGGAAAATGAAATGTCCTAAGAATCATTATACTACTTGATTATTACGTTGTTGTTATTTTGAGTTTGCGGACGTGTGAAACCCGAAAGCCATGTTTTGTGACAAAAATACAGTTTATTGTGAACAGCTTGCTGACTGGTTGTCTCCTGACTGTGTAACGGCAGGCTCCTGCAGGGTCTGTGGGAGGGTGTGAAGCAAGACGTCTGCAACAGGGAAACATCCAGCGGGCAGTTTTACAGGCTCAGGTTGCTCTTCTTACTGACAGCTCTGAGGCCTGAACTCAGGCTGCAGTTACAGCAGGTACAACTTTTCATAGTTCTGGGATTTGTGTTGCTGGAAAGCAAATATCTCTCCTTTCATCATTTTTAAAGTCATGAATCTGTGTTACTTTATTCTATATTAATTGCTAGAGTTTGTTATGTGTTGCTTATTTGTGATTTTAAACCAATCAAGTCTTCTTCCAAAGAAAAATACTATAAGCAAATTTCAAAAGAAAAAGTTGGTAAAATATTTACTAAAAAGAACAACTAAGCATGTTTTGTTGCAATTATGGCTAAAACAGGCACATCGTCAAAAAATCAGGTGGATTTCTAAATTGGGATTATCCTAAAATTTTGATTTCAGTACATCTCCTAAATATCCTGAGATTTCTCTTTGAATTGACATTTAAACATGTCACATCTTCACAACATTTTATCCGCCTTCTGCAAGGAGCGCGGAGTGCCAGTGTTGACCAAAGCTCTGGAGCGTTGTCTGGCGGTGAGGTGGGCTGAGGGCTACGAGGTGCTTCTGGACCAGACAGCATCCCCCATCTCCAAGGAAACGTGCCAGGAGGTTATTGAAATCCTAAAGATTCTTTTCAACATCGCTCACAAACTCAACAGACAGGAGCCTGATGAGGTGAGTTTAGAGAAAACTCTAGTTTACATAGCCATCGTGTTTTGTTGAGTATGTTTCACTTCAGCCACTAAATCTGCTAAGTCCAGAGAGGGTGGCTCTGTCTTTCAGGAAGAAGCTGCTCTGTATCGTCATCTAGTGGCAGTGCTTCGACAATGCCTGCTGTTGTCATGTGATGGCGAGGACACAGAGGAGGAGCTGAAGGGGTCAGCTGAGTGACTTTAAATATTTTTATGCATTTTACTTAATAAACAAAGTTTTCATATTTTGTGCTTCAAAGGGTTCCCAAAGCAGTTGCTGAGATCCCAATGCCAATGTGACACAAGACACCAGTGTGGGATAATGAGATAATTTTCTGGAAAAAAAAGTTATATTAAAAATTGAAGTTTTCCAGTAATTACGGAGTAAAAAACACGTTTGTTTATTATTATAGGTCATGATTTACTTTTTCACATGACTAAACGGCACAATTTGCCAACTCTTGTCTTGCAGGCACACGGTGAACATCCTGTCCGCTCTACCGCTCACTTGTCTGGATGTTCTGCTATCTGTTGCTGTAGAAAAGGCTTCCCACAAGTGGGAGGGAGTCAACATGGACTGCGTTCACACTCTGCTGCTGCTCATGGACAGACGTCTCAACAGGGCAAATTATTTATTAAATTATCATCGTCGGTAATAACTGAAACTTGTAATCACATCCTCAAACAGTCCGGTGGGCAAAGGTAGATCCACCCGTGACTTTGTTCAAGTCTTGATGATTTAGATGTTTTCCATCTCTAACCTGGATTCAGTTTCACTTGAGAATTTTGACGGAAGTTAGTCGTTTTTTTCATATGATTATATCTGATAATGTACAGGGTCAGAAGCTGAAGGAGAAACTAACTCCGGTATTGAATCTACTGACTGAGAGTTCGCGGGTACACAAGGAGACTCGTCACTATTTACGCCAAAAGGTATTTCTCCTCAACTTTTTTAGGTGATATTCCTTACGTGATACCTGACTGCCGTTTTTCCGCTCACCTTAGATCCTGCCACCGCTGAGAGATGTGGCCGTCCGTCCTGAGCAGGACACCACGCTGAGGGGCCAGCTGGTCCGTTTGATGACACACGTGGACACGGACGTGAAGGACTGCGCTGCTGAGCTGCTCTTTGTGCTCTGCAAGGAGAACGGTATCACTGCAGCTCTCTGTGGACGAGATCACCGAGGTCACGGTGTTCAGGCCCTCTGGAGGGTGCAAGATGATTTTCATGAATTTAAGAAACTTAAAATGTAGTTGGAACAGCACGGTTTTCAACCCGAATGATAATGAAGGTTGAATATCAAGAAATGAACCCAAGATTCCTTTCCTTTTTTACCAAAGAAACTTTTTGGCATATTTTTCTACAGCAATTCTTTGAAATGAGGAGATAATGTCGCCTGCAGGTTTGCAAAAACTACACAAAATATTCAAAACATCAAGTTATACTCAGAAATTACTTAATAAGCAATATAATTTTTGCATAAACCCCCAATTACATGAAGGACATTGCCTCCAGAAGAAAGGAATGATAAAAAAAAATCTTTTTTTTTTCTATTTGCTGATATCCAAAAATTGCTGCTAGATTTTACTTTGTCATTGATACTTTAAAAAAATTAACAGCCTCTCATGTTACAGGACAATTATTAACTCAAAATTGTTTTGATCCTGCCACAGTCAGCCGTTTTGTCAAGTACACCGGTTACGGCAACGCCGCTGGACTCCTTGCGGCTCGGGGTCTTTTGAATGGCAGGAGGAATTCTTGCCACAGCCACCACACCGCACATTACTCCAGCGACTCCGACTCCGATACGGAAGAGTACCGGGAGGCCAAAGCCAGGATTAACCTGGTGACAGGGCGGGTGGAGGCAGAGCAGCCCGATCCAATGGAGGGCATGACGGAGGAAGAGAAGGAGGAGGAAGCTTGCCGCCTCATCAGCATGATCAACAGACTCTCACAGTGAGTGTGGAAGTAAAACTCATTTGTAACAAAGAGAAACAAAAAAAAAAATCATTACTTTTATGTTTATGAAAAAAATGTACAGAGTAAATACAAATGTTTTCTTGAAATAAGTTAGGTGACATCTAATTTTGGCAGCATAATTCTAATTAGAAAAAATTACTATAGTAATTTGGATTAAATGATGGATCAGAAGATTTGAAAATCTTCTCCTTGTAGCAACTGGACTTGATTTTCTTCCCTTGAAGACATTTCTTCTGTGAGAGGCGTCTTCGGTTCAGGGAGAGGACAGTGAAGGGAAGAAAATCGAGTCCAGTTGCAACGAGAAGAAGATTTTGACAAGAATTAACCATGTCCTGGATGACTGAGAACCTCCACAGATCAAACGATTTCTTTTCTAACTGTATTCACATGTTTGTGCGATTCTGTGCATGCATGTTAATTTACAGGATCTTTGCTTATGTTTACAGAATTTTATAACAATTTCTTACTATTTGAATCTTATTTTTTCTGATGTAATTCTCCTTTCTTAGTTTGAAAAATATATCCTTTTAAATACACACATCACTGATTTCGGTCTGTGTTGCGTATCTGAGCTTTGTCATCCTTCAAGGCACAGTGCTGCTGTTTCCATAGAGATGCAGGACATCATACTGACCTGAACAATGAGATTCAATCAGAAAACACTCGACTGAAAACGGCTGAAATTATAAATGTACTTTTATTTCTACAAAACGTCTGATTACATCATGGCTATGACCATAATCACCCTTTTATGTTGCCCTTCATCTTCATATTATTATATCACAAGGTATACGTTTTCTATTAACATAAACTGACTTTTTAAGTCAGTATAATTCTGGCTGATGCTACTAGGCTGTTAAGTGTGTCCACTGAACTAATACAAACTATCGGTGGTGTCAAACCTCTTAGTTTGTGGCCAAAAAACCAAACACCTCCTCCCTCCTTTCTTCCCAGAGACCGGATCATCCAGCCAATGGGTGTGTCGGCAGAAGGGAAGCTGACTCCACTTTGGGGCCAAATGAAGGGTGACGCTCTGGAAGAAGAGGAAGAGGAAGAGGAAGATGAAAATGAGGAGAATGATATGAATCTGATGACAGAGGGGAGAAAGGATAAACCAATGGAATAGTGTGAAGTAAACAGACAAAAGGGTGGAAAATAGTCAGCATATGTGTTACCACCCTCAGATCTGAGTGTACTTTGGCCGGCAGCAATTTTTGCTGCAACCTGTAATTGCTCTGGAAAACGAGGAAACACGGTGTCTGGCCATTTTTATTATACCCCATCAGAACAAAATGCTTTTACATCGATTATTCTCCCGCTTCCACATATTTCTTCTACATAAATAAGTCTCAGAACACATAGATTCTTAAAGAAGTATTATATTCTGAGTCTTTGGTCATTAGTCCACATTAAATCATCATTTTTGTCACAAGCACATGTACAATTCTGATGTTGTAGTTGTAGCTGCTTCAGGCATTTGGCACCTAACATGCTTCATATCATGCTATCATATCAATTTATCGAACAGATAATACGTTTCACTGACACGCTCTGTCTTTTTGCCATGAATATGAAGAAAAGCCACTTGGCGTTTGCCAAAAAAGAGATTATGGCAAGAAATCATTAGAATAGGCTTTGGCTACCTCTGACGCTAGCATTGAAGATGACGCTTGCTATCGAAACAACGATGAAACATTTGTTTTTGACTGTTAATTTTACATACAGATCAATATGTAGAGCATTTAATCTCAAATCAGTAAGGAGGCTCCATTTTGACATTTCCATTCTGCTTTTTTTTAAGTACACATCCGACTCAAGCGCCATGTTTCTTGTTTTGTGACCTGAATCAGTACCTGCTTGAATTTGCTTGAATTTAGACTTGGTGCAACACCAAGTCTTGGTGTACTAAAGGTACTAAATGATAAGATAAGATAAGATAAGATAAGATAAGATAAGATAAGATAAGATAAGATAAGATAAGATAAGATAAGATAAGATAAGATCAACTTCATTGATCCCCATAGGGGAAATTCCTTTGTCACAGCAGCTTAAGTTATAATATCAAAAAATATATAAAAGGAAATAAATATGAATATAAATATGAGTATAAATATGAATAGAAAGGAAAGAGACAGGGCATCGCAAGACAAAAAAAAATAATCCACTAGTAAATAGACAACAACAACACCAGGAATGACAATGGGTAACATCAGGGAACAGTGAGGGTGAAAAATACACAACTAGAACTAAACAACAATATAAATAGAGTGACAAAATAAATAGCAATGAATTAAATTAATAAACAACAATTGGCAGGATGTGTGCAGGCTGGGACAAACATGGATAAGAGAAAAAGCAGAGTAAGAATATGACGTTAATGGGGAATGGTAGTGAGATTGTGGAATTGTGGAAGCAGCACAGGTGCATTTGGGCCGGTCAGAGTTGATAGTATTATTTGTCAACCGCATCATTAGGAAAAGGGCTATTTATTTATAATAGAATAAAGATTTTAAAAAGGGAGCATGGTGTTTTGTTTTTTTTATCCCTTGTAAAGGTAATTTTTCCCCTAACCATCCATATATACTTGCTTGTTTCATATTTGATGCAGAATCAGAAGTGTGTTAAGAAGGAATTGTGGACTCCTGAAGTGAAGAGGGCGCTGTAGGGCACTCGTGTTGACCTGACAGACCTGTTGTCGTTCACTGGTCAGCATTAAAAATAAAAAAAAAATTGAATTTAAACTAATTATGTTACAAAATAGATGTTAAAAAGTGTTTTGGAAACACTTTATGTACAAGAAGGAGTAAGTAAAATGAAACAAAAATTCTTGGAACTCATCTAAACTAAAGCTAGAAGTGGGTCTGTGGTGTTCAAAATGTCAAATCCACATGTATGTACCTTCTGGTGAAAGGAATACATTATCATAGGCTTATTCATTCATATCCATCTGCTCCAGTTTGCAATCTAAAGCTCACATTTCCTGTTGAAAATAGAGTAACAATATTTTGTTGGGTAGGGACTTTGATGCTATTTAGGGTATTTTCCAACAAAAACCTCTGAACACTAGAGGTATCCTTGTTACAATAAACATTTGATGAGCAATTGCCTCCTCTTCTGTTGGTTATTAGGTAGAACGTGTAACCTGCTACGGTCTGACTGACCACATGGTGCAGCTGCACTTCAGTGGATACTGTTTTCATGTACATCGTAGAAATTTGTCTTTGACACATATATTCCAGCAACAGCTGAGGGCTTAAAATCACAGAGGATTCAGACATATTAATGAAAACCTCGAATGTTTGTCACGATAAGAATTATGAAATGTTAGTGGCGCTCAAACACTGCTCTTAGTGACTGACAGATCCTATATTGACAATCTCCTTTTTTTCACTCTGGCTGGTAGAAGGATGGTGCAGATTGTTCACAGTTGGTGACTGGACTTCTTCCAGGTTTTATTCTTTCTGAAAGCTTTGTTGTGCTTTTTATGAGTCGACCTCACACCAGGGCTCAATGTTTAACACAAGAATGGTAAAAAGAACATTGAAAGCAATCCTGGCTCAAAAGTGCTTTGGCTAAATTTGGTGCTCTGGAACACAGATATGATGTTATCTTTAACTGTCACACATGGAAAGAGGTCACACCCAAACACATGGTGACTGCAGTTCCAATTGGGGTGGGGGTAAAGGGAAACACACTGTTTTTACTTTTTTTCTTTTAGGTGGGAAAACACAGTTAAAAAAGAAAATAGCAAATGAAAAAAAAAAGTTCTATCATTTTGCTGTATCAATGTGTATGAATTTATGAAGAAAACTGTTTAGGAAGTTCACATATAAAGTCCTCCAATTCAAATGTTAAGGAAATCATTTTTGCACTTACTTAAGCTAGCTACAAAAATCTTTAAAAATGCCATCAAAATAAAACTAAAATCAATAAACTAATTTTGCCCGTATTTTCTTCAAAACACAGCCAAGAAAAAAATATGTTTCTTCGGGGATGGCGGGAGTCTCGAATCCCTGTCGCCATTATCTTTATTACTAAAAGCCTTGAGAATTTTAAGCAACAAATGTGATTCACACAGTTGCACACCTTAACAACAGCATGCACTTCAATCACAAAATATAATTACTGATTTGTGTCTGCAGATAGAGTTCTGAGTGGCTACGGTTTTCTAGAGAGAAGAAAGAAGTGAGTGCAGATTTAATGAGGGATTGACACACGTAGCCAAATCCAGACTGACATAATCCATCCTGGGAGCTGATCGGTGGATTAGATCCCCTGGCAACTGCGCTCGCCTCACATCACCAACAGACACGTCGTCTGCCTGGCAAAAAAAAGAAGAATTTATTTACACCACATGGAGGAAACACGGTCAGGAAATAGCGATGAGGAGAGTCAGCCACAGAATGAGGGGGAGCAGGGCTGGAACAGGTTGTTGAACGAGGGGACGTCCCCAGGCGGGGACAAGGAGGGGGGGATCGTGGCCGAATGGAGGCCTGGTGAACCAGTGACCCCACAGCAGGTCTTGAATCTGAAGAGATACACTGCAGGTGAGCTGACTGTCCCTGATATGCACTGTATTTAACAACTGCACTTGACCACATTTTTTTGTGAATGTCAAACACAGTCCTAGATGTGTTAATTCTCTGTTTTAATACCTTCAATATTCTGTCACACCACCTGTGCTTGAAGTTTTTCCATTCATCATTTGCCTCGACTCAAAATGAGTGTCTGATGTGGTTTCGATCTACTCATTTGGAATGAGGATTGTTTCATTGTGAGGAAATCGCTTTCTTCTTTTTGACTTTAGTCATTTAAACCAGTCAATTAATTTGTAAAAAATAAGATAAAATACTAAACTAAATTGAAAGATAAATAAACAAATAAAAATGAATAACAATGCAAACACACAATTCTTTTAGCTAATATTAATCAGGAGGAAATAAGAAATCCTGCGTTTTCATATATGTTTCGCAACTCGAGCACAATATCTATTCATTCACAAAAATCATGTCATGACATCTATTTTTTGGAATCCCTATTCTAACTCACGTGTGTAAAAGGTGTTTGGTCCTTTGGTGTCCGGTTCAAAGTTTGCACAGGTGTTCCAGCATGTTTAGCATCTTTTGGGTCTAAAGTGGTCTGTGAGCAGTGATGATGTTACTGGTGGATGTGGCAGAGTACCTGTGTTCACCAGAGGACAACATCTACAACATAAACTTCTCTCGCTTCAAGATCAGAGATCTGGGCAGCGGATCCATCATCCTCGATATCAAAAAACATTGCCCGACAGGTACGTCCTCAGTTCTCACGTGTCCTTATTTCTTATAGGTATTCAGTATGTGTTACCCATCTGCTGTATCTGGACTAATGTTTCCAAACCCTCAAACATACAGGACTGTCTCAGAAAATTAGAATATTGTGATAAAGTTCTTTATCTTCTGTAATGCAATTACAAAAACAAAAATGTCATACATTCTGGATTCATTTCAAATCAACTGAAATATTGCAAGCCTTTTATTATTTTGATATTGCTGATTATGGCTTACATCTTGAGAAAACTCAAAAATCCTATCTCAAAATATTAGAATAACATGAAAAACTTTTTTTTGCTTTTTTAATTGCATTGCAGAAGATAAAGAACTTTATCAAAATATTCAAATTTTCTGAGACAGTCCTGTATAGTTTTCATTCTAATAGGCTTTGAAAAACTCTGGTTTTAATATTACTACGTTATTAAGTTTTATTTTGCTAATTTTTTAGGTAATCCTCCTTGTGTCTTGCCACTTGGGCTGGAGATTGTCAGGGTGTTTCAATGTTTAAAAAATATACCTTCTTTTTGGGAGGTTTCTTTCAATGTTGCGTGTCACTCCTGATGACAATCATGAACGCCCACTGGGAAGCGCAAATTGACATATTGTTCTGACAGATGTTGGATTTTCATAATAATGATTATCATCTCTCATTGTCTCTCTCCCTATGCAGAAATTCAAGATGTCATTGAACTTGATATAAGCAGATTCATCCAGTATCACTTCTCTCCTGCATTTCTGACTCTCAGAGAGATTGGTGCCACGTGAGTCAGACTTTTTTCGTACAGTCTTTACTAAAAACATTATTAAATAGAAGAACCCTCAGTGATAAATAGTCATATAATTGATTACATTCACGACATTAGTTAAAGAGGAAAATTACGGTATTTCTTATCCTATTCCTAGCTCACAATATCAGCCTGTCGTAAGAAATGGTGAATGTTTTCAGTGTTTTGGGTCTCTCCCATTGACATAAATGTAGGTGTTACCAAGTTTTGGGAGCATGAATATTCACTTCTTGCTTTAAGCACCAGAGGGTTCTGTGGGCCCCCGAAGCCATGCTGTGATTCTGAGTCTCTCGTCTTGTAGCTGTTGAACAAACAGTGTTGTGTATCTCAGGCTGGAGTTCACTGTGGGCAGCAGGGCCCTCACACGTTTCCGCCTGATCGAGAGGCATTTCTTCAGAGACATCGTGCTCAAAACTTTTGACTTTGAGATCGGCTTTTGCATCCCACACAGCAGGAACACCTGCGAGCACATCTACTGTCTACCTGACCTGGACCCTGACATCGGTATCATGGGCAAACACTCACACACTCACACACACACACACACACACACACACACACACACACACACACACACACTCCTGCTGAAATCCAGCTCATTTGGTTTGGTCCTTTCCAGTCACTTTACATATGAGCCAAAAAAATTGTCAAATTTTAAGAAATTTGTTTCTAATATTTTGACAAGTAAAGAAATTAGGAGTCTGATGAATTTCTAGCATTCAGAGTGCATTTTTTTATCAAGTTTTTAAATACGTCTTTTTAAGACTTGCAAAGATTTTGGCAACATTTAATAATCACTCTGCGACCCATTTTTAAGCTTCATAATTACTTTGCAGTGCCATAAATCATGTTTCTGTGCAGCCACAGTGACTTGTTACACCCCTACAAATAATCAGCTGTATGTGTACACACACACACACACACACACACACACACACACATATGCACACATATATATATGTTGTTTTTTGCAGATTTATGAATTTCAGTATTGTTCGTGTTACCCAATTCTCTTTCAAACTGCTGTTGTACTCTGTCTTTTCCTCCATGCAGTTGAGGAAATGATCGCCAACCCGTTCGAGACACGCTCGGACAGTTTTTACTTTGTCAACAACAAGTTGATCATGCATCACAAAGCGGAGTATTCTTTTTGCTCACAAACAGAGACGGACAGAAACGGTGAAAGACAAAATCCTGGGATCAGTAGCAAGTGTTGTGGTTCCTCCGGGTCCCAGCATGAATGAGAAGTTTAACAGCATCAAACAGTGTGTTTTTTTCAGTGTTGTAAAGTGTGATCAATGCTTGCTTGTTTGTAATATTATAATGAAGCATGTGTGTTATTTTGTGGTTATGTGAAATAATTTTGAACGTTTTAAACATTATAGTAATGCTTTCGGTTTCATATGACAGCCATGTTATCTCTGTAGAGGAAAATGGAGAATAGAGGAAATCAAGGAAAAAGACATAAACATGTATAAAAACATTTTCAGCAGAATGAATTAAGTTTAATTTGACTTGTTCTTCTAATTATGAAATGTTTTTTTCTGTGATCACAGCTTATATAAATGTGTTTGTCACTTTGGGGTGCTGTTTACTGAATATCAGTTCCATGACTTTAGACAATATACTCTTCATATATTAGCTAGTATTAGCTAGTATATATTAGCTAGTATAGCTAGTATAACAATGAGGGTGTGTGTGTGTGTGTGTGTGTGTCATTGTTTGTAAGTGCGTGTGTATCTGTGTTTATGTGTTATTGTGTGTGTGTCTGTGTGTGTGTGTCTGTGTGTCTGTGTGTCTGTGTGTCTGTGTGTGTGTGTGTGTGTGTGTGTGTGTGTGTGTGTGTGTGTGTGTGTGTGTGTGTGTCATTTACAATGGAATGGAAGTTGTTCTGGCTGATTCATATTAGTCTGCTTTTAACATTGTGGAAGTGACTTACAAAACAATCCCCTAGAAAACAAAAAACCTAAAACTTCACAGGAAGACATGAATATCCAAGACATTAAAATAATAACAAATGAGATACTAGCAGATTTGCACAATCTTACTTAAACTTCATCAAGATGTGACCAAAACTGTACAATATATAACGTGTACTCAAATGGATTGGCAGGAGTGTAATTAAGAATATTACCAAAAATTGCCTAAAAAGACCAAAAATGAGGAAAAAAAGGTAAAAAAAAAAAAAAAAAAATTATACTGAAAATCTCCAATATTTGACCAGATATTTTCTTAATATTAAAATATCAAAATCAAAATAATGAGAGATTAGTTTGTAAGTCTGTTATGTTGAAGCTCATCACCAAAAAACTGTGTTATGGTGGTAGATGGGGAGGCGGGCTGTGGGGAAGGCTGGAGGGCCGGAGGGCTGTAGGAGGGAAATAACTGGAACAAAGTGGGGAGGGGGAAGAGCTCAGCGAGGGACGGGCAAGAAGTCACACACATCTGGAAGCCATTGAAGAGAGGAGGCTTAAAACCTCCCAGATGGAAAAATACATGAAGTCAAAAAGTTGAGATTGGGGGGAAAAAGACAAGCTAATTGGTGAAAGAGGGAGGACGTAGTCTATCAGTAGTAACAGCGGAGGAAGAGGAGGAAGGAACCGAGAACCAAGAAACGATCAAAACAAAGGTGGTGAAGAAGTTGGGATAACAAAAACACGCAGAAAAACAGGACTTGGCTGTCAAAGCTTCAGGTAAAGCCTGTTCCATCATCTTTGTGCACAGTAATTACAATCTATATTTGTTTTTCATTCACAAAACAGTAATTTCCCCATGTGATTATGTACATAAAGCTGTTGTGTCTTTGCTTAACGCAACATACAGAGCACAAACTGTGGATTAAAGGAGTAAAACAATTTGCTGTATGGATTTAGAAAAAACACACAAACATCTGTCAGTATGTCATTTTTGTGTTGTGCTGTTTTGTCCCGCAGACACTGAAAGTAATATTTTACACGCACATGAAGGTCAGGTGTGATGTGAGAGTGAAATGAAGATATGTTGTCATTGATAGCATGTGATTCTGTTCTCATAAAGAACATATTTTTCAGCTTCGGTTACATCCTGATGCAATAAGAGGTGATGATATTTGGTGCATGGGGCAGTTTTAAATCTAGTGTGGTAAATAGATGACTCCTTCAGGATACCCTGCGTCACTATCAGGCTCTTTTTCAGTGAGGAGGAATATTTGTTAAATTCTGTGCCTGGTTTCAGATGGAGCCAGTAATGGCGCTAACATAGTGGAAACATGATCCGTCAGTCCAAAGGCTGTTGTTTCAGAATCAGCTGGAGAGTCCGTTGTTGGAAAAGTCTGATAATAAGAAATCACTGTAATTACTTTTCAGGTCCAAACCACTTGTATAACGTCCCAACCGCTGAATAAATGACTCCTTATATTTATTTTTCTTACTACCTATCCTTCTCAAATTGGTTTTCCAGCTTGTAAAATACGTTTTCTTTTTCTTTTGATATCTGAAAATCATCTTGTGACCCCCACATCCCCCGCATGAGCCCCATACCCATCTTCATCTCACAACCTCCATGAGGGTTCCAGACCGCAACTTCCGGAACCCATCGTCAGAAGTTTGTCTAGATGATCACCGCAATTATGCTTAGTTAAAAAGCGGCCTTCCATCAGGTTTGTTTTACAGCGAAGTTAAATGACCTGACCTGATCGCACAAAACTCTAATGGTTCTGTGATGCTAGAATCTGTTTCCAGAGTGGAGCTCCAGTCTTCCTTTCATTGTTGAAAGCAGTTGCTCTGGGAAAGGACAAAAGCGTATTAAGTTTGAAAGCCATAATTTATATGTTGAACCACGTGTTTATTGTTGCCCTCTGATAACATCCAAGCTGTCTTCACCAAACTGAAAAATAGTAATGTAGTAGAACCAATAAAATACTTTCTTATTTACTGCTGGCATCATAGCTCCGGCTCATGACTAGCAGATGGTTAGCGTGTGTTGTAAAACTTCAAAGGGCTACACCGTAAGCTAAATACACTTATTATAACATTTGCATTTTGAAAAATCTCAATAGCACTGTTAAAACACAGTTATGATAACATTTGCATTTTGAAAGCCTTGACGGCACTGACAAAACAAGGCTAGCGTTAGCTGCTAGTATTAGCATCAGCCCTGTGTAATTCCAATTGTGTGGTCAAAATTGGTTGACCAGCCGTCTTGGTTTTATGTAAACGGAGTCTGGCACAAAATGCACCACAAACCGGAAAATAATTCCCCACACATCTGATGTTCCTAATTGTTACTCCTCAAAGTGTAACTGAAAATCTTTTCATATCGGTGCAGGAAATCTGAATTTTATCTCATCTGAAATGGCGCTATATATCAGACATGACTGGGTTTGGGCTGAGATCCCCTGGGGGTCCTTGAGATGCAGATATTTGGGATCATGAAATAATTTTAAGCAATCAAATTGAAAATGTATTATTCTGAGGTGCCTATGTCAACTATTATTACAAAAAAAAATGCAGACAAAAATCAAATTGAAAAGTCAAATAATTTTTTTCTACTCTTTCTTAAGAAATCTTGTCCCGTTTGTTTTATTCCAAGAGTGTTGTTGTCCTCTTGACTGAATTTTCATTTGGAATTCAAAATGAATAGAAATAATCTGCCCATATCGATATAAGTCAGGGAGATAAAAATCCAAATGATTGAATGAATACCAACAACAATATCCATTTGAATATATTGAATAGTATATTGAATATTGAATATATTGACACTCCTCTGCGCTGTATCTGATGAAATGTGGCTTGTTGGGGCCCTGAGCCCTTCTCCCAGTCACAGGTTTACTCTGGTTTAGGGAAATGCCTTCAGCAGTATAATTAGGTCTATTGAGCAGGGAAGGGAGCTTCCTTCCTGTCAGCAGATTGCCTTCCTGCGTGGGGTCACTGGTTGGTGTGTGGACTAAACACACTGAGGCCTATGTGAACTCACTGGACCTCATGGTGGAAACATAGACACTTTCATTTCAAACACAGTCTAGTAAAAGATAATAATGCTAAACCAAAATCAGTTCAAAGGTTGGTCAGCGACAGGTCACTGAGGTCTCAGTGACCTGGGCCCCAGATGTGCACGGAAGGGACAAAATACAAGGGCATTAACCTCTCACTTCTTTACCTCGTATGTTCATGAGCAGGTTAGATCTTTCCTGAAAATTCCCCCGATACTACCCCTAATACAAACTGGAAATTTATTGAAATCCATTTTGCAAAAAGAAAATCCACCAATAAGTATTTGGTGCTTGGCAACACTGTTCAAAAAAGGAGCAATAAAATCATATAATTCAAAACAGTAACAATAATAATGTGGATAGGCCTGTGTGTGTGTGTGTGTGTGTGTGTGTGTGTGTGTGTGTGTGTGTGTGTGTGTGTGTGTGTGTGTGTGTGTGTGTGTGTGTATGTGTGAAAAATTGTGTGGTTATAGTGATTGCCATGAGTCCTTGGTATTTATATTTGGGGGTCAGACGCCGACAACTTTCAGAGGCCTTGTTCTGGAGTGTTCAGAGAATCTGCCAAGATTCATACAGTTGTACTGTATGTGTAGTTGTATGTACATAAAAATCTAAATTTTATTCCCATATAAGGGGACTTTTCTTGCTCCATGCATGGAACACTGTGGTACTTTTACTAACTCATGAACAAAGACAGGTTTTCATACGAGTGATTTAAATCTGATAAAACTTTATAATGCAATTACTTCATTTGCTTGGATTGACATCACTGGCATTTACTCATTTCCTTCCAGCAAAGTACCATGAACTGGAAAAATACATGAAAGGGAAAGATACTTTAAGCAAAACATAAACGGAAAAAGTCTCTTATTTAATTTACAAATTAAATAGACCACTGTTCACAAAGCTCTTGACAAATTTGTGGCTGATAGCATGAGCAATTGTCAACTATATAGTTGTCTATTTAAGTCTTATTATATTTTTCCTTGCTTTGGACGGGTTTGTACTCTCTATCATCCTTCATTATTGATTCTTCATCAGCAGATTGAACTGATCAAAAATTTTTCATCCATGATTGTTTTTCCTTCAACAGCCAAGGTATTTCTTGAATTATTGATGCAGTGCAAACAATGCGCAGATATGTAAAACTTTTTTTTTTCATATCATCTGATTTAATTATCATCTATAATATGTCATTTATATAATTATTTATATTTATTTATATCATATATCATGTAATTCAAAACCCTGGCTGTACAGCATCACACATAAAAAATGTATTTCACATTTAGGAAATCCACAAGGCACCTCGGCAAAGCAATAACAGACCAATCATTCACTCAGCATGAGGATATTTTTCACTTTCCATCGCCAGTAATGAATAATATGAGATGAATTGTGGTTGTATTGCTCCTAAAATTCTCATTTGTTTATCTTTTTTCTCTTGCAGGATGTCTGTGTCTCGAAAGTGTCTGTGCTGTGTCAAATATTTGATGTTTGTCTTTAACCTTATATTCTGGGTAAGCACATGCACAGGTCATTTCTCAGTTTGGTATATGAAAATACATATTCCCTCTTTTTGATGAGTGGGTTTTGATTTTTATTTTGCCCCAATGAAGCTCGGGGGATGCGGCTTGTTCGGCGTTGGAGTTTGGCTGTCTTTCACACAGTCAGAGTTTTCCTCTCTTCCCCTGTCCTTCCCATCACTTTCTGCGGCCAATCTGTTGCTTGTGGCCGGCGGAATCACCATGGTGACGGGCTTCCTGGGCTGTCTCGGAGCGCTGAAAGAGCAGCGCTGCCTGTTGTTCATGGTAAGCTTGTTGACTTTTGTTCTCCTATAAGTGTTTGCCTGGTAACCACGAGACAGGAGATGAGAATATGTGATGGTTGGGTTGCGGTTCAACATGACATTGACATAAACGCTGAACTCTTACTAAAACAGCATTTTAATTTTAAAATCAAAACTCGTGAAACTCCAGAGAAACCTGCCACTGCATAGGTTTGAAAGCTCTCTTGTTCTTCCTGTCTTTTTCTTCAGAATCTCAGTTAACTTGTTGCTAAACACACACGCACACACACACACACACACATCTCTCGAGGCCCTCATCTGGGTCTGGTGAAAGCCTCCTCCAAGGCTCTTGATGCAGCTTGCATGCAATAATGCTTCTCTCTTTCTTCTGCAGTTTTTTGTGATCCTCCTGCTCCTTGTCCTGACAGAAGTGACTCTTGCTGTAGTTATACACTTCTTTAGAGACAAGGTGAGATGATTTTGGTTTGTTACATGAGCAACAGCTGTACTCGCTGATGCAGTTCCAGAGTTTATTGCCTTTGTGTTTTCCGGTTTTCCATGTTTGCCTTGGATGAGCGTTTTTTTAAGTTTTAAAGTTTTACAGCCTGAACGATAAATCGTTCACTGCAAGTACAGTTTATAAAAACAACCGGACAGTTCTGTCTAATAGTTTCATGACTCAGCAGAGGTGGACCAGACCAGTGCAAGGAGCCTTTACATTAATCTACATAAAAAGAAACCACAAATATATAACATTTCTGTAAAAATAAGCAATCTTAGCACCAATTTCCTTTGGATTTATCTGCCAACTACACCCCGAATTTAGACATTTTTGTGAAAAACGAAACAGCAAAGTGAGAAACTCCATGAAAATGGTTTAATTAGCATTAAGATCTGTTTAAAGGTTGGAGCAGGAAGATTTTGTTGAATGTGAAAAGATCATTTTGGCGATTCAACGCTGCATCGTAACTCTCTGCAGATGGTCAGGCCATCATTCAGGGATCCCTCAGGATTAAACATGAAACAACACATTTAATGAATTTATTGTTCAAGTATTTTTTCTTCAGAATAGCATCCAGCTTAAGGAAGGCACTGATCTTATATGAGAGACATTCCATCAGCGTCTCCAAACTGGCTTTGAGCAATGTCGATTTGTTTAATTTAATTTAATTTGATTTAATTTAATTTACTTTAATTTGATTTAATCTAATTTATTTATTTATTGACAGAATTGACTTATTTGAGCTCTGAAAACATGTTGTTCCAGACCCTTCAGGAGGCCCTCACATCCTCTCAATATGTGCTTTGTCATCAGGTACAATACTGATAATAATGGAAGGATTGCTGAATGATTAGTCATCCCTTGTTGTCTATTTCTCAGCTGGATTCTAAAGCGCAAGATACATTAAAAGAAGGTATGAAGATTTACCAATCAGAAGATGGATCCAAAAAATCTTGGGACAATGTCCAGAAAATGGTGAGTAAGAACAGCTTGGCAGTAGGAGATTTTACCCGCTCGGGTATGGTAGTAACTTCGCAAATCCAGAGTGCAACTAAGTTTGCAAACTCTTGAAGTACAACATAAATAAAAGTTGTTTTTCAAGTTTTAGAGTCACTTGAAAAAGACTTTCTAAAATCTCACCTGTCCAGAGAGACCAAGCCAAAAATAACCTCAAGGACATTAATGATTTATTCGGGCTCTGTCTGTTTGGACGTGTCCTCGGGTCAAAAGGGTTTTAAAATGTGCGAAACATATACAATGCTTATAGTGGTGTCAGCAAACTCACTGTCTGCTCTCTATAATACTAACAGACAGTCGGGAATGACTGAGTACAGATCGTTCCTTAATTATACTTTAAGATCTGTGCCTCGCAGCTGGATGTCGGGGTCACAGAGTTAAGTTGTATCACTCTACCGTTTGTGTCCTGCAGTTCAAGTGCTGCGGCGTCACCAACAAAACCGACTGGTATGAAGTGCTGAATGGAACGCTGCCATCCTCTTGCTGCTCCGTGGGGACGGACCAGTGTGTTGAGGGATGGAGCGAGGTGAGTCGAGGCGCGAGTTCTTTTCATTTCTCGCCGACCCTCTGCTATGAAATATAATGATCTCCAGATGTGGGAGCGCGTGCCTTCGCATATGACGAATAGCAAGCATAGAAGCAGAGTGTTTTTGGCAGAAACTGCACATTGTGTTCCAGTATTTCTGACTCTATGAGTGATTGCCTTACGGTTAACCTGTTTTAAAGCAGGGCTTTCTGAAGGGGTTACCGTAAATGGGCGAGGATGAAAAATAACTGGATTTTACCTATTTAAAGCATCATTTTAGTAGACATTGTGAACATATAAATATAAGTACCAGTAATTGCTTTGTCATTATATTGTCAGTAATTGCTTCATTTAGGAATTTACTTTTTCTTTTCATTTCTTAAAAATCTCTTTTTTCCATCTGCAAACTGACTTTAAGTCAATTCACTTTAAGTGTGATTATTTCAAGGCTAAATGGGTATTAAATCACCTAAAAGTGAGAAAGAAAAAATAACATAATGCGAGTACATGGGAAAGGATAATGAATGGGTGACTGCAAAATCTGAAATAAATCGCCAAACAATGAGAAAGATCATGAAATGGAAAAAACAAAATCTTGTACCGCTACCGGTACAAAAGACAAGACTGGTGAAAGGCAAATACAAGAGAAAATCAGAGAGAAAAAAAAACAAATGTCACATCGTCCTTGAACTAGTTATCTTGTCCTTGTACAAAGTCTGCAGGTTTTCACCTTAAAACCTGACAGAAAAATAAGGCTTTGTTTGCTGTAGTGAGTGTGTTCTGGTAAATTCAAATGTGATGTACAGAAAAATAACTGGCATTCTTCACAGAAGACGAAAACACTGCCATCTGGAAAAGATTCAGATGTAAACATACTGGAGGCAGCCTCAACCAAACTTCTCAGGGTCCGCTTAAGGACTAAGTTCTGTGTTTTATCACATTTTCAATTTAATCTGTTCGAGGAGTCGCTGTAGGGAAAGTTAATTCAAAATTTTTATCTTTGGAAGAATGAGTAGCTTGTTTTTAAGCAAGCCCAACCCAACCATGCTGTTTTCTAAACATTGTGATGTGCAACTTCACAAAATCTGGTTTCTACATCTTTTCCCTACAGATTTATTGTCTGGGGGTCTTTGACCTGCAGTTTGTTCCTTAAATCAAATGTCAGGCATCTTGTAAATTGCTTTGCATTCTTACATTTTAAACATGGTTTCCAGAGTTTGGAGCAAAACAAACCAAGGGGGGGGGGGCATAAGGCCGAGAGACGATTTAGTGATATGAAATAAAAATTTTAATTGCTTAGAAAGTGTCAATTCTGGCTATTGTTGAAATTGTTTGTGAGTGGAGATACTTTTATTTTGGGTTGAAGGGTCCTCGTTGAAGGCCAGTACCTTTGTTTTAGTTCTGAGGACATTTCCTCTTAGAATGAAGTTTTCATATGATTTGTTGTTTCCTGGCAGAGGAAAAAGTGTTATGATTACATTCAAAGTATCTTGTGACTGAATTCAACATCAACATGGCCTTTGTAATCCACAGGTAGACTGCAGTTTAGGCAAAAAGCCGAAATGCAATAACTTAAGACTGCATTTGTGAAGTGTTACCGCTGTTCCCTGGCTTTCTGTTACAATCCTCCCCCTCCCAACCATCCCTGTGTGTCTTGTGCAGCCATGCTACCAAAAGGCCCGGCAGTGGCTGCTGGACAACATCCCATCTGTCCTGGTGTTCGGTGTGTGTATTGGGGTCGTGCAGGTACTTGTATTTCTTTAGCCATCATTTGTTGGTGTTGTTTATATGGGGTTGAAAATTACCTTTGGAAAAGAACACTTTCAGTCTTAGCTTAACATTACCAGAAACTATCCAGTTTTTGAATCTATCATGTGAAAATTTCAACTAATACGATCATGATATTGCCGAAGCAAGAGAAGGCAACCAAACTGAACATTGTGTGTGTGTGTAAAACACAATAGTGAAAGGGGACAAAATATGAGGATATTTTTTGAATGGTTTCATTTCTAGATTTGATAAAGAACCATTTCTCCTTTACTCTTTGATCATGACTTAATTTCAGCTTTTCCTCACTGTTAGGTTAAAACATACATGTTTACTCGTTCATATAGAAAGTAACTGTTTCAAATGAGTTACCTTCTAATGATAAATAACTAATACTTCTCTAAAACAGGCTTTGATATAATATGATTCTCGGTCACTCAACGTTTGCAAAGGGTCTGAACCAAAGTTCTCCATTATTCAATAACAGTAACACCAAATAGGGTACATTTAATTGTTGCTGCCTCGTGGTATACGGTGCAGTTGATCACAATGCAGAATGACACGAGGTACCACCAGTGAATTACAGAATTGTAGAAAATAAAAATGAAAATGTGTCAAATGGCTGTCAAACCTATCAATTTAACATTCTGCATTCGAAATGTAAGCACATGTGCATTTCATAAAAAGTGCAAGTTTTGATGGGAGAAAGTGTGTGAGGAAAACCAGTGCTTCAAACATGAACCTAGCAATTATAGGTTTTAATGACCAGGTAGGATGCGGTTGTATTTAAGTTGTAACCCGCTCTTCTCTCCTCAGATCCTGGCTCTGGTGTTCTCCATGCTCATGTACTGTCAAATCATGCGTGCGGAGAAGTACTTGGACTAACAACTGTTGTTGAACTGCCCCAAAATGGTGAAGGGAACTGATTGGGATCTCAAAATAATACCCAAACTGGATCCAAATAGACAATGCTGCTGAAGTAGAGACCGTAATGGCTCTCTTAGAAATGTCCAGGGGGATACATTTCAAATAGGAGTGTTTATCTGGCTGTGTCAGACAACGGAGCCGTAAATAACACAATGTCACATTGTCCCTGCAATGATTGTATGAACCTCATCGTAGTTCATCAATGTATTAAGTCTGATCAATAATGTGTAAGTTTATCAATAAACTCTGTTTATAGACTGCTAACTTACAGAGGATGCAGAAAAGCAGCAGCAAACTCAAAAACAGTAAAAATGACCAAAAAACTAATCCTTTCATTTTTTCATGTATCTAGAGAACTTAAATGGGGTTTTGTTTTCCCACTTTTGGCTTAAAGGTTGAACAGCTTGGACCTTTCCCTTTACAACAGGCTGATAATGTTAACCGGCTCTGGTCAGCGAGGAGCAACATTCTACCGAAATAAGACAAAAATCGGACCCTGTTACTCCAAACGGAACAGGAGCTACACTGATGACACACAGGTGTCTATTTTAATAAAAAAAAAATATATTTTACAGTGTGCCCACTTCTACAATGCAGAAATACAACATGGTTCTCTACATCATTGCAGCAATTCTTTTATGTATAAATATCACAAACACCTTCAAAACTTGACAGTTCAGAATTTCAATTAAAAAGTTATTTGTTTTTTGTGACTCCCATTCTATCCATACAAAAAGAAAGCACTTCGTTGTAATTAAGTTAAAAATCCATAACTTTGTAATAAATAACTTTGATAGACAATAGCAGTACTAAAAAGAAACAAGAATAAAGCCCTCATTTCAATCCTTATTATATCATCTAGAGACACAGACAGTCAGCAGACAGGTTGGAGAACATACACAATTATTAAAAATATAAAACAACTTGGCACTTACTTTGGAGGAACCAACAAGGCCCAGACAAACAGCAAGTAAACAGTGTAGCATTAAATTAGATTGTCATACAATCTCATAAAGATTTTAGGTAGTAGAAAAGAGAGAAAAATGTTTTGACATTTTTCTTGACAGCCCTTTCCTAATGTGTTTCTTTTGCTTCTGTCATGTACAGTCATGGCCAAAAGTTTTAAGAATGACACTCACAAAGTCTGTTCCTTCAGGGTTTTTAGGTGTTTGTCAGATGTTTCTATGGTTGTGACAATCTCAAAACTTTTGGCCATGACTGTAATATGCGTTTCCTTCTTTGAATTTTCCTCAGTGATTGCATATTTCCTCTATTACTGTTGTCATATTAGTAGGGCTCTACATTTGAACACCCATCCTTCTAGGTATGTGTGTGTGTTTCCACATATGTGCAGCACTGTGTACTGAAAGCAATTCAGCGACAATTGCATTTCTACAATTTCCTGGGAGCAAAATAGGTTATCTGTCTCAAACAGATGGATTGGTTTTATAATAAAATAGTCAGATTAGTAAGAACAAGCTCTCAGAGGTCTCTTAGATATGTAAACAATCTGTGTGATTTTTAAAATCCTCAAATCCATGACTGAGGCAGTCATTTGTACTCAGTTCTCTGTACAGTCTAGTCTGAAGAGTCTTCTTGTCTCAATGTCTCAGGTCAGCTTAATTAGTTTCTCTTCAGCTTAGAGGTCCGGATGTCACAGTGTCTTTTTGGAACGAAAGGCCACCTGGGAGAACTCAGTCATATTCTTCCAGATCTACAACGTTCTCCTGGAAATGACACAGGGGTTGGTGGATTAATACAGAGTAAAATAAATACTCTTCCCAGTTCCTTAGGTACACTAAGAAAACACAATGTAAAAATTAGATCACACAAAGCAGCTTTCTAATGGATACTGGAGTAAAAAGGACAACTTAAGCAAGGTGTGACTGACTTGACAATTGAGCACAAAAACAAAACAAAAAAACAGCACCCAATCCACAACTCCAGTAGTAATCGGCAGCTCTTAAAGTACTAGGGATCATTACTGAATCATATCAACTATCAATGAATAATGTCCTGATACATTTCACAAATAATCAAGTTATCTCATACAGGTGTGTTAGTACTTAATATTTGTTCAAAGAGCAAACATAGTTTTTGTCCAACCAGGTAGCAGCCTGAATATGTGTGTATGTCGGTATTGGTGAAACCCTTTATGAGATAACAAACCACTGATACTATCACTTTCCTCCTCGTGATCATGGTGAGCGACAGGCTCAGAATGCAGCACTTCCTGGTTGTTAAAGCCAGTTGCCACTGATATGAGGAAATAATTAATGTAATTAATGTATTGGTATGTGTAATTAATGGCTTTGACTTTCTGGTTGAATTGAAGTTCTACGTGTATATGAGCCCTTCAAAGATAACTGCAACACATACAGCAAGTATGAATACTTTTAATAATGACTATAAATGACTGATATTTTACTTCTTTTCTGGTTGTTTTCTACATTTGCTACCGATTTTGAAATCCTTACTTTGTTGTTTTTTTTTCATCATTTTTAATTAATGTGAGTTCATTTCTGGCCACCTTTACATTATTTACATGTTTTCTTATGGTTGCAATAAAGACCATTTGTGTGTTGAGGGTGGCTATAAGCACAATGCTATTGTGTATGCCTCTGAAAAAGGAAGGAGCATCTACGTAATATCTTACTGCTCTTCAAAGTTCAAAACTTTTAGCTGCTGTGTGGAACCCCCCCCTTCTTTTTAACTTATCACTGAATATGTCCTGCACTGTGAAATAGCAAATGTTGATACACATAAAAAAGACCTGCTTGCTAAGCAAAATGGGAGATGACCTTAATTTCAATAAATCACTCACCCATCCTCCATGATTCTTCACCCATGGGATGAAATTCTCCATGTAGCGCTCAGCAAAGCCTTGAATGCGCTGGGTTCCAGTGGCCGTAACAATCCGCCCGGAAACCTCCATGGTGATAGCAATTCGCTGCAACGTTGGACTAGGTGATGGAGTGAAGTCAGCGGTCTGGCATTCCTGTGTCCCACCAACCGTGTCCAGGAGCTTGGCAAAGGAAGGGTATGAGATACGAGACAGTGTGGAGCGGATGAAAGGGTCCGACTGGATCTGTCAACAGATAAGTGAACAGTCTGTTAAATGAATCAGACAAATCTTGGTATTGAGTTTACATATCAAGAATTTTCCAACATTTCCCTGTCAACTGTCAAATTCCTAAATTCTTATCCCCAAAAAATAACCGCTTTTATATTAACATCATATTGACCGTGTTTACCAATCAACCCAATGACCAAAATTAAGACCTTTGATTAACAGTTTGATTATAACCAAATGAATTATTTTTGTCCAGAGTCATTGAACCGTTTAAAGATGACTCAAGGGAGACTTTGGGTGCTGTACAACAGGTCCTAAGAAGCAAAAAAGACTTTCTAAAAAAGACATTCTAAAAAATGAAAAAAAGGAACAAAACATAGGACCTGACATGGCATTCCACCAAAGCTCTCAATAGATCGAAGGCGTTGCTCTAATTATTCATTATTGCGACCCACCTTAGTGTTGATAGCGTCTCCTTCTGAAGAAATTACTTCGATGAGCTGCTGTACCACAAGCTCTTTATCATATACTCCTAAAAAATGAATCAACAGAGGCGTCTTAGCTTGTGTCTGCAATAGGGATTATTGTCTTTTCCAGTTTTAATAGTCTTAACTTGTAAAAAAATCACAAGTATAAATAATTTGCTGTTATATGATTATCTCTAACTTAGCTTCTAATGGCTAGTGGAATATGGACTTTTAATTGATTAAAATTCAACATACAGCTCAAAGATAGTGCAAGTACATGGAACCAATATTTCCCTAGTAAAAATATAACTTATAGTTGCTTGCGAAAAAATAATTAGGTTGGTGCACCAAATTTAAGTTGCTTTATATTAATCCACATTTTACCTGTGGAAATACATCTCCTTTGTCATAATGGCTGGTAATGCCTGTTAGCTTCAATTATTTTGGAACCAGGAGTTGTAGAAAATACAATCAATAAACTCTGAAATAAAAATATCTTGAGTCCAAAAAAAAAATCAGTTTTAATTACTCAGTTGCAATAGTAACTGCTAAATTTAGCATATGAAAGAGACTTGATTATCAAAATCACCTTAACATCTATACCTTCTGAATGAAATTGCTTTGACAAGGGCAAATTTGTCAAAAACAGTATAGCTGGATATTCTACAATCACAACAGTAGTGTATGCGTGTGTGTGTTTGTGTACGCGTGGTTACGTGGGGAATGCGGCACTGGTTCAACGGGCTTTGGAGCGGGCTTCTTCATACTCGTGGATCTTTTAGCGATCCTCTTTAGCTTCTCTGCAACCTCGTCATAGAACTCAGGTGGGTGATCTAAATAAACCCCAAAGGAATGACAATTACTCAGATCAATAGCATAAATCCAGGAGAAGTAAGATAAAAAACTTGGAAAGAAAATATTTGTATATGCAAACTAGTTATTGAATCAAACCGCCAACCTTCTGATTGAAGGGGCGCCTACTTTACCAACTGACCCCATTAATAAACAGACATAGATGTGTGAACCTGAAGCGTCTCCTCACAGACTCATTTAACAGAAGCTTTGGGGTAAAGAGGAGCTTACTGGGGGAGCTGAGCGTCACCACAGGCTTGATATCTGTGTTGATGGCCAAACTGGAAGGCCTTTGCGGAGGAGATTCAGGATCCTCCTTTTGCTTTTCCAACTTTAACTTGAAGAACTTGGAGAGTTTGTGTTTGAGCTTCTTTTTGCTGAGTTTCTTGTTCTGTTTCTTCTCACCCTCATCCTCCTCTGATGTCGAGGAAGGCGTTTTGAGATCATCCTGTGGGGAAATCTTCAAGTCAGCATGAAGGTGATGGGATACTGATATGATTATTACTGTTGACATTTCTAATAGATGTATACTTTTCCTCCAACTTCATATCAGGGCTTTAGAAAACATAAATTTAGAAGCATGTTTTGTCTTTTATTTTTTGGCAAGTATCTTTAAAGTTCCTGCCAGTTTGAGAATATTGTTTTATTCCATGTTATAAGGTTATTTCTTTTCAATTCTATTAGTGGAAAACAATGCACTATTTTATTTAACTGATTCCTGATTTTATTTTGTTTTTGCAACTATATTGATACTTTAATTCTTGCAGGTTATTTCTTAATTTCTCATCGGTATTAAAATATGGTTTATAACTAATACACAGCCATAACATTGGCAGTCTTTGGTGCAAAACACTCCTGAAAGTGTACACACTGTGTTTTTTCTCTTTACGAGTTTTAAAATGAGATAGTGTGTTTGAAAGCTTCACAAGGGCTGTGCATGGAAATTACTGTCACAACTCCTTACATCTGCAAGGCCTTTGAGGTGCGGCAGCTTTGGCTTGCTTTCTTTCTCCTGTGAGCTTTTGGCATCTTTGGGAGAGTTCCTTAAGGGCAGCTGCTTGATGAAACTCTGAAACCCAGTGCTCTTCTCATCTGCCGAACTGGCATCTTCAGCCTCAGAATCCTGACCGTTCCTTGCTATTTCTTCTGACTTGATGCTAGTGCTGAAGAGCCCAAGAACAAGAGCAGATCATCCATAATTTCACTTAATCCTAGGCAATATTGAAAAGAGTCAGTGTCATGGTATTCATATTATAGTGATGAAATGCAGTTTAAAAGGTTATTTTTTGCTGATTTTACAGACTCTGATTGAGTACATGACATTTAATGTTTTCAAAAAACAATCCATGCATAAGGGAAGAGGTGATTTGAGTATTTTTACAAAAGAAAATGCCAAATGTTGAACAGTGTCTTTATCAGCCAATGACAAAAGTCTGGCTGTGAGAAGGAAAATCAAAAATCATTTTGATGATTAAAAAGAAATCCATAAAAAGATACCAATATCAGCTAATGATCAATATGTGTTGATATACTACAGAGCCCTAATTCAAATTGATCTTTGCCATATGCTGATGAATCTCAAATTCCTTTGGACTTTTTTCTGTTTCCACTTACCTGTACTTGTTGTGTTCCTTGTAGGCCCCTCCAACCCTGCCAGGGCGGTCACGCAGAGGGATGGCTACAGTCTGATTTAGAAATGCTTGAAGAACAAGTCGGGTTTCATTTTTGACTTCCACCAGAGGGATACAAGAATCCGAGGAAGGAGAGATACCGTTGTGCATCACGGACATCACTGAATAAGATGAAGCCCCCCCCCAAAAAAGACGATTAGGTACTGTCATTCTGCTGGCTGGAATTTGAATGTGTCCTTCTTCGGAAGACTTTTACATACACGGCATTTGCTCAGGTTGGCCTGGTGCATTTTTTTTAATTTCCCCTGACTTATGCCTGATACTGTCAGATACTGATATTGTCATAACACCTGAGGTTGCAAGTTCAATGAGGTAAAGCCAAAATTACCAAAATGTAACATTAGAAAACAAGAGGGGACTCGTTGGTTGGAAGAATCAAATAAATCATCACTGTAGACAATTGTGATAGCAACACACTGATCAGTTTTTCCTTTAGACCAGTGAACAGAGAAATTCCCCTCACTGCGTCCTTTATTGGCATTGCTGCAGCCAGAGGAGAGAAGTGCAGAAAGAAAGGTCTGACTCAACCAGTAGGACAAAGCTTGAAGTACAGCGCTAATTTCTGAAGCCACAAAAGCCTGCTGGGGACTCAATAGTGTGAATCCTGCTGCGTTGTAGTATCAGTTCAAAAGTCAGGTCCAAGTTAACTCTGCTACAGTTAAATCACTGATTCTCTAAAAGGAATTATGACAGTATTTGATCTTAAGGTGGGATTTGTTTGACAACATACCAAACACTGTCAAACTGAATACTGTGTAAACAGTTTATTGTGTTTCCTTTCTAACTTATTCAATACAATATTTCAATAGGGATGACAATGCCGTGAAAAATTATGTTGCAAGGGTTTAACACCCCCAGTTTTCATAGAGTAAAGGGTGTAAAATTGAACAATGTGTACGGAATGAGTAACAGAAGAATGACGTTCATTAAAATGTTCTTATCAGAAAACAATTCAACTATACTATGGATTATGAATAAATAGCTGGCATGGTTTAAAGAAAAACCAAGACTGCATGATGATCTAGAGTTGCATTGAATTAGGTATATATTCCCCTGCGGTGGTCAGTGGCCAGCTCATTGCTGCTTTAATGTAGAAAAAAAGGTAAATACAGATGAAATTTATTATTGAGCAACACTGGCAAAAGTCATTTCCACATTTTGAGTCCAAAAATGGATGATTCACGTATTGATCACCCGTCTACATATTACAAAGTAATATAATGTTTCCTGTTCTTGAAGATGTAGTTTTCATGAAGAAAACGATATAATTTGCAAATCATTTTTTTCCCAGGATAAAATGAAAAAAATCTATTTCCACTGACGACTTGGGTGACTATTTTTAAAATGCAGAAGTGGGTATTTACGCGAGCTTAGCAAGTTGCAACGGTACATGTAGCTTCGCTTTCGCTTTACTTCTTTGCTATCATTGACGTCAGACCTGACGAGGCGTGACGTCTTATCGCGAGAGTTCACGCAGTTCTCAGCCAGGAGAAATAACACCGGCCGGGTTGCAAAGAATGAACAAAATTCAAAATATTCAGTCGCAGCCCGCAAATTCGTTTGTGGCTGATTCCAGTTTATAATTTTCTACTTAAAAAAATATATCGTATAATAGTCCGAGAAACACAGCAAACTTTGCTGACTTGAAATTAAAAGTCCCGAATGAGTCGGACAGAACTTTAGGTAGCCGGGGACTTTAGGTCTGCCAGGAGTTTCAAATTCAAAACTACTTACGGCGTGTTTTCACGAAGCATATATACAGACTCAGGAAAACTATCGGTGTCTTCCTCCGATCGCACTTTTCTCGAAGGGTGGCCGGTCAACCTCAGATTTACGTCCCCTCCAGTCACCCGTTTCGCGGCTACTAACCCACACGGGCTTGGAATGGCGACTCCGCCTAAGACATTGATGTCCCGCCCCGCGCTCCCGCCTTTAAAATCCATTCTTGTACATCAGTTACTGTAGTTACATGTACATTTCCACTTGAATACAGAAGCTTACAGTAAGTGACACATTTTCATTTAGCGATTTAAATGAATACATTGAAACTACTCACTATCTTTGGAAGTGTTTGAAGCTTTTGAGCTGGAATGCAGGTGTTTATCATTTTACAGTGATGCTGATGGCTAATGCTAGCTTTTGTATCTTACTTGGTGTTGAGTTATGATTTTTTTTAACCAATCAAATGTACTAAAATAATCACAAAATTCAAATGGCAACCAAATACAAATAAACAAAATATGAAAGAGAGAGCGAAAAAATCGATGACATTGTTTTCTGAGTGTTAGTCAACAGTAAGATAAAGCCTTGTTCTCTCCTTATTTTTTATTTTCGCAAATTTTCAAGGATCCTGATTGGACTTCAATACCTTCCTTGCAGGCTGCCTGCACGCCAAGCTGCTACAGCTGCAGGTACCCCATCCCATCTGCGAGTGGATGAAAGACTTTCTCACCAAGACGACCAAAAAAGTGCGGGATGCCAGCCGTCTGTTGGCCCCTCTTACCACCAACACCAGAGCTCCACACGTCCGTGTCCTTTCTTTTAATCTATTCTCCTTGTGCACCTCCAGCCGCTCCATCCATCAAGCCGGTGAAGTTTGTTGATGACGACACAGTCCCGGGCCTTATCTAGGATAATGATGCGTAAACTTACAGGGACAAGGTGTCACAGCTGGCAGCAACGTGTGCAGGTAACAAACTTAACATCAAAAAGACAGAGATGGTTATGGACTTTGGTAGACACTCACCGTCCCAACTCCCGTTGTTCACCAACAATTCTGCAGTATGAACGGTGGATTCTGCAGACTTTAGTCAAGCAGGCACAACAGAGGATGTTCTTACTCAGGCTGCAAGAGGAATGTCTCCTCCAGGTTTCGCACCTAATTCTACAGGGCCACCATCAAGAGAGTCCTCACCTCCTCCATTATCGTGTGGTACCCTAGATGTTCACCAAACACAGACTTGAGCGCATTGTGTGAAAGTTCAGCTGTTTCATTGGCCACGAAAAGGAACCTGTTCTGCCAAAGCAAATCCAGACAACAGGCAGAAGGATATTGTGGACCCAACACATACTGCTCACTGCCGGCTCACAACCCTCCCATTGGGCTGTAGGTTCAGGTCCATCAGGGACAAAACCACCAGACATTTGAACAGTTTTTCCCTGCAGGTATCACCTTCCTCAACTAATCCTCGTAGTCCCCCATCCCTCACCATCCCCAAGGCACTTGTCCTTCTCATTATATGTTTATGCAACTTAAATTGTATATATTTCCAAAGCACAACCTATGCTTTTTTTTCTAAAAATTGAATGTTAAGATAACATTTCTTTTTCTCATAACTTATTCTCTCATTTAAATTTTTTTGGTATAGGGTGCTGTCTATTTGGTGAAGAGAGATTCTGAATATTCTGAACAAATGACAAATATTTGATCAAAATTTCAAAGCAGTGCTAAAATAGAGATGTAATTAATTTTGAAAAACAAAATTCTTGGAATATACTTTAAATCACGAGGAAATAATGTAAATACCAATGATCACTTATAATATAATATAATACAATATAATATAATATAATATATTTACTGATTGACTGTTGTGCATTTGCATGTACTGTAGTGCCTTTTATTGCCACTGGGAGGCTCAGTCTGCCAAAATGAATCTACGGGCACTGGCCTCAACTTTGAATTAGAGTAAATATGACTTTACAGTTTTGTTCACTTCCCATTTATGCCACGTGGGTTCATGAAATTAAGCTAAATGTATTTGTTTTAACAGAGCTGCATTGTGTTTTACTTGCACTGCAGCAAGTAGCTGTGCTGCTGTCAACCTGATTTTTAACATTCTTTCAGGCTAGTCGGGGTATTTTGTCAGGTCTCGAAGTTTCATGTTCTGTTAATTTTTGAGCCATGTTTTGGGTTGCGGTTCTATTGTGTGGTTCTCTGTGGTAGTATTTCTTATTGTGACACAATGTTCATTAACTCACCATGACAGGAACCCTTGCAGACTTTAATGACACACAACTTGTGGTTGTTTTCTGAGTGTTAGTCAACAATAACCTTTATGCTGATGAGTTTGTTGTGTACAGAATTTATGAAATCCAAGCTCTCTGAGTGTGCTTCGGTTACTTGCAGGTATGGCAGAGAATTTTATGTCAATTATGTTAATCTATTTGACATTCAAGTTGTGATAGTAATGGGTTTCATCTGTTGGAACACAATTACAGGGACAAAAGAGAAAAAGAAGAATGTTGTGGCAGCTCAAGTTAGATACATAAATAAATAAGTCTGGAGACAAATGCTACGGCAAGTCAGATTTATTATAACAGCATATCTTAACAAAGTTATTTAAAGGCCATTTGTCAAAACAAGTGATTAGATAGAAACACCTTTCGTGAGGCTCAATGAGCAACTCCATAAAATTTAATGACATGATGAAAGCATCCATCAACATAAATATCTTCAATCTGATTTACAAAGACAAAATCAGAAATTGTTTTCATGAAAATTTGCTAATTCCCTCCATTACCTCGCTGACAGATGGATTTCAGAAAGTAAATCATAGTGTCAGATTGGCAAACAGAACTGCAAATTCTTTACCAAAATAAATGACATAATTAATAATTTTACAAGAATTTCTCTAAAAAAATATTAACTTACAGATAAAGAAGCAAAAAACAAACAAAAAAATTGCAAATAATAGTCTCACATTTATAAAAGGCAGGCCATTTATCAAATTATTTTTTGTAACAATTACAGGTAGTATATTAGATTAATTTAAATTATTCAACTTGATTGTCATTTCAAATGTAAGGATACAGAGTAATGAAATGCAGTTAGCATCTAATCAGGAGTGCAAAAAGCCGAAGTGCATATGTACAGAAGGTGCAGCATTTACAGTAAAATGCAGTATCTGTAAATATTTCACATTCTGTATATGGAAGACTTATTGCAATATTTTAATTATTAAAATGCTTAAGTCAAATTGCATGTTGGGGGTGGGTGGGTTAGCACAAATACTTTGCAGGTTCGCCCTGGACCCATGCTCTAACCACATAGTTTTTGTGCAATCCTGCTGCAAGACAAGCAAACACACCAAAAGCATAGCCTCAGCGCCGTCTTCTCCTACAACACCACATTTCAAAGATGTTCTGGATGTTTTCACCCCCAAAATGGTGAAAAATAACAATTTGAACAGGAGACAAGGAAGAAGGAGTCTTTGGCTCAGCTCCCCCCAAACCAGTCCAGCGTCAGTTTGGTATCAAGACACTGGTACAAGGATTGGGAGTTGCCGCACCAAGAGAACCGGTTGCCAGACCAAACTGTTGGACTGGGCCTTTAAGAGCGGACTCTCCAGTCTGTCTGCACTTTGAGATCCTCTGATAAGACTGCTGGATTTCCCCCACTCCCCTTTCTGATATAATTCTTTGGCATGAAAATTCAATGGGCAAAGGGATTAAAAAAAGATATTCAATACTTCTTAATCGAAACACTTTTAATAAAAATACCTCATGTCACTTTAAAATAACATGGTGCCCTATCTCTTCATATTTGAAAAAAGTTTTAATTATTTCTGCCTGTGAAAACCCCCCTTCAAACTTCTGTTATAATTATTCCTATGAGAAAAGGATGAAAAAAAAGACAAATTATTTATTTTTTCTAAAATGAACTTATGAAGCTGCTGCACTTTAAAAACCTCAATTGATGCAAGAAATACTGAACATTTTAGAAACCACAAAATAATGTAGCACCTTTTCTACAACAAAGAACCACATGCCAAGTTCTTTGCAGACCAAGAGTGAAATACAGTAAAGCCAGAGAATGTATGTCAATTTTTGTATGGTCCTTAGTTTCAAACAGTGGAGAAGATTACTGAGCTGCAAGAGTAGGCTGAGCTGAGAGGAACCAGCTCTTTCAGAGACTTGAATTTTTACGGAAGTTGTTCAAATTACAAATCTTGGTGGATGCTGCGCACTTGCAAAAAAAAAGGAACCTCAAAGTTTTATGGACGAACCTTGCTATGAACGTAAAGAGCTCATGAAAAATATTTCTTAGTAAAAGCATTTAAAGACATTTTCTGGCTTGTAAAGTTCCTTACCTGTTTGTTTCAGAACCTCCCTCCAGGAACACAAAGCCATTTCCTCCCTCATCCTCGTTCCTCTTCACCCGTCCTCCCTCCTACAGCCTCATCCCGTCCTCTGATCCCGTCCACGTCCAAGACCCTCTATCTATCCTCCATCCCCCCCTCCTTCTTCCTCCCCATCACTTCGTCTCAGCCCCCCAAAATCTCAGTTCATCAGAGCGAGAGCCAATAGGGAGCAAGGCGGTAGGGTGAGGCACTTCCTCTGTGACAGGAAGCCAACAACAAACACCGAGAGACCACAATGGGGGGGTGGATAATGAGAACGAGAGATAAAGAGATGCAGATGTTTGATGGATCTAAATGGAGCTCAAGAGGCCAGGAAAAGGTCAATGCTAGATTTATATTGGAATTGAATCAAAGTGACTTTGCTGCTACCATATATGTATTTTCATCCTTATAGTTATGACAATATATCGGTAGTGAAATAAAGATAGGAAACCGGCATTGTGAAAATGGGAAATAGTTCACACTATTGACTCAAAACCATTGAAACCTCGTCAACATGGTTACAATAGATTTTTCAAGATGGCTTTATGAACCTGTTCAAATAATCAATAATTTTAAAATAAATTAAAAAAAGTACAAGAGAAGAAATATTTTACCTTAAGCAAAACTCTAAACTCTAAAACTAGAAAACAAAACAAAAAAAAAAAAATAGAATTATCAGGTCACCCCCCCCCATGATGTCTTGCTCATTTTTATGTTACTTCTTTTAAATGTTTAGGTAATTCATTCTGTAATTATATGATTCACAGGATATTCTCTCATTTCAATATAATTCAGTTTAGCATATAACTAAACAAGGCTTAATGGTAATAAGACCATTGCCCAAAATCAAGGCAAGGGACTAAAGTGTGTGGTTCAGTTTAAAAAAAAAAAAAGGTCATTTTTGGATAACCTCCTTGAACTGTTTGAATGTTAGGATGAAAAATACTTCCAGTATTTCCATGAGGTATGTATGTGATTTCAAATATTAATTTGACATAACTACCCCAACTTTTGCATGCAATTGAATTTTCATCCTTTGAAGCTAAAATCAGTATTATTAAACTACTGTGATTATTGATGATCTCTAAGTTATTCCTTTTGTGGTTTTAAAGAAATTATAGGTGCTCCATATCTATATGTTTTTTTTTCATTATTTCTTTTCAATTAGTGATCACATTATCATGTGATTTTGAAGATAATCAAATATATACTGCTCAAAAAATAAAGGGAACACTTAACAACACAATGTAACTCCAAGTCAATTACACTTATGTGAAATCAAACTGTCCGAGGAAGCAACACTGATTCAGTTTGACTTGTTTTACGGACATCACATCAACTCAGGACCAGCCTGTAGTGTGTTTTTCCACTTAAATTTTGAGTGTGACTCCAAATCCTGATCTCAATGGGTTAGTAAAAAAATAGATTTCCATGATAATGTTTGTGTGATTTTGTTGTCAGCACATTCAAGGATGTAAATAACATAGTATTAAATACGATTTTTTCATTGATTCAGATCTAGGATGAGTTAGTGTTCCCTTTACTTTTTTGAGCAGTGTATATGTAAGTGGACCTATGTTCTGCATAGTAACATGTTATGAACCCCTTGACTTCAATTTTTTTTTCAAGTACCCATGGCTACTAATGATCAAACATTCAGCTGGAATCATGATGGAAAATAATTGTGGTGAGATGGTCTGGGGCCGATGGACTGATTTGTTCAAAGGCAGGAGATAAAGAGGAGACGTGATAACTGCTGGGCGTGATGTCTGTGGGGGATTGTTGTTTATGAAGGAGGTCCAGTCCCACTATTATCTACTACAGCATCCTCTTCCACTCTCGACACATCATTAACTCTACACTGCATCCCCATGGCAACCAATCCACCTGAATATATCTGGCCTTATATGGTTTGGACTAGACCTAAAGATATGAAGAAGATGAGTCTGTAGGCGGGGAGGTATGTTCATGATGTTGGAATTCATGATTATCTTTTTTACTAAAATGAACATTTTTTGTAATGTTTTTTTTCCCAAAGACGGAGGATCCCAATGTGGAGGACACAGCAAATACATGCTTTGAAAATAATTACAATGCCACCGTGCAGAATAACAAATAAATTGAAAATGTTCTCATTACTGTAAGAATTCTATATTGACTCTTTCATTTCAAAAGACTCCCCTCATCAAAACAAAATGGAATATCCATATAATTTTTACCCCAAAATGTGTGTGTGTGTGTGTGTGTGTGTGTGTGTGTGTGTGTGTGTGTGTGTGTGTGCGTGTGTGTGCGTGCGTGTGTGCGTGCGTGTGTGGGTGTGTGTGTGTGTGTGTGCGTGCAAAAAATGATTACCCCTCACACAGTGTGGTCAGGAGGGCCTGGTCTGTTTAGTGGGAACCACTGATCAAAGATAATGAACACTGAAGCCAGATATAAGTTAGTCTTGTTCTATTGTTGTTAAACATATAGAAGCTCGGTATTGTCATCTCATCTCAAAGCAGTGAAAATGCATGCTAGTTAATGTATCTAAAGTCTTTGGCCGGCAACAATTTGGTGAGCACATCTGTTTGATGGAGCTCTATTTGCAATGGGTGTGGGGTGCTGCTGACAGGAAATCCACAGTCACATAGGCAGGAAATGCTGCAGTAGAGAGACTGAGAAATAAACAAGACATATAAAGGAAACTGCTGCTTGTTGAGAACAGGACAGACTCACCCTCCAAAGTGTTTCCTTTTCTGATGGTACCTGATGCAGCGAGGATGAGAAAATTTTAGATGGGAGATTCATCTTGAATCATTTTTTGGGATGGCAAACAAACAAACAAATGAACAATCCCCTAAACAAAAAACTAAATATGAATCAAAAATATTGCAATGCCTATGATGTTCTGTATCATTTCAGGGGGGCCAAGTGTTCCCCTTGTATACATGGTTATCATACCATATAAAAAAATAAAACAGAACAAACAAAGCCACAAAGCTGGAGTATGCAGTTTCTCTTTTTGCCCACTTTTGGGAAGCCATGTAAAATAGTAATGTGGCGTTGCAGGTGTCCTCTGGGATGTGAGGCAAGGACATCGGCCAAGGAACCGTAATAACTTTTAAAGAGGGCTTTTATATGCTAAGGGTTATTGAATTATGCCTGCGTTAAGCTGCACTTATGGTGTCAAGTGTTTAGTTAGCGTAAATGAAGTTACTTAAGTAGCCAGTCATTTTAATGGGGGTCTTCCGTTGTCCTGGGTTTGATTTGTTCAAAACAAAACGCCAACAGGAACAACACTCCTCATTGTCACTTTAAAATAGCAAAACCCATTACTTGCTCTAGTAGATATTTTGTCAAACTTATCAATTTCTCAGAAAGTTCACATGTTAGCACAAGCACAGCAAATGAGGATGCATGCATTGTCAAGTACTAATCTCAGAGTCACAGTAAGAATATCATTGAATAATATCAAGTGCATATTTTGAATCGCAGCTGACTATCAATATTAAAAGAATATTAAAACAATATTAAAACAACAACAACAACCATATATGATATATTATTATTAAATTGGCTGGCCTGAGAACACTTTGGGATCCCCCAGAAGAGCTGTGCAATGTGGCTCGGGAGAGGGAAGTCTGGGCCTCCCTGTTCCGGCTGCTGCCCCTGTGACACAACTTAGGATAAGTGGCAGAATCTGGATGGATTATTATTAAATTGATGATAAGAAGAACTGCAATCTTTTGAATAGTGATAGTGGTGGGAGCTACAAGCATAGTATAATTTCAAAGATTTGATAGATCATCACTGAACACAAGATGGCAGTATATCTGTACACTTACCAGCAACAGTCTCAAAAGAAGAGTGTGGCGACGGCGAAGAAGAAGAAGAAGAAGAAATTATTGTTATTATTTTCGGTACCGCTCTAACACCACAGAAGCTATCACTAACCGTTCTATAAATATATTTTTCAATTCATTGTTTTTCAATAGACTCGTCTCCTGGTGTGTGATCCGTACGAGCATAGCTAGCATCTAATGTCACCGTTGAACAGCATCATTGTCGCTCCGTATTAGTTTTCTCGTTTGTTGATTTTAGGAGACTAAGCTAGCTGCTCACTAAAGTTAACCAGGTAAAATAAGAAAAATGACTCGTCATGGGAAGAATTGCACGGCGGGAGCGGTTTACACATACCACGAGAAGAGGAAGGACACGGGTGAGAACGCATCTCCAAGCTAATGCTAACGTCTCACTCAGATGCTAAATCGTTGGATTCATGACGTAATGATCACTATCTATCTATCTATCTATCTATCTATCTATCTATCTATCTATCTATCTATCTATCTATCTATCTATCTATCTATCTATCTATCTATCTATCTATCTATCTATCTATCTATCTATCTATCTATCTATCTATCTATCTATCGCCTTTAATTTTGGTGTATGTTGTTTGTTGAAAGATAGACAGAAAACTCAGATGATAATCTTCAGAAAAGTACTTTAGCACTATCTAATGTTAGCCAATATTTACATCATATGTATAACATTAAGTGATTTTTGTTTTTATTTATTTATTTTTTTATGTTAGTTTCGAGACATGAAATTGTTGCATTCATTTTACAGTAGATATTTAAAGTTGGTTTAAATGGAACCAATGGAGTTGACTCCACTGATTGCTCCTGAATTGAATCAAATTATATCATGACAGTTTTTGTGTCATCATAATACACTGTAGCGTCCAATGTGTGTATTTTTTTTTTTTTTTTTTTTATATCTTGGTTAACCACTGGAATTCACACTATTTATTCACTCGCTGTCCAGCGGCGTCTGGTTACGGGACACAAAGCATCCGACTTGGCAAAGATGCCATCAAAGACTTTGACTGCTGCTGTCTGTCTCTGCAGCCCTGCAAGGATCCTGTGGTGACGTAAGTTTGTCCCTCATTCACAAATGGGGATAAACCACAAAATTTGTTTTTTTTTTCATTTGAGATGGGAAATTCTTTATTTTTACAATTTTTTTAAATGACCTTCCTTAAAAAAGTCGGGTTAACTGATTTTTCTTTTTTCCATACCTACAAGTGATATATATGAATTACATGAATTTTAATCCTGATACATTTCCCCCTCAGCCCAGATGGATACCTGTATGAAAAACAGGCCATTCTGGAATACATTCTGCACAAAAAGACAGAAATTGCCAAAAAAATGAAGGTGGGTCCTTTTTATCAATTTGGTTTCTTTCATCAGTTTGATCATGTTTAGCGTCTTGAAAGTGTCCGATGAATTGTATGTTGTCATTGAACAAAGGAAAAATCTAGGCCTCTTCTATTTCTATCAAATCAGTTCAAGGCAGTGATTTGCCCTTCATACTATGAGACAGCTGTCTATTCCTCTTTATAACTTATACCTTAATACCTCTTGATAACCTACTGGCTTAGTTAATGTGTGTTGGTTTTATTCAGGACGGGGTAATTTTGCGTCACTATCTGCAATGCTTTCATGCTAAATGTTTGTTGCTAACTTCTTCACGGCAATATGGTAGTCGCTAACGTTCTGTGATCCGTTAAATACATTAACACAGTTGAATTTAATTGTTTTTATTTAATTCTTTAATTGTTTAATTCATGTTGAATCTAATTGGCGAGTGTGAAACCAGCTACTACCCGTTGTACACCTGAGAGGACACATTGCAATCTCAGAATGCTTTTTGTTTAAATGTTAAGGCGTATGAGAAGCAAAAGCAAGCACAGAAGAGCAGCAGCCACCTGGAATCTAAGTCAGAGGAAAGAGAGCGAGTGGAGCGGTTCAAAACCAGGGAGAACAGCATCGTGTCTAAACCCATCAACCCCTTCATCACTGGTACGTGTTGACGGATGCCAACAACGTCAGTGATCCTAAGACATTTGCATTTTCCCAGAACAGACTGACAACAAAGATCCAGTTCTGCAGATTTGACAGTTCTTTTTAATTATTTTGTCCGAACAGTCAAAAAAATCAAAAGAATAGTGTGATCACATGTTGCATTTTGTACAGATGGTCTGGCTTTAAAACCCCAAACAGCTCAGATGGGATTTATTTTCATTACTCACATCCAAATGTTGAATCACGAGGCCACCTTCAGGTTGACAGATCGACCAGAAACCATGCTGATACTAACGGATTAATACCAGGGTTTATATTAGTCACAAGACAAGTTCTGCCTTGCTGTTCAACAGTCAAACACACACTCATAGTACTGTACTAAGACAGTAAAATGCTAATACTATGTGAATATGGTTTAAATCAACAAGATCATTTTGTATTTTTCTACCCTCAGGACAGGGCAAAGCAGGTGAAAAGGGCAACACAGAGAGCAGCCCAGTAGAGCCGTCTGGAAGTGCTCCTGCTGCCTCCTCCAGCCAAAGTCTTCCCAGTTTCTGGATCCCGTCCCTGACCCCCGAAGCCAAACCCACCCTGCTCAAGAAACCAGTACGTGCCTCCGAACCCGCTTTTTTTTTTTAATTTTTTTTTTAATCAGACAATGTTTCTGTGTAAACACTAAAATAGTGTCAATTTTTTTGGGGGAAATTTGATCAAAAAACTCCACATTACAATAAGGTACTTTGATAATAAATTACACTGTGGGTTCTTGTCCTGTCGAGCCTGTAGCCAACATTTATAGGGTGATTTTTGGTTATTTTTACATCTATTGAACTTTTTTCTAAATAAGGAAATACTTTGATGAAGGTATTTCGGCGAACACACCCTGCTTTACTGCTGTCTGCTGTCACTGTTCTCTTCAAAAATGTTTTGTCCTCACAGTTCTCACAGGTCCTGGATAATTTGTGACCTAATCTACGGTCGTGGGAAACGCATGAAAAACGACAGAAAAAGCAAAAATGTTTTGAGAAGCCATGTGTTGACTTACAAATAATATAAACATTCTCTTGTTTTCTGAGTGCCTCAAAACAGACTCTTTCTTGATGTTCATATATAATGCTTTGGATAGTATTAACATTTGAATTGTAACATTATATTACATAATAGTGGCACATAAACACGCGGTTTACTTTACTAAACAACAATAATGACGTGACATTAAAATGTGTCCTTGGACATTCACCTGCTTGTTCGTCTGTATGGTAAATGTTGAGTCTGATTTTCTGTCATTAAGTGACAACACCTTCCCACTTAAACAAGACTAAACTAAATAAATGTTCTCTTCTTTTGTCTACTATCACATTTGTCAGAGTAAAACTGTGTCATGTCCCATGTCTGGGCGTCCTATCAAGATGAACGAGCTCATCACAGTGCGATTCACCCCAATGGACCCGAGCCTGGACCGAGTGGCCCTGCTTACCCGCCAGGTCCGTCCATGTCAACACTCTGTTGTGATGGGAAGCAGCTGGAAGTCTCATTTCAAGCAGTGATGAGAATTTATTCTGACAGTTGAAATCCTCAAAAAGTAATGACAGAGTCTTGACAATGTAGTCATGGAAAATCCATGATAAACGAGAGAAAAGGGAAAATGTCTTGAAATAGATATTGAAATATTCCTCTATCTTTATGCCAGTGTTCCCAAATCAACTCCGTAAACTGTTTTCTTCGTAGGAGTATTAATGGTATGTTCCAAATGTCTCCCTCAGGACAGATATGTCTGTGCTGTGACCAGAGACGTCCTTGGCAACAGTGTCCCCTGTGCCGTCCTGCGGCCATCGTGAGTATCACCACGCCTGTTTGCCCCGCCAACTCCATTCTTTACACGCAGCAATGGGCTTTTTTTTCCAAAACGTCCCTCTTTCCTGTGCTCAGGGGGGCAGTGGTGACACAGGAGTGTGTGGAGAAGTTGATCAAGAAGGACATGATCGACCCTATGACTGGAGACAAACTCACAGACAGAGACATCATACTGCTCCAGAGGGTTGGTTCCAGAATCTGTTTCTGCATCTTTACCCTCTGTGACTTTAAATTGTTTAATTCATCTACATTCTCGAATTCATCAGTTTATCTCCCCGATCACTATTTGTGAGTTATATTTATGCATGATTTACATCATGCAACAACATCCATTTAAATAACCTAGTTTCATGGTGGATGAGCCTTCCAAGTCATGAGATCACATCGCCCTCCTCAGGCGATTGCAAGAGATGAAGTTGTGGTAAAAGTCAGTTCATAATTGAAATCACAACGGCCAAATTTCAGCTGATATTCCCTTCGATTGCGTTCAGGAAGTTACTTTAAAATAGCGTGAATATAAATCTTACACTGAACATGCCGGAATGATTCTTGATCAAAAAAGAGAATATTTGTGTTTTCTGCACACCAACTATCTAGTTTGCCTCTAAAGGGAAAAATTGTGGGGCTGATGGTCCATTTTGTTCTCCAACAGGGTGGAACAGGATTTGCTGCCTCCGGCGTCGATCTCCGTGCCAAAGAGGCTCGACCAGTGATGCAAGTGTGAGACCGCAGGGAATGGAAGACATTAACTCTATCACAAGGATTTTGCCAGTATGTGACCAGTACTTGTTTTACGACTTCACCTTTACTTAGTTTGGTTGAACATGTTGTTGCTCCTTTATTTGCAGATAGCTTTTTTTTTTTTTTTCAAATTTCAATATTTTGTCAGGCAGGGGAAAACCCAAATACCATGTATGAACTTTTATAACTGTGCCATGTCAGGCTTTGGTGGACGTTCCTCTTTTTTGCAAAGAAAGAAAGGACGCAATGGCCTTTTTTTTAATTTCCAGTCCTGTAAGGGGGCAGTGTACAGTTGGAACGTGTGCTGTTTTAATTCTATCCTGTTTATTCTGGCTGAATTCCAATAAAAGTAACTGGAGCACAAAAAGGGATGCATAATTTTCTTCCTGTTTCATTAGTTGTAAAATGCTGTGATATTTTTGCTCTAATCTTTTAATAACTTTGATGTCTCACTGGGTTACAACTGGCCACGATGAAGCTGAAAAATAGACTGTAATATCAAGGCATTGCAGTCTGGTTGAGTCCTTTTCATTTAGGTCATTTTTTCTACTTATTATTTATAGAATTGATCAGCAATGGAATCAACAAAGGCTAACATGAAATAGAAGTATAATGGAGGACATTTTTTTTAAATATACCAGAGATTCAGTGGAATATTGTCCCTGAAAATAACTAACAATTTTCTGACTTTTTCTTAGAAAATGAAAATGATTTTTCTAGCCACTTTGACGTTAGCAAAACTATTGTGAATAAACTACACCTTTTGACCTTTTGTCATCTCATGGTGACTCTACTGGACATTTACAATTCTGTTTGAATGTTTCACAATTAACATCACACCCCAAAGTAAATTTAAATCAGTAACTGATTCACCATTCACCATTCAATATACTTTTTATCTCCTTTTAATTGCCACACAGAAAGTTCAGGTGAAACTTCAGTTTTGGTGGTTTGTTCGATCCTTACTGGATTCTCTTGAAACCAAATAAATATATTTTGTTAGAGTTCATCATGGCCGTAGTCCGTCATACCTCCATAATCAGTGATGGTGCTGATCTTGATGAAGTCAAGATTATCGAGGAGCTCAGAAAGAGTGAGAAGGCCATCCTAGCAAGCAGAGGACAGGGAAGGAAATATATTCATTAGAAACAACCAAGTTAAAACACAGTATATAGTTACACCACAAATTTATCAAAGTGTTGTTTTCCAATGTTTGTGTAATTACTATGTATGTGTCTTGATTTAGAACTTGTCAGGCCAACATTGTATTTCATTCCATAAATATGTTCTCATTTCTTTGGTTCAAAGTCAGTGATGTTTTTCTGCATTAAAGTCCACATTTCACAAAATCTCAATTTAAAAAAAAAACAAGAACAATATGCAATATAGATGAACATAATCCTAATGAACACATTCCTCTGTACACGACCCTGTACTACAATTGCTACTCTCTATCTGTGATGCTCACACAGGGTGCTTTTAAAAACATGTTTTAGAATGATTAAAACTCAAGTTTTAACTGAAGTATATAAAAATGAATACTGCTAAAATGACTCCCACATATTACCTCTTTCTGAAATCTAATCACAAATGAATGAAATAATGAATCCAACCTGAAACTAAATTCGCCATGATTTAGTTTGTTCATTTCAAACTTAACCATTAAAAGAAACATACTCTAGTTTTAAATGGTAGTTTTAATGAAGCAACAATTTGATATATACCTCTGATTTTTCTGGTAGTTTTCTCTATTGAATTTGCAGTGACGTCTTAGCAATAGGTCCTTGTTATGTGATCCCACACCCTAGATTCAACCTATTTTCCCTGGCTTTACGATATTCTTCCAAGGACACATTAAATTTGTTACTCTCTACTACTCATTATTTTTGTGGTTATACATGTTCACTTCTAAAATTAACACAAATCTAGGAGACCGCTGTTTTGAATTATTTCCTCTTGTACATGTACATTACGTGCATTGGAATTGAAAGAGTTTGGATCAAGACTAAAAAAAAAGAAAAAACAACATATGTAGAAAAGGTTTTATTTCCTGGACAAACCAGAAACAGTAGCACAGTCCTTTTAGTCACAGACGTCCTTCTCCCTCTGATGTGCCATTACACTGACGCGATGCCTGATTGGTGGAACCAGGGCCTTTTACCATGAAGCAGGATCTGTTTGTCACCACGGTAACAGATGCAGTAGACCTAATCCACTCCGCTGACTTTGGTGCAATTTCAATGTTCTTTAGAATATGGAATATGGATTAATAGTCCCAGTGTAAGAGTGTTTTCTTTCAGGGAGCTGTTTGTTTTTCATATATATAAATGAACCCACAATGAGGCATAGTTGATTTAAAAGGCTAATCTGACATGGTTAATCTTACAAAGAGTTCTCTTGGAGGCATCCTGGATTTGGTGAACCTGCTTCATAAGAGAGGGCCCTGGCATTTCTCTTTTGCAGATTTTATCTCGCAAAAAACTCCTGTTGGTGTGTTAAGCCACAATGATGGCATCGCTTCAGCTGGACGACGATGTCCACAGATTATGCTACTACCTAATTTTGATATTTTGATGACACAGATTTTCACTGGACAATAGGTAAAAAAACATCAACTGCACATGCTGAAAAAACAGATATGTGTGTGGGGTTATAAGCATCTCCTGAGTTCACATACACGGTATGTGACTGCATGCTGTATCTGACAGATCTGTGCTTGTGTGAACATCGAACATGTAAACCATTAAATCTCCTGCCAGCAAAAAACGTGAATTAAACACCCCGCTGATCTCCTCCTAGGACACGATGGTTCATCAAAGTTCGTCGTGTCTCTTTGTTAGATCTTCGCCGTAATTGGTGGCCTGGCTTCCCACAAACATGTTCCAGTTGGCCAGAATTTCCTTCCTGGTTATTTTCTCGTCCTGATGTTACATCATCACATTGTGACAGAGATTGGTAATATTGAGGGGAATCACAGGGAGGTGATGGGGGGGAAAGAAGGGAGAAAGAGAAGGCAAGAAAGGGGGAAGACTGTTAATAATTAGGCCACAATTACAGCAATTATGATTGATTAATACCTATTACACAACAATCACATGTGGACAAAGTGTGTGAGAGGAAACAGTGGCGGATCTACCTTGTCCGTGTCTGTTTCATGGATCAAGTGTTTGGCTTCGTTGTCGGCATGATCGATCTCGCCTGGCAGGACCCAGTGGGCCACCTCCTCACTGTCCAGGTAGCCATCCTGTGCAAATGCATGACTGAGTTACTGAGGAAGTGACCAAAAAGAAAAACATCTGAGGTTGCCTGGAAACACACAAGTGCATTATCAGGTCACTGTTACAGGACACCTGTTCCTTTGCAGAGAACCCCGTCCCCACTTGCATACACACACACTGAAATAAATCACCATACGAAATGAAACACCATGACTTAGATCACACATAATGACACGCAGGCTTCAAAACATTACAACACTGTCATAACAATTAAAAAGGTATCTTGAGCTTAGTAGTTTCTGAGCTCTTATTTTGAGAGGACAGAAGGTGCTACAGTGTGGACATGGGATTGTGTGTGGATTATCTGACAGAAGGGAAATAAGTGAGACACAAAGCACTTAAACCGACTCAGCTATCTGTTTTTACCTTGTTGGCGTCTCTGATCTCTAGGAAGTGTTTCTTCTCAGTCTGAACCCAGTCGGGTTCACTTTCCCCCGCCTCTGGTGAGTACATATCCCCTGCAGGCCAACACACAAATTAAACATGGCCTCGTTTCTTACTAGAAAGCGATCCAGCAGTCGATCCCCTGTTGTTACCTGGTACCTGTTGTTACCTACCGATATACTCGTTGAGGTCAACCTTGCCATCCCCGTTCTTGTCAATGTCCTCGACCGTTTCCTGTGGGAGGGCATTGTTTATTGTCTTGATGATGCATCTTTGCTGAAACGCTCATAAAAACTTAAGTCATGCTGAGAGAAATTCCAGATCCAGGGGGTTTCAAAGTAATATAAATGAGGCATAATGGATAGAGAAAAAAGTTTTGGAAAAAAAAAAAAAATCAGAGGACGTAATAAATCAAAGGATTGTTTTTTGCACTTTGCATTTTAGAAATATTTTCTTTGGCTCTATATTTTTAATTTCTTTTGTAAAGTTTTTCCTATGGAAGAACCTCGTCAGCAAGAAATCCTGAGAAAAAAGCATTTCACCTAAACGGCCAGTGCTATGAAATAACCTGAAATAAGAACTGAAGTGTGGCACCTTGAATATACTGTTAGGGGCCTGTATTTTTGGGAGCCCCAGACCTGGGGAGCGTGAGTGTTCTATGAAAAGTGTTATGACTTCTGCTGTCAGAGAAAAGACTTCACCTGCACGACCAGATCTTTCATGTAATCATACTCCTCGGGGTGAAGGAAGGCAGTGAACTCCTCACGGGTAGCGATGCCGTCACCATCACGGTCGGCTTTCTTGAAACGCCGCTCGTCCCGTGTTAGCATGGCTTTGTAGGTGGCTTTGTCTTCAACATCATCAAATTCCTCATCTGGAAAAGGCATTTGGAATCATTACGGGCTTGTGAAGGGTTTTTGTGAAGTCTCTAAAACCCAGTGTGGTTCCGGTTCTAATCCTGAGATAGGCAATTCTTTTAGGTCTAAAGGCTGCTTAATTTAGCAAGAGACCTAACCATCTGGCAGAAATTACTTTCTATGGTCTGGACAGTAATGAGGCTAAATATTCAACAGCAATCAAAAAAGATGATTAAAATTTAACAGAAAAAACTGTGCAGAGATGTGGTTCTCTCCTTTGTACTGCATCTATGAAATGACAGTGAAAGGTAACCATGGTAACTAAGGCACAGTTGAGCTTTCGTGTGAAAGTAACTATAAGTGGAGCCACATTTTATAATCTTGGAGAACCAAAGAGCACAGAGGCAGGTTCTTTCGGTTTAGACGGCTCACTGAGCCCCCCAGTGACCAAAGCCAGAAGTACATAATGATTCCAGTGACATAGCTAAATGTATCTAAAGGGTTCAAAAAAAAGAAGAAAATAATAATAAAAAAAATAATAGAATGAAATAAATAATAAAAATAAAAAGTCTGAAAAATTCAAAGAAAAAAAAGGTGCTAAAAGTTAAGCAATCGAAATTTCAAGGGACGGTGGATTGATGGAAATCTTTTAAAAAAGGAAGAAGCAATTCGGCAAAAAAATGAAATTACGGACTGACTGTAAAAGTAAAAGTTCAACATTTTTCCATTTTTGCTTAGGACAGTAAATATTATGCAGCTATATATGAGACTTTTGTTTGTGCATAAACTGAGCCCATAAGCCTTCAGTCTGATGGACATGATTAAAAATGACGCATAAGGTGATGTACCAATGTAGTATCCGTAGGTGGTGTTCTTATACTCCTCCCAGGCGATCTTGTCATCTTGGTTTTTGTCATAGTCCTTCCAGTGTTTGTTGACGTTTTCCTCGATGTAGCGCCTCTGACGGTGTTTGATCCAGTAGTGCAGCTCAGCGTGGTTGATGTAGCCGTCTTTGTTAGTGTCGATACGTTCCACAATCTTCCTGTGGGGTGAGATCAGGGTCAGAACACGAGATACCCAGGATAACAATAAAGCGATTCACTTACTACGGTACTTTCCGCTCACATAGAATGTTAAGTACTTAATTCTGGTATTTCTCTTTCACGGCAGATGAGTAAACCTCGCTTGTGTCTAATTCTCAAGGATTTTTTCTTCATTCTGCATGTACAGTCATATTGATATAGAAAATAAAAACTTAGTATCATGTTTTCACAGTACTCTCTCAACAGAACCTACGCCAGTTTGGCTTTGCTCTCCTCAGGAGTCAGCTGGTCAAAGGTTTTGGCCTCCTCCTTTCCCAAGAAGGCTTCGTGGTCATATTGGAAATCGTGGGCGTCATCGTGGGCATGGTCGCTTAGCTTGGCTTGGTGATGGACACGCTTCTCCTGAGCAGGGACAGCGAAGGCCACAGCGGCCAGGATGCAGAGTGGCGCCAGTAATCTCACCAACATGATGGAGAATGATGGACTCTTTCTGTAATGTATTTCTGACAATTAGGACAAATTATTGCCATTGTTCAGCCAAAGTTGTGGCTGCTTTCAGAAAATGTATCAATAATTTCCGTCTATCTTCCTGGTAACTTTCAGGCAATTTGTTGCAGATTTTTTTTTTGTTCAATTTCTTGATTATCCAGGGTTGTTTTGCGGATTGTCAGGGAATTCAGCTAATATTCTGGGTTTAACCATATAACATTTTTAGTCGATCAGCATGGCCCCCATTTGTCTCTCACACCACCCACTTGAGGAAGAGCTCTTTCTGAAAGCCTACAAGTGAGGCCGGTTGTTATGATCAAACCAAAATATAAGGTGGAGGGAAGTAAAGCAGTGAAATAATAAAATAATATCTCATCTGACTCTGAAGACTCTGTATCCCCTTCATTTCCTGGGTTATTTTTTTCATCTGCTCAGAAAGGTCTCTGCAACATGTTCTAACAGAGCAGATCCTCTTATGAAATCCTGCTTGGCACAGCTGGACATTTATTCAGTCGACAGGCCTGAGATATGACCCACATTCAGGTCAACGGCAAACTGATCTCAGAAATGTGACATTTATTGGATAAATCATTTATACAGACCCAGATGATGTGAGAACAAATGGGATTCGAACAAGACAAGGGCAGCTGGTCTTTGGAGTCAGAAATCATGTCAATGGCATGGAGTTGAGGAGGAGGATGAGGAGAATCAGATCAGGGGTTCTCCTGCTTCTCAGTTCTCCACCTCTGAACTCCAGGAACGAGACATTCAAGAACATCAATGTGCCTGAAAATGTTAAAGCCTGTAAGACTTGAATTTTGAATAAAACACACCTTATTTTCCCATAAAAATATTAAGCTTTTTCCTCTAAAAGCAGTGTGCAAAACCTGAAATCTTGCTGAACTTAAATGAAAGGCAAGTAAATACTTTGCAAGTCTTACAACAGTTATTTTCTATTTTAGTCAGTTAGACCCTCCCTTCCACCCCACCCCTCTGATCCAAGTTAGTATTAAGAATATAAATGCTAAAAAATAACTTTTGAAGAGTTGAACCTGACACTCATTTAATCGTAATTGACATCTTAAATGACAGAAAACTATCTAAATGTGGAAAAGTCGATTTGATGAAGTGATGACTCCCCATGTCCTGTCTCAGGATCCTTCAAGACTTCTGGAAGATGCTAATAAAAACCCTCCAGCTCTGAACTCAGTGGAGCCACAAAACCTTAAAAATAACAAGTAACTAAGAACACGAGTTACTTGCCGGTTCATAAGTCCCCAAATAACCAAGAAAAAGCCACTAACTCACCACTTTCTTGAAAAACGGGACACCTCCCAGCAAAATTCGCGAGTTGTAGAAATCGAAGTCCGCGTTGGCACTCTGTACCTTTAAATAATAGTTTTCGGAAGGCGGGATTTTCTCCCCAATGAGCCAATAAGAGGAGCCCCTTTGGGGAGTCTAGCCAATGACGTTTAGCCTGTTGTAATTTGGTCCTTTACATTGAATCCTTATTGGCGGAGAACCGCCACGTTGTCACGCAACTTCTCGGGAACTACAAGTCGCGACTACAACCCAAATGAAGTGCCACGAGAGGAGGGAAATACAATATCTAGCAGTTGATTGATTATAAAGGGAGAAAAAAAAGAACATATAATGGCACGTAACACATGTATTGATGAAAAGAGCATGCTATCAAAAGTCGGGGAAAACTCTTTGGTTATCCTTTCAAAATGTAAGGGTTTAGTTGCTACATACATTATTCTCAGCCAACTTCCTTTATGTCCTTTTATGTCCATATGTTACACATTTATTTTATCCCAAATGAATAAATAATAAGAAATATTAAAAGGCAATCGACATTGTCCACATATATTTTCATCAGTTTCACCCTCTGAATCCACAGTAGTAGCTCTTGTTCTTTAGTGTTCTGGTCAGAGAAGCTCAGGTGCTGCACTAAGTTCCTGCTGAGTCATTGCCACCTCAGAGGTTTCATTGACCTATGTAAAAACAAACTAAAGGACTTTACTCACGAGGGATTGAAGAAAATATTCAAAATTATCATATCTAATAAATAATCAAACAAACAAAAAAAAAACAACCCATGACTAAGGGATGACCAATAACAGTTTTGGTCAATATCGTCTGATATTAAGGTTATGTTAGTTTATGTTTCATTAAGAGAAATGGTTTAAAGCTAGGTAACAACTATGTTTCAAATTCGTTTAACATTTATGCTAAAGATTTATGTGATGTGTAAACTAAAAGTTAACGCAACATCTTTAAGTTGGTTGATATGAAATGTTATGTTTGGCTAACATGCAATGTAAAGGTTTGCTAATGCATAACCAGAGACTGGGCTAACACCTGAGCTAAAAGCTTGCTAATGTGTAAGCTAAATGTTAGCTGTTAACTAGTGAAACCTGAAAACTGCTCATAGTCAAACATTGTTTGTGAACAGGGAATTTTGTACTTGTGCATCTTACATATATCATCTATAATCCACTTGGTGGGATTCTTTTGTAACCACTTTCATCTTGTGGTTATAGGGCTTTTTGGTCATTTTTCAGGGCAGCAATAAAGTAAAACTCAACTAGGTTACTTGTTGACTCCTGGAGAGAGTCAACTCATTTATTTATCACAGTACATGGACAGAATGTATTAAAGACAACAGTTATAGCCATCTAAAATAATTACATCATTATTCATCTAGATCAGATCACAAGTGCAAATAGTTAATGTCAAAACATTTAAAAGATACTCATAAGCAGCTCTATCTCTTCATACACTGACTGACATTATCCCTGCGATGACCCCCGACCCACTGTTGCTTACTGGACAATGAATCTTTCCATGCACACCCTTCAGGTCAGACCTCCAATCTTAGGTTGAAACATATTGTTCAAACATGGGTTTGTTCAACATCTTTTCTAGCCTTCAGCCTGAGGCCCTAATGTTTTACCCGTTGCATCCAGATATCAGTTGGCCCAGGCTATATTGTAAAAATAAATTAAAAAATATATAATAATGAATCCAAGAAATGTGGCTAAAATAGTCTTCATAGTCAGAGCTAGCAACACATGTAGCATGCACTTAAGTAAAATAGTCAACATGACTTTACATTAATTTAAAAAAATATTTTCCTCATATAATTTGAGCTACACGGTGGCTATGTTCTGAATTACCAATTTCATTAATCAATCAAACAATGTTTCAGAGGTGATCGGATATCACGGGTGCTTGAAATTCCCTTTTTAGTACTCAGTTTTTATGAGCCAAGAAATATGGAGGACTTGAACTGAACAGTTTGCATGGATTGACTCTTACATTTTTTTCAACTTGAACATCCACAGACTGGGATTCAGGTCTGAAGTGTTCTGGCAGATCAGTTTGCAACTGAGCGGTTAGTTACGCATGTGCTATGAACCTGTTGCACATGCTACATCTTTGTGCAATAACTAATATGTGCAAAGACCCTGTAAAATAAATTTGTGCGTGGCATTCAATCTCAGCAATTGAGCTAGTTTGGGAATAAATCCTATGATGACACTGAAACTCTGTATGTGCCATCAGACCGAACAGGAGGAGGAATGCAGCAAAATGCAGTCGAGAACCATGCTTTCGGTTTAACTTCAAAGTAATTTATGTTGGCACAAGGCTCTAAATTGCAAGCTGTGATTTTATGAAACACAAAAGTACAAGGAAACCTTGTACTTTTATGTACAACATTATAGGAAATGATGTAAAATTAGAAACACAATAACCAGAATTTTTACAACAAATTATAAAAACACGTCAAGACATCAAGTAAAAATTAACAAAAAACTTAAAATGTGCGTTTTCCTTTTTTTGAATCAGGTTCTCCTGAATCAATATAACTGAATGTTTTCACAATTACAAGCATTAATTGTAACGTGGTAAAATTGTTTTAAAAAATAGTTTCATCCAAAAAACTATTTGAAACAGTCCACTCAGGTAATATTATCATATGGTAATTGTTTCATCTTGCAATGTAAATGACAATTAATAGGTAATTATTGTTTACAACGAACAACTGTTCCCTATTTTCCTGAAGTAATAATAAACCTTTTGTCTTAAAGTATCACACAAATCCATTGAGTAGAGTGAGACAAAATGAAAAGGGAAAATGACAGCCGATTTGGATGAAGAAAAACAAACAAACAAAAAAAAACCTCAAAACTGAAAGAAAATGACAGGCGCTTCCCACAGCAGCCTTTTCTGATGTAGATAAAATCAGATCTGACGAATACACGTGATCTTAAACGACTGTAGTGCGTTTCAGCTTTTCCAGTGATTTCAGGGCCAAGCTACTAGTATTTGAGTTTAGGCTGAAACAATACAAGGTTTAACAACCTTGAATGAGCTCAAGAAATACTCAACATGCTGAGAATAAAAATCAAATGATGTCTAAAATATTATTTTTTAACTTGAGGGATTTTTTCAGTAATTAAGAGTCTGCATTTTTACCATCCCGTGAAGTAATTAATGCAACTATTCATGTTGGTTAACCCTGGAGTGAACTGGGTAATTGGCTGCTGTGATTCTGTGCTGTTTCCAGATATAAGGAGTGAGTTTTCTTGCCGGAAATCAACTTCTTTGACAGACAGTAAAATTGGTCTAGTGATTAAATTAATAAACATGTTAGATAAAAAGCACATTGAAGTAACATGCAGGCACTAAATAATCATTGACATTTTCCTGGTCCATTTAAGATTGACATTTTTCTGGGGTACAACATCTCGAGCTTATTTCTATCAAGATTAACACAGTATCATTACAGGGACATTTCTAATGGACACCATTAAAACAACATGCAGGCTGGCGCCAGATCACAAACACTGGGTTGGTTTCTAAGACGGCGGACCGTCTCCTCGAAACAAACATTCGGGTATCAAGCTCAGATGATGATCCTGGCGTTGGAGTGTTAAACATACATTGCAACATCTTTTACAATGATCAGATGCAGGGGTTCTCAGTGTGGGGGTTATTTGACAAAGTTCAGGGTAGGGTAATTTTTACAAAAGATGAAAATCAAGATATTCAGTCAAACAATTTTCATTTCGTCATTTAAAAATTGATAGTTATTGTTTCTGTAATTATTATTGCTAAAAAAGGAAAACAGTTAAAATCCTTTTCAATTATGATATGCCTATTTGTTTCCTTGAAACATATCCAATTAAGAGAGAACCCCTGTTTCAAAGCTACCTGCTAAAAACACTGACACACTTTTAGGCTGGCTCAACAAAACTTGTTGGACTTGCCAGTTAATCTGACAGCTCCAGTGATGATGATCTTCCCTTTGCTGGTTGGGGGGAAAAATACTGATCCATTCAAAGACAGTAGGCTGGATGAAGGTGGGAGAGGTACTTGCTTTTTAACTGTGTTTTGATTAAAAAACAACCAAAACAAAAAAAAACCCCAAAAAACCAGATTCACATTTGATTACAAATATTTTAAGAAAGTTGTATACAGGAAGAGCCAGCAGCTGACAAACTGTTTGTAGTGAATGAATCAAGGAATTACCATTGGAGACAGTTATTGGTGACGGTCAAAAGACTTTTTCCATATGGAGTCCCCATTGATGTTGAGAAAGAATGGATTGTGAACTGGCGTGGACATTGAATTAAGACTTAATATCATTAAATAATCTGTTTAACAATCTTGATTTGATTTGTTTGGTTCATAGTCTTCAAAAGTCTCATCTAACTTCAAGTAATGGAAGGCTAGATCTGACTTAGCCTTGGTCCTGTCTCATGGGTGACATTATTTTTTGGGTACGACTAGTGCTACTGTGATCTACCTCTGAAGAGTGGATCTACAGATACCAGACCAAAAGTGGTTATCAGCAAAGGTGGCAAAGTTGTTAATTCAGCTAACAAACTGTTTCAAAATATGTGGGCTCAATCCACCTTGGTCCAGTGCTGAGTGTCGGTCAACAATACATAATCTTTCCAAAGATGTGCCTGTTGGAAAGTTTCCTTTCAGATTCTGTTAGTCTACTTTTCTTTATGGCTGTTCCCTTCAAGGACCGCCACAGCAAATCATCTGCCGCCATCTCTAACCTCTAACCCTCTTCTCTCACACATACTACCTTCATCTCCTCTTTCACTGCATCCATGAAAGGGCAATAAGTAATATGGACCCCATGGTTTCATATTGCCCTTCACATTAACCCAGACCTCATCAGCAGTCAGACTGCTTAAGATGATTTTTATTGCAAATTCTAACCAAACTTCCAGAAAATCAGCAAATAGAAATATAAATATCTGCATGTTTCAGCCCACCTCAATTCTTGAGTCAGCAGCCATTATCATGTCATATGAGAAGGGGCCAAGGGGCTATTGGGTTAAAATAAATATCTTCATTTCATCCCTGTTTGTTTTCTTAGTTTATTCAAGGAAACTTGCATTTTCTAGTCAAGATTACATGTTCAATGTTGTTTTTTAATTTCTCCACTGGAAATAGCAAAAAGTTTTTTTTCTCCCCATTTTGGTAAATCACAGTTGCCTTTTGATGTGGCAACTTTATCAGCGTCTCAGAGCCTAAAATTTCTTTTGGGATATTTTAAAGTTATTTTACCTGCAAAATAAAAAAAAAGCATAGAAAACACATGAATGCAACCCCAGTGACTAAATGTGAACAAGAAATACTAATCGAGGTTAGATTAATTTCAACGTTATATTTTCCCCTAATGTCTGTGAATTCAAAAGGGCTGGTTGTGTCATTATAAAACTTCTGTTATGGGAATAACAAATAAAAAAATTGTGAAGCCAATAACGCACAGAGAAATTCTGACCTTAACATGAATTATGTTGTGTTTTATTGCATTTTTTGAGCTGAGTCTGGCTGTTGTTGTGTGGAAGGTAATAATGGCAATGAGAAAATTCATTGTAAATCAAACTAAAAAATTAAATGTTAAAAATTATAAATACATATTATTACAAATTTCAAGTAACAGTGCATGACTATTTTATACATTAGATTTCCTATTACTCTTGACTTTTTCATACTGTTGTCGCAATGAGATTTCTAATGATTTGTTCTGGAAAAAGTTGTTATAACAACTCACACAACACTTCAGACACTAACAAATAAATTTGTTGATGCGAGCATTTTTTTTTTCAATTTCATTTGTGACATTAAGATTCCATGAGAATCATCCCATTTATAATCACAACATATGGCTAATGAGCTGAAAACTGGCCGACAACCATGTCAAAGTGACCTTGAATCTTGAATCCGAGATCAGAAGAGTCTGTTAGTGTTGATTCTTGTGCTTATCCAGACACGGACCACGAATCTAAAGCCTCCCTGTTTTCTTCACTTACTGGTGTCACCAAGGTTTCATCTGGATTGGGATTTATTTGAGCTGAGCCAACACATCATTGATGATGTTGAGGAAGAGGTGGACGTGGTATTCCTTGAACACCAGAGCCGGACGGAAACGGATCGACCGATCCCCGCAGCCTCCGAGGAGGACACCTGTCAATGACAAAGTGGTGACGATGTTCATCTGCGAGTTGGAAAACGAACCACCACATTAGTCACAATTAACTGACTACTAACCTGATGCCAGAAAAAAAAAAATTAAATGTATGAAAACAAACTAAATATGTAATTCGTCCCAAAAGTCAGTGAAAAATAACATTAAAATGTTATGAGAATCAGAACGGACCAGAAAATCTGAAATGTTTTGTTTGGACTAAATGTTCACTGAATTTCTACACTAACTAGTTTAAAATAACTCCGATAAAGAAATTACTTAAAAAGTGTGGAATAGTGATTAAATCTTCCAGGATTTGACTGTCAAAAGTCCATGTTACTTCCCTGCCCTGATATTCTGTCATGGAGTTAGTTGTTCCGTAGAAAACAGAATGATATGGAGTTATTACCTTTGTCTCTGGTCTTTTGAAGAACCCTGTTACGTGTTTCGTCATCGCGGACATCAATGGCACAGAAGGTTCCCTGTCCTCGAGCTCGGCTTAGTATGCCTGGGTACTGAGCCTGGGTTACACACACACACACACACACACACACACACACACACACACACACACACACACACACACACACACACACACACACACACACACACACACACACACACACACACACACACACAAGACCACCTTGAGTGGCGATGCCGTATTTTCTACATTGCATCATATTGTGTAAATGCGCTTTTTTACTTTCAGCTTAGCATAGGTCAGTAACTTCTGAATGTCAATAGCATGTGGTTTGGACCAGGTAAATCAAATTTACATATGTAGATCTATATTCATTAAAGACCTTACCTGCAGCTCATACAGGCCGCTTAGCAGGGCTTTCCCAGAACGAGTCACCTCCTCCAGGAGGTTTTCTCTACGAATCACATTGAGAACTTCCGCCAGGAACAAGTTCTTCGACGGGTCACCCATCCACGTGTTAAAGATACGGTATGGCTGATGAATCGTACACAAGTGAATTAAAATTAGGACCGAACTGATTGAACTATTGATGTAACAGTGTATGAGACACTGTGCTTCCTAACACTTGCACTAGTTTTGCTTTATCAGATATCACAAAAAGGCTTCCATTAAATAGACACACTTGCTTTGGATAGTCTTGCTCTGGAGCAATTCAAAATCAGAAAAGGTTTGTCATTTCTTCTCACAATGTAGATTTCATATGGGGACAGTTTGACCTCTGGTATCAGTAAGGGATGTCATCAGTGAACGTACCCCAGGTCGTTCCTTACATTATCTGTTTTAGTAACCATTTATCTCTCACATTCAAAAACACATTCAGGATTTTTTTTTTTACAAATATGTGGGAACTAATGTGCAAGACCAAGGTCCAGCGAGGTTAAAGCTGAAATCTCTTATAAAAAAAAAAACCCTTGATAGCTTAGTGCTTCCTCTGGTCTGTGTTGTAATATAGTTATACGTTTCCTTGTCCTGTTCTGTGGCCAGGCCCGAAGAGTCTGTAGTTCAGTTAAGGGTGTCTGAGCAATAAAGTGAAGAAATTTGCATTGTGTATCATCTGCACATCTTGTGTCATACTGAAAAACTAAAAATGTAATTCCAGTGCTGAAGCTGTCCAACAACATTATCCGTGATGTTTGCCCGCTCTGCATCAGGGTGTCATTACTCACTGCGGCCGCAAGGGGCTTCTACCAGACCTTTTTATGTCATTAGAAAAGTAAACTATTTAGAATCTGGCAAACCTTATCAGCCAATAATTCCGTCTTGTGGAAGAAGCCACCGGTCAGAAGTTTCTTGCTGAAGGAGACAATGTCAGCCGGGTCGTCCAAGCCCCAGTGCTCGTGGGCCCAGAACTTCCCTGTGGAGCCTCCACCAGTCTGGACTTCATCCACATGGAAAGCACAGCCATGCTAGGAAGAAAAAAAACATTAACAGATGGAGACACAACAATGTAACCAAGATCATTTGCAGCTGCAGGCATGACAAAAAGCAACAACAGCATAAAATGTTTGTTATGTGGCTCTGTGGCCTTCAACTTCGTTACAACATGACTTTCTGCAAATAATAAACCATGTCATTGGAATAATGCATTTCAACATGAGCAGAACAAGCCTGACTTTTAAAAGAATGCCATGCTTTTGTGATTTTGCTTACCTTGCGCGCAATGCTGCGGAGGCTTCTGAAGAAGTCTGCCGAGGCATGGTTATCTCCACCTTCAGCTTGGATGGGTTCAATCACAATCCCAGCAACGGGCCTTCCCTTCTGCCTCCATTTCACGATCAAATCCTCAGCCTGGAAACACACAGTCAATTTACTAATGAAAAGAAAAGTGACACTCCTTTTTCAAAATGTAAAATAAACAAACATTACCTCTTTTTGAAACTTGAAAACAGTGGTTATGCATTCATATTTAAAGTACACCAACCTCCTCCAAACAGCGAGCTTCCTCCTGTGCATTCTCCCTGGTGAACTCCTCCAGTGGGTACTGAAGTCGAGGGAACGGAGCAATCGGCCAGTCAAAAGAGGGCACGTCAAGTTTATGGATTGCTTTGGAGTGTGTGGTTGCCAAGCAACCTGGAAAATGAAAAAAATTAAAAAGATGAATAATAATAAAAATTAAACAATAATAGAAGAATAATATCTATTAATCTATTATTAGTTCAATAATATCTACAGTATAAGTATCATTCTACCGTCCCACAGACATGTTTATGAAGCTTTCTGTTGTGAATTGCTATGTGTTGGAGACATCAGAACAGGAATGCTTTTTTCACCCACACACACACACACAAAAAAAAAAATGCTCCTGTGGAGCTCAACTGGCAGAAATGACATTCAAGAAACTCAAGATATTTTTCTTCCAGAAATCACTGCACATTTACTTACTCGAGATTGTAACTGCTTGGAAAAGAACCAGAGCTTTTTAGATGATGATGTCAAGAATCCATCAATCATAGATTCTATAACATCAATCATAGATTCTATAAATATGGTAATCAATTTCTCTGATAAGCTCCATTATGTATATTTCAAATGTGAGACAAATGCCCCACGCAAACTTTGCTGGAGAGTATTGATAAAATTTGCTAGATTTATATCTTTAAAGGCTAGAAAGGAAGCAATGAAGGCTGACATTGATGATGTTAATGTAATCTTACCCAATGTTCTTCCATGGAAACCTCCCATGAAAGACAAAATACTGAACTCTGGGCATCCTGGGCTCTAAAACATTGAGTAAAGAGGACAAAATAATAAAAATAAATACAATGTATCAATGGATGAGTATATGTTCAATGCTGTGTCTCGAAAAGTTAAAACTGCTCCTCTACCGACCTGATTTATCATGCAGGAGGTGAGGTCTTCCTCAGAGGGTGTGCTGTGGCCTCTTTCTTTGTTCTAAATGACACACACACACACACACACACACACACACACACACACACACACACACACACACACACACACACACACACACACACACACACACACACACACACACACACACACACACACACACACACACACACACACACACGATTTATAGTCAAGGACCTGAAGCTTAAAGGTTTATATAAACAGAGTCACATATTGTGTTCCTGGAAATAACGATGTTCTGATACCGTCTCCGTCATACACCAATCTGATACAGTTGATTCCCCGTAAATAAAATGGGACTGCCTGGGGCAGTGGGTGGGTGCAGCAAAATATTCCTGACTATCAACATATCTTCATTTTCATTTTGTCACATTAATTCTATTAAAACCTCTGAACTACCACATATGGTTAGATTTAACAAATAACACAATCTGTGTATGCAATGACTCACCCTGTACCAGATAAACATGGCCTTGTAGGCATTCTCGTTGGAGCAGGAGCCGCAGGCCATTGTCTGAACCATGTTCATCCCACTGGGAGCCACCTAACAGGAGGGAAGACGTGCTGTAGTGCTATACATTTAAGTAGAATACTCATGATTTAATAAATCGATTATACAATGGTAGTGAAACCAGTAAACCTACTAAGCATTTGGAATTGTTACATGTTGTTCTGGGCGTGTGTAACTAACCGAAAGAAGACTTTCAGTGAGTTTGTCTGGAAAGTTCTCAGGTGGCAGGATTCCAAGAGCCGGACGGTTCACAAACGCACTCTGCAAGACAGAAAAAACAACCAATTGGCACATATACAGGCATGGTTGCACACATACACAATCATGCGGATGCGTATATACGCACACATCTTACAATCTCAGTGATTTGAACACAGCTAAAAATAACGAGATATAGTAAAAACGTAATTTTAAAAAGTTCAGTCATTACAGGTGAACATAAATACACAATAATACTGATATGAGTGGAAAAGTGGGAAACAGGACTTACAAGAAAAATCTTGTATACTTCCTGAGATTATAATATCATAACTTGTTAAAAGTGTAGGGATTGAAGTACCATATCAAGAAGGAAACTACCAACAAATTAAAATCTTTTTACATGAATAACTATGTCTTAAAATCTCAAGAGTCTAATTCTTTCTTATCTTTAATGTTGGATTATTTCTGCTTATCTTTCAGCTCTATGTGGATATTTTAACGAATATTGGCTCTAAAACACCATCATAAACAGATGAAAGATCGGCACAAATTTGGCCATCTCACTCTTCTTGGAAGTGGTCGGACACATGCTGTGGACCTACCAGGTTATTGGGATTGGCCATCAATTTGAGGAGAGCAGGGTGGTTGTAACCTAAGGAAAGACAGAGCAGGATTGGATTCAGACAAAGGATGACAGATATTTTTCACTCAAAATCTATCGTCGTCTAGTCTCATCAAACCCCTCTCCTAATGACAAACCCAAATAGTACATGGAAATTTAGAACAGGTGAGTCATTAAGAAATAAATCGTTCACAGTGGTATACACCATAATAACAATTATACATTGGATTTAAAGATCAAAAGATTCAAAGTGTTTATCGTCTCATGTATGTACTGTGGAAATGTGTTTCCCTGTGCAATGAAATTCTTACTTTGCTGTCCACAGTGCAATTGGATTTGTACTGGTAATGAATAGGTATTGTAAACATTATTATAAATATGAATGGTTTTGCTAAGTGCAATTAAAACATTGAGCGCTGCTTGGTGTGCAACACACAAAGTTCAGGTGCAACGGTGAGTACAGTTTAAATGGCAGTGGATATTATGTACCTCAAATGTTACACCAATATGTGTGAACAGAATATAAATGCTGCTGGGTAGAACTAATTTAAATACCTAATGAAGCTGGACAATCCCTCCTAATGGGCATGGAAAGAACAAAAGCTTTAAATTTTGCATCTTACATAAACTAATGTGGCTGCCTTACATAAATTTTCGGTTCCACACCCGACCAGCAGAGAGCAGTGTCATACAACAGGTTGGCTTAGTCTTAATCCTGACGTGTCACCTGGGCTTGAATTTACATTCTGAAAAATTATGAATTCCTAAAATATCAGTTGTAAAAGCTAAGGACATTATTCCAATTTCACATGTGCATTCAATAACAGAATATACAGTCATGCTGCACTGTTACTTGATTTTTTTTATTTTATTCGCTATTATACATGATGTAAGTAGGGAGGTTGAGGCTTCTGTCAAAATTTGGGTCAGACCTCCAATCTGTCACATTTCCTTTCCAGTCTCCGTTTGAATCTGTAAAATACGTCTACTTTGAGAATGGTTCTTTACTAGGACAAAGAGACACAATCTTCATCTTTACCCACTGATGGATTTCCTAAGTTTTATCTTCCTAATTTGACCCTCATATTAACCCCTAATCTTAACCTTTACTTCCTGTTTCTTTCCACTCAGAAAAACACCATAAAATGTGGAAAAACCTGGAAAAAACTGTGGCTTATTGTCATTCGATCCATAATACCTATATACAACATGTACTATAGCATTTGCACACTCCTCAGCCTGAATGGGAATGATTTACAGGGGAATACATAGAATCACCATATTTACACAATTACCAGACATAAACATTTTGGGTGCGTATGTGAGTCGGAATTGCAGCCGACTGAAATTAATGACCTTTAGGTATAGGAATTGATCACGGTCTGATATCATATTATCGAACACCCAAAAATCAATACAGCATTTCACGGTCAATTGGAAAACAAAGCAATGTGCACTGAGTCACAGAGAGATGAACCTCCAATATCATGCTTCGACAACATGACTGTGATTATTTTAACTACGGCTCTGAGATTGTCCCATTTACTGAAGATTCTTTCGCATACACAAATACAAAAGCTTGTGCACACGCATGCAGAAACACACACAGGAAAATTAGAGCTGCCACGGTTTTCCATGTAAGTCATTTGAATGCCCGAGGGCAAATTTCTAGGCCGCAAACCCCAGAGACATGCGGCATAATGACAAAACAACGCAACCTACTCACGCTTCCCCAGCGATCCGACTATCTGCGTCTATCTTTGTAAGATGCAAAGTAACATCTCTTTGTATGAGAAGCCCATATTATAAAGCCTTCTTTCATATGGAGACTTAGATAAATAGGTGGAAGTCACGTGACTATCTGGTTCAATAGAGGAACCATGGGTGGAAGCTCATTGGAAGAAGCATTTGCAGAAATGTTTAGAGTCGTAGAAAGTTGAAATTAAGTGCTTGGCGCAAACAAAACTATCGAAGCAAAAAACAGAATTGAATAGATTATTGGCAAATACAGTGGTGTGTCCAAACTCAGATTTCGAGAAAGTCTCTGTTTCTGCCCTTCTGCAAGTGAATTAATTAGAGTGTGAGTTTCTGGCCACAACAAAACCTCCTTTTGTTCAGGGGGTCCAGGGCCCTTAACATATCCTCAGAGGCTTAAAACATAATGGTTATCATGCTGGAGGAAACACAGCCGAGTCGGAGTTGAGGGGTTGATTTACAGCTTAGCTGTCTCAATCTTTTTATTATCTTATTTTATTATTTTAATTATTTTATTATTAATCTTTATCAGACTAGAATTAAAGGTTTTTGTTTTCCCCAGACCTTGACTTTACCTTGTCTGCAGCAAAATTTTAAGCCTACTAAATGTTTTTGTTCGATCACTGGACCCATGAACAATCCTGTATGTTCTGTGTCTTCATTTCACAAAAAAAGCTTCACATGTGCGCTGGGGGCTGTAAGAAGTGACTGTTCGTCTCTCTTTTAAGAGAGCGAGGGGGCATTAAAAACCTTGAACTCATCAGAGCTGTGTTTGCAAGGCCATCTTCTGACCCCACCTGCTGACGTTTCCTGAGAATTGAACAAAGCTGTCCTTCATTATACTTTTTAACACACTCAGTTCATCAGTTCCTGTCGCATATCTAGTTTGTCATTTTCTCATATCGAAGCAGAGTCGAGTATATTATTCTGGATTTCTTTCCTCCTTTTATTTTCTCTTCTCCTGTCTTGATTCATAGCAACAAAAAAAGATTTCTGCGAATGATTCTGGTTTTAGTGATAATTGCAATATATTTCTGTTAATAATACTGGACATATGGAAAGCACCTTGCATGTGCAGTTGGTCTTCTATTGACCACCTACATTTTTTACTAATTCATTCAGACACTATCAATAATAACTATCCTGCCAATAAGGTAGATGGAGGACTGGAGCTGATCATGGCTGAGACTAAGGAATGGAGCCAGTCAATCAAAGGGCCACATATGGAGCGATATAACCATTCACCCCTCAATTCTAACCGATGGACAATTTAGTCTCCAGTTAACCTTTTGCTTGTTTTTGGCCTGTGGGGGAAAGCCAGAAACCCTGGAGCATACCCGTATGAGAGAGAGAAAATGTAAAGTCGTAAGAAGGACCGGGTGGAACATGCTGCCCAAACTGTTTAACATGAAGTGCACGCAAACAGTATCAAACCATGAAATCACCTTTCATTTCTACCTTTCAAATCAACTCTATACTCTGCCCTATTTGGGGCAGAGCCGAGGACCTGCTTTGAGCTGTGCAAAGATTGTCGTAACAGAAGAAGTATTGCTCTGTCTGAAGGCGGGCGGCTGCAGACAGGACCTCAAACAGACAAAGGTGGTAGCACAGCAATTTTGAAATCAAACTAATGAATAATATAGGTATGCTTGATGTGACCTCCTTGTAACTTCATGGTATAAGTCATTAACCCAGTTTCTCTTTAGTGTAACACAAAAATGGACCTAGATATTAGACAGTTGTCCAAATGAATGTAGATTTGTGTAAGTTTAAATCCACTGCTACTGTGCAAAGTTGGTTCATCAGGACACGCAAAGGAAAGCGCTAATACCAGCATCAGTGGCATTACTCCTTGAGAATCAAGACACATGCAGAACGGCACGTTTTCCCATCCAACTAGTATTTATTCAATGGATTAAACAACATCAGCTACTCAGCTGCTCTTCATCAGGCTACTCATATCTAAAATGGTCTTCATCAGCCCATCACATTTCATAGCTTGGTGAGGGAGGGTTATTAACAGAAAGGGAAGTATTTGTGCTGACATTAGAGCTGAACAGATTTGGGAGGCTGGCAGATCAGCTATGAGACAGGGGCCTGGATTCATAGTTACTAACCAATTGGAATGGAGGAGATCTGGGTGTAGATGTCCAGCATGCGGTTGCCGTCCACGTCCACCAAGTAGTTCCCTCTGCTCTCCTCGTAATTACAGAAGAAGTTGATGGCTCCGACATTCTAGGAAGAGACAGTGGAAATAAACATACAGGTTCTGGAGAACTGTGTCAAGAAATACGGAAAGGCAAATGGAAAATTCACAAGCGAAACAGGGAATCAGCCGTGCTAATGACTGCGCCACCTAAAGGATACAGAGGGATTAAATTTTGAAGTGAAAGTAATTAAAAAACAAAGTTAAAAAAGAGTTCTGGGTAATCTGAGTGTCTTTTTAACAAGATATTTAACTATGAGCAATCTTTGCACCCTAGACTGTATCAAATCCAAGTGGTGTAAAATATTTAGATGTCACAACAGCCTGTAGAAGTGATGATGGTTAGCCAACACTAAGTTAATCATAGGCCTGGTGTTGATTTGATAAGCTTGCTCAACGGCTTCTAAACTAGATATATCTGGATATGACATGTCATTCAGTGCCTGTATAATCACCTATGTGATGAAATGTGGAAAATGAATGATCACACTGCTGCGCTTGGTTAATGTAACAATATAGTGGCTGTCAAGGTCACAATGACCAATTTAATACGGACAATTATTAATCTAACTAAAAACAAAAAACAAAATAAAAAAAACACACACGCATAGAAACTAAAACACATTAACTCAACACAAACATAAATGACCTATTTTTGTGTTTAGTAATTCAATTCTGTTTGCTATATTTAATACTGCTTTTATTGTGACCTAGTAATCTTTGTTTATATTTCAGGTTCAAACTAATATCGTGGACTGTATCAAGACATCTGTTGTGCTAATTGTCCAAGTTCACAATGCATGTTGTCATATCTTATTCTAATCGGGATACAGTCCATCCCTGGGGATATTGTACAATGTGGAGAATCCTACAATGGCTAAGATGGAGATATGTTGTGTTTTCATTATTTTGGGTTGAATTGTGCATTCAATATCAACAAAAAATGAAATACTCAATTCCATATGGTAGCAAAAGATGCTCAGGAAAGTCCTATGCTGGAACTAGAGGAACAGTAGTAATCCTTCAGGGTTCATTCAGCAGGTTCACTGGGTTGATATAATTGAAAATCCCATCTGGTTATATACAGACGGACAGACGGACAGGCAGACAGGCAGACAGGCAGACAGGCAGACAGGCAGACAGGCAGACAGGCAGACAGGCAGACAGACAGGCAGGCAGGCACACACACACACACACACACACACACCTCTTGAGTCAGTGCAGTCATTTTCATAGAATTGCTTAAAACAAACATCTCCAACAACTCGAACACACTCATACATGTGCCAAGCACACACCCAAGTGCACATGTGCACACATCTCAGCTCACCTGGATGTCCCCCAGTTGCTTTGTAAGTTCCTGCAGGTTAAAAAAAAAGAAAGAAAAGTTTATGACACTTGGCAACTGTGTTGACGTGTTTGACTGCGAGTGTGTTTTTGTTGCGTGTCTTACCTGTGATCGTGGCCCTGGGACTTCAGTTTTCATGGAGGGCCCATCATAATCAAACTCCACCTGAGCCTTTGTTGCTGCTTTGCTGGCATATCGACACCCTGTGTAGAGGATTCAACTTGATCAAAACCACTAATGATCATTTTAACAACAAGTTCTGATAAAGTCTACAGATGTGAAATGAGAATAATCCTTGAATTCAAAAATCCTAAAACAAATAACAGAAACTGTCTAAAGAACAAAACAAAAAAAAAAAAAAAAAAAAAAGGGAATGAAATTGTTTTTCAAAATGACCCCCTGAGAGGAGAATTTTTCAGTTTAAATGGCAAACGCATGATAAACTGACCATTAATCTCTTCAATGTATTTGTAAAAAGTGTTATTGAACCATTCAGAATAAAACTTGGTTGGACACATGTAACTTTAAAAAAAAAAAAACAACAATAAAGCGGGCTGCTGAACATCAATAATTTTTTTCCCCACATCATCCACATCCATCCTATGTGATGAGGACAGTTCTGGATTTGTTTTCAACAATCAGCTCACCGCATTGAAGGTTGTTTTTGTTCAGTACATGAAAAGATACTGTACCTTGCAGGCATTTGGAAGTGTGTTAATGGTTGCATGAGATGACATAGTAATGACAGATGATTAAAAAAAACATCCCTTGACCTCTCTGTTATGGAAAGTTCTTTTACTTTGAGTTTGATCTTTCACTGATTGGGAAGTGACTTACAAAACAACTAACACTGAACCGCTGACATTTCCTACCACAATGCTAATGATTAATGGCTAGCTGAAGGCAAATGCCTCTCAATCCGCTGGAGGGGAAAAAACCATTCGTGTAAAAACACGTTAGTCTCGACCGCATTGCTGAAAAAGAGATCTCAAAAACAGGTGGTTTAAATTGTGTTAACAAAAAAATAAGAGGTTTCTTATTTATTTGTGTGTCTCTGGTCTGCATTAAAAAATGATACCTGAGTTGTAATCACAACTGAATAAACTTATAATTTGTTCATATGCTGGGAGAGTTATCAGGAAAATGAACTGGAAAAAGTCAGGTCACGATTCTCTCTGTATCTTACTTTAACTCTCATATTATGTTAAGGGTCAATTTGACCCATTTCATCCATTGAACCAATGGGTCAAATTGAACCTTAACATAATATGAGGGTTAAATTTTAAAGACAACAACAACCCCACACAGCAACACATACCGCATATGTTCCGCTGAAAAATAAGGTACATGTCACATATTACGAGGGGAGGGGTACAATGATTTATTTATGAGGCGAATAGTTTCTGTTATGAATGAATGTTGGTATCTACTAGTCTTGCACTATGGTACTCTGTACAGATGAGGACAGTGGGTGACAACGGTAAGCCAGGACAGCATCTGTCTTTCTAGTGGCTTTGGCCTTACAGCACAGAAACACCACCAGTTTGATCCCTGCATGTTCTACTGCATTTATTTACAAGGTTGTTCAGCCTGCTTCCAAACTTCACAGTGTGGGACCCAAACCAACAAATAAAAGAGAAGGTTAAAACAGACTCAATAAAAAAAGAATTAAAGATTGTCATAAAAACAGGATCCACATCAAAACTTCTCAACTGAGGGGAGTTGGGGGGGTATCTGTATCTGTATCTGTATCTGAGGGGGTCGTGACCTGAAAAGGTGGAGGACCTCTGCTCTGTTTACCTGAATGGGGAGAAAAGTGTGTCATTACCCCTCAACCCCAGATGTTACGATGCAACCTGTCAGAAAGGTTCAAATACACTGAAGGGATCCTCCCCTTCGCTGCCTCATTCCTGCACTGCAGTGCGGCTGACACCAACTACCAACTGGAGAAAACAACTACATAAAAGTTGCAAAGTCACACTCTTTTTAAATTCTAAAATTAGGATGGCATGATGTTGCTGCAGATCTGAAGATGAATAAAATATCCGGATACCCTTTTGTCAATATCAATTGGCTTGTCGGGAAAAATCGTATGACAAATACACTAATGCACTGTGCTCTGGGTTATTGATGGATATTGTAGCCTATGAGAGCACAAATTTTTAAAAAAGATAAAGGTATAGAGGGTCTGGCAAGGTTTCCTGCTGTATGAACGACATTACAGGACTGGCCCACAAATGATTGACAAAAAGCTCACAGAAACCACCATAACATTGGATGTTGACGCTGACTGATGTTTATCTGTGAAATTATTTCAAATAACAAAAGAAAATATAAACAAGGGTCATATTTGGTTCAGTCGTAAGTACATGGAAGAATATAAAGGGTTAAAAAACATGAACATGAATGTACCAACTGTGTCTAGTTAAGCCTGAAATATAGGCAATACTCTCAAAAATCTTCTATAATAATCTTCTATAGTTATTTTCTATATTTGTATTGAACATCTACCATATTTGAAACATACATTCAATATTAAGCAACATCATATCATATAATACAATAGAATATAAATATATAGCTATACTTAGCTTTTCTGACTGCGTTTCTGGTTTTTCTCGTTAAATGCTTCTGACCCTTTAGTTTACAACTACTGATAATCATTGTAATGTGATCTTACTACTGTGAGCTTGCCGTTGTTTGCAATCATATGAAGCACGCTGTATCTTTCACACAACTTATACTAATAACTTGTGAACTTATACCTCAAGTCATTATTAACAGGGATATGGATTTACCTGGAGTGCCCAGCCGCAGGCTTTTCTGCAGGGAGAGAGACAGCTGACGCCTGATCAGGGACGAGGCCATGGCTACAGTCAGGTGGGAGGAGTTGGCAGAGAGCGGCAGCAACTGCCCTCAGGGTAAAAGTTCACCAAGTCACCTAGGGGTGGGGGGGCAAGAAACTATTAAATGTAATTGTCTTTATTTAGGTCAGCACTGAGTGCTAATGAGGATTCCTTATCAATATCTATTTGCCTTTTGGGAAAATAAGGAAAAAGTAAGCACATTAACCACACGGCAGTTCTATGCAAGACTGGACTGAACATTCAAATATAGAATTAAAAAAAATTACATTCTTTAACAAAATCATTTTTTATTTTCTTTATTTTCTCCCAAATGGAGGCAAAGTTCTATCCACAACTGTTGATTATGGACAACTTTGTTTTAGGCATTTTTCCACTCATTTTCTTTATGCCAACTCATTGAATGCATAATTCCTTGCTTATTTTGAGGCAATTGAACCATTTATTTAAAAGGTACTTGTACCATATGGTTATATCTAGTCGTACTATTACATTATTGGGCAACTTCTTACTGATTTTTAGTGATGATTAATTGCCATTTTACCCGTGGGGACTTCCAACCATGTTAAAATGAGTGAAGGTAACAGAAAGAAAATAACAGACAATTATTTGTTTATGGAAAACAGAATTGCATGAAAAAATTTTGGATACACTATCACAGTCACAGGTTATTGAATACACTAGCAAACTGACCAAGCTGTCTTGAACGCATCTTTGATGACATTGCGTCATCTGAGGACAAAAGAGGGATCTTAAAGGAAATGAGGAGACAAGAGCGAGGCTGTCTGCTCTGTCGTTTCACTTATTTCCCCCAGTCCTTATGTAACACTGGCAGCAGAGCAGGAAAACTCCAGCTATCTGCTTTCACACTGCAAAGGAGACCCTTGCTGTATGTGCACGTGCGTGTGTGTGCACATGCACACGCAAGCACACACACACAAACACACACACACACACACAAATACACACGCACGCACGCATGCGCGCACGCGCGCGCACAGCCCGTTTCTTGGCAACACCTCATGAACTGGATGAAACTGGTTTGGGGAGAGTTACACAAGACTGCATCTTCATATGCCCAGCAGGGGAGGGGTGGATGTGTATGTGTGTGTGTGTGTGTGTGTGTGTGTGTGTCTCCAATAAGTGATTGAGGACAACTGATGGCACACGAGTTTGGACTGGGATAAACTGGATCGGGAACATAAAGGCAGCGCGAAGCCTGGGTGGGTTCGGAGAGCGAAATCAGCCAAGTCATTCATGCACTCTGTTCTGATGGGAGGTGTCATGACGCATCAGTCTTCATCAATTTACTGACATTGGAAAATAAAACTGCATAACTTGAACCTGAAGGGGTTTTTGGCTTTGGAAGATGAACACACCTGAGCCTCTGGGATCAGTCCCTCCCACGGTCTTCATTCATGATTTTTGGACCCAACTAGCAGCAACCATGCAGATAATCCAAATCCTTTTTAGATAACTCTCCATGGCTTTTAGCTAAATTTACTGGTTTTAATATATCTATATTGTATTTCTGCTTGATTATTTTATCTGTAACATTCTGAAGGTTGAACATTACAAATAAGCATCTGACGTTACTGTATTTCCATGTCACTAGAAAGTTTGTCTCCTCTGTGAGCTGACCCCTTACCGAGGTGGAGGGGTTTACATGTCCCAGTGATTCTGGAAGCTATGTTGTTAGGGGCTTCATGCCCTTGCAAGGGTCACCCAAGCCAAACAGGTCCCAGGCGAGGGACCAGACAAATTGTGGCTCAGAAGACCTGCCATGAAGAAGACAATCATTGGACAGTTTTCCCTTGCCTGGACAGGTCACAGGGGCTCGGTGGTGAGCGCCATTTTTGAAGGGCTGAAGTTGCTGAAGCAGTCAAAAAGCTCTTCAGTAGTGGAGCCCTTAGGGGTGAACAAGGTGTGAAGCATCCGGGATGAGGACTCAAAATCCGAGACCATGGTGCACAGGTGGAATGCCCACTCCGGGTTAGGGAAGAAGTCCTGCCCTAAGCGGAGGAGTTCAAGAATCTCGGGGTCTCGTTTGCGAGTGAAGGGAAAGATGGAGCGGGAGATCGACAGGCGGGTCGGTGTGGCGTCTGCAGCGATGCGGACTCTACTGGTCTGTTGTGGTGAAGAGGGAGCTGAGCCAAAAAGGCAAAAACCCCTCACCTATGGTCACAAGCTGTGGGTACTGACTGAAAGAACGAGATCACGGATACAAGTTTCTTCCGCAGGGTGGCCAGACTCTCCCTTACAGATAGGGTGAGAAGTTGGGTCATCCGGGGGTAGCTTGGAGTAGAGCCACTGCTCCTCCGTAGAGAGAGCAGTCCGATGAAGCGGATCTGGCATCTGGTCAGGATGCCTCCCGGACGCCTCCCGGGGCAGGTATTCCAGGCATGTCCATCTGGACATGGAGGAGACCACGGGGAAGACCCAGGACACGATGGAGAAACTATGTCTCTAGGCCAGCCTGGGAACACCTTGGGGTCCCCCTAGAGGATCTGGACCATGTGGCGGGGGAGAGGGAGGTGTGAGCCTCACCACTCCAGCTGCTGCCCCCGGGACCCGACTCCGGAGAAGCGGGGGAAGATGGATGGATGGAAGGATTGAAAGTTTGTGGCTCGGTTTTACTCAAAAATCTTCAGAATGTCTGAACTGAGAAAAATGATGACAGAGGTTTCAAAGGGATGTCATAAGCAGATGAAGAATGTCAAAACGACATTTTGTTAAATTAAGACTATACTCATATCACAGCTCGTCTCCTTACATGGATATAATTACTACTGATGTCCCAAGCCACATCTGGACGGGATCCCAGCAGATCGGCAGGATCTGCTCTCATTTCCACTTGCCTCATTCGACATGGATGTTGCTCAACAGTTGTTGACTTGGGAAGCCAGTTATTCCAGTTTCAATGCATCATCCAGATACTCAAAAAATGAACTCTCCTGTTTATCTTTGACTTTATCTAACCCTTGGTTCCTTATTTATAATATTATTGTTTGTTATTCATTAACCCTAACCTAACCCTCACCCTAACCCTTCTTTGTTTAATTTTTCAGGGCTGTTCTCCTACTTTGAGGAATTATTGATGAAATACACAATATACCACACTAATTTTTGTGTGGAAAAATACCCTCTCAACACAGTAGATTGCTGCATCTTTTTAAAGGTTTTGTATAAATATCATAATTTAAGTATGGGAAGTGTTAAAGACTGTTCTAAGATACTTAGAACTTTTTTCAGTTTCTCAGTGATTAAAAGACGAAGACTGCAGTTTTTGTGTTCAGAATTTTGACTTTTCTTAAAGTGTCTGTCTTCCAATTTAGGAGGGCTGGAGAAAATAAATGCTCTTGTTGGTTTAGAGGTGGGGTTCACCTAGATGTGACAGAAGACCGTGAGAGGAAGCCTGACAGAACCCACAGGCATGGGTAGGACAAGGAAAATTCACAGAGAAAGAACCAAGCCAGCCACTGGAATTGAAAAACAAACCTGAGGAGAGCATTCTAATTACTGTCACTCTGCCGGTCTGATCTCTCTATGCTTGATTTCATATTATGTACTATTCTTCCCGGCTTCTGCCTCAAGCTCCAGGGCTTGACCAAACAAAAGAAAAACAATGGAGATGCTGAGCACATGACAAAGAGACAAATTAAACCTAAAGGCTGATCTGAATTCAAAACTTAACCTGTTTGGTGCTGTTGAAACATTGTTGGAAAAACCTAACTATTTCCAATGATTTTTGGTAACTGCTTGCTAATTTTTAACTCCGATCTAGCTAATTTCTTGTCAATGTTCAACAGTGATTTAAGGAGATTTTTCTTTTTTGCTTATTTCTAGATTTTTGCAATGGATCATTTTTATCAAATCGTGTGTGATGCTTCATCACCAGCGATCTGTCTGGGTGATTCAGAGGCACTGACTTCGTCACGGTGTGGGGCAATCAAATGTGACCTGAAACTGCATTGACAAACGGACTGTTGTGTAACTGGGCCTTCTGCGCGTCCTTACCAAACAGTGGCGCTCTGCTGTCTGCAGGTTTGCTCAGCATCCGACTGAAATCATGAGCTGGAAGTGAGGGGAATTGTCAAGGGACTGTTGATCATTTGATTACATGATGCTGCAGCCTCAAACACATCTGAGGTGGTCTTCACTCACACATCCTGTTCTCATCCATTCCTCCTCTGCCACATCAGGCACATAGATAGAAATGATTAATTTTCCATTGACAAAAAAACATGGCAATATCTGCATTGGTTTGCATAATCGCACAACAAGACACACATTACAAATATGTTGTCTATATTATTCAAATGATGGATGAAGTTCTCAGTCATTTAAAGCTCTGGATTATAGAACTCTCAATAATTTGTTTAATTTAACAGTTAACTATCATGACAAGAAATACATAACCTATATTACCCGTATTCCAAGCAGGTCTTTTTTTAATTTTAATGTTCTGGTAACTTGTCTGTTCATTTCATAGATTCAATTGTATTTTTCCCACCACAGACACTGTGTGTTTAAAAATTTGCTGATAAATTAATAGTTGGAAATATTGTACAATACAGTCTAATTGAAATATCACTTACAAAGTCCTTTTAAAAACAAGGAAATTTTAAAATACCTAATTATTGATCACCCATAAATTAAAAATTGCAGGAACAAAAAATAATCAGAAACTAACGACTAATTGATTAATAATTACATGTGTCATTGGTACAAAATGAATAGTCATAAAAGTGAAGCTGTGTCAATATGACAGTGATATTTGACTACGAACCTTTGGTTTTGCCAAGACAATAACCAATATTTGCAACTCAATTCTATTAGTGATGGAAGGTTGCACTGAATGCATTAACTCGCTTTGTCTTTCACTCAATAAATAAGGAAATAAATCTCGTTCACTTCATTTTTGGGCTATCAAAACAATATATTTAAAAGTGAAAGGAAACATCTAATTTATTGTCGACTGATTAGGCTTCCGACACTGAGCTTACAACCAGGAAGGGTTGACATAACGCTGTTTTATTTTAATAGTTATTTCATTGTATGTTATATTGTGGATTTATATTATTCTAGTTTTTTTTTGTATATTTGAAATGATTTCCTAGGTAACATCTGTATAATCAGTGGCCATTTTACCGACAGGGATTCCCTGCTCATCTATTGCTCACTCTTTTTTTAATTTTAAAGCTTATTCCTTCAAAGTTTTTTTTCAATTATTTATGTCAATGAAATTCAATTCTGAATAAGTCATTTCTCGCTGATATTAAGCTGAGCGATTATCCCGAAATGGTTTCCCCGGTATGTCGGGAGCAGCCGCGGGGGTGTTCACCCGGGCAGGGGGGTCTCCACCTCCCGGTAAAACACCCCTCGGGTGGCCGGAGTTGTAAAAAGGGGGGGGGAAGCTCCGAGCTGACGGCGGCTGAACTCTTAACGACCGGCGCCTGCGTAAACTTGCTTATGTCTGCAGTAGGACCACCGGGGAATCTGGTTCCAGCTGGATCCGACCGGCCCCGGTGGTCGCTTCCCGGGTGAAAGTCTTATCGGTATCGGCGTGTCGCTGCCGCGGCTCTGCGGACTGCGGCACGCCGCGACCCTGGCGCGGCTTAGCAGCATCAGCAGCCGCTCGTCTCGGATGCGACGTGACGGCGGTTCAACCCCCGCCGAGACCCCGCGTTGAACCCGGGAGGCGCCGCCGCGTTTGGACACCTACCTTCGGTCCGGCGACAGCCGCGGGGCTCCGTGTGTCCGTGGACGGTGGGTCTCTACGAGCGGCGGCGGGCGGGCTGGACGCGCTCTGAGATAACTGACACTCTTACAGCGGGAGGAGGTGGAGGAGAAGGAGGGGGGTCTTCTTCTCACGTGGTTTGGGTGTTTTGCAAATGAAGGGACTCGCTACCGCCACCACCTGGCGTAAAGTGGAACTGCTTTCCATATTAGACGACATCACCTTCACTAAGAGGCTCAGATCCTTCAACGAACATGCTGCAGATGTTTTACCACTCGGTGGTGTCCAGCGTCATCTTCTACGCTGTTGTGTGCAGGGGCTGCAGGCTCAAGACATCTGATGCTAACAGACTCAACAAGCTCATCAGGAGAGCTGGATCTGTCCTGGGAGTCCAGCTGCAGTCTGTTGTGCAGGTTTCAGAGAGAAGGATGATGAGGAAGCTCCTCAGCATCATGGACAACGTCCATCACCCCCTGCATGCCACACTGACGTCTCATCAGAGCTCTTTCGGCAGTAGATTGATACCACCGAGGAGCTCCACTGAACGCCACAGGAGGTCTTTTCTGCTGAGGCTATTAGACTGTTTAATTCCTCCCCCTTCAGCTGCAGGGAATCTTAAAATCTTAAACATTAAAAAAAAAAATCTCACCCACTTATTGTAAATTGTAATAATATATCTGTATATATGTTCAGAACTGCTACATGTACAATGTTTTTTCATACTCTTGCGCACTCCTGATCTTTCACTTGGTACTTAAGACCTTAAGACACTTTACAGTTTTCACTTTTTTTTGCACAAGACTATATTTTCTGACATTTTTGAATGCTACTATTTTAACATATCATATTTATTTCTTAAACACAAGAAAGAAGGTAATTTCATAATGACTTATTGATCCCATGTAGTGCAGGTGATTGTAAGGTAGTTACTGTTTACTGTGTGATTAATATTTTCAGTTTTTTTGCAATATATCTTGAAAATAGCTTTTGGTTTTAAATGGTAGCTTGCTAATTTGTGCAGACAATTACACATTTTTTTACTGTACCATAAATTCCATTTTAATGTTATTCAGTGTTGGTGAGGTTCTTCAACCAATGTAATAATGCAATAAATCCTGTGCCAAAAATTAAACAAAACATTGATAGTGTTAGTGCGTTAGCACAGTTAGTGCTAAAGCACCATAATTCATTCTATTGCTGTAATAAGATGATATCTGCTGGTCACAAATGATGAAAATCATAAGTCAGTGCAGCTTTGATATAACCTCTCTGTAGCTTTATTTGAAAATATGTTTTTTATAAAAATCCATTTAACACAACAGCATTTTCTTAGTCACAGAAAATAAGAACCACCTAAAAATAGTTCTCTCAAATGCTGGAATAGGAAAATTGAGCTTCATCTCACAGATAACTATGGAGAGGGGCAGGAAACTGCCTTAAATATAATTACTTTTAACATTTCTAGTCAAACGGAAGAAAAACTAAAATCTTTACAGGTGATGTTTACTTTTGAGTATTTGTTAAAAAGTCACAGCAGGACAGATCTAGGATCAGATCAAATGAAATGTCAGTGTGAGCAAACCAACAGCCTCTACACACCCTTCAAGTAAATAAAATCATGTTCACAGCAACATTTGGGTTAAATAAAATATGCTCTACATGTCCAACATACTGAACTTGATCTTCATATCACTCCAGTGGGAGGCGTGTGGCCATCACCTTCCATAACTCCTGCAGAAACAAGTTGGAAAATAAATGAATAAATAAATGAAACTTGGCATTAGAAACCTGATGTTTCCCCTCTATCCTGTTTAGTGTTGAAGTCATTATTTACAGAGTATTGACAGAAATGACAGAATGCTCTGACACATTAACACACCACTGTGATGTATCTGACATCAACTAGGTTCAAAAATGAAACAAACAATTCACTCTGTTATATTTAAAACAGAAAGAAGAAACAAGACCATAATCTCAGCTCTAAAACTTATAACTTGTTATTAACAGTGAACAAACTATAACAATTGAACTATATGTTTCAAAGTTCCTATTGACAATAGTGTCTTTCAGGCATTCTTGCTGATAAATAAGTTCAGTTTTCAGATATTAACATAAATTCATTTTAGATTTCAGTTTACTTTCTTCCAGGTATCTGAAGCACAATGACCATCAACTTTTTTTTGTTTGTAATTTTCACATAATTGTTACAGCAAGGGAAATTTTCAATCATAAGAGATATGCAAATTAGGAAATTAGAATTAGAAAGTTAAAATAAACAATGGTTACTTTTAAATTTTATAATGATATGGGATGAATGATAAACCACTCAGCTCCGATAGATAAAAAGAAGAGAAAAAAATTCTGTTTGTCTCACCAGTAGCTCTATGCGCTCGTACTGAAGAAACTGAGAGAAGTCCACGGGAAGTTGTTCTATGGTGTAGCAGCGCTGTCCGTCCTCCATCTCCTGCAGCTGAGACATGCAGCGGCTGAAGTGGTTGTAGGCCTCGCAGCAAACATCCATGTGTCGCAGTGTGAAGTTCATCCTTGGAAGATGAGCAGGAGGAAACCTTTTTTTTTTTTTTTTGCAAACTAACAGACTGGATGAAACTAATGAAGTGATTTACTTGAACTGTTTAGCATATTAACAAAACATTTACAGGTGTGGCAAACGTGTGCACGCAGGTTTGAACTGGTTGCCGTGGATAGCGCCGTGTGTGATGTGCGACAAGGCTGATCGTATCAGCCAGAATGAAAGGGAGAGTGTAGAAGACAGCAGTGAGCCCGGCGATATTGTTTGGTTCGGAGACAGCGGCATTGAGAAAAAGAAAGGAAGCAGAACTGAAGGTAGCGGAGATGAAGTTGATGAGGTTCTCTTTGGGAGGGAGGAGGATGGATAGGATCAGGAATTAGTCCATCAAAGGGACAGCACATGTTAGATGATTTGGAGATAGAGTCAGAGTGACATGGTTTGGATATGTACAAGAAGAGATAGTGAATATCTGGGTAGAAGGATGCTGAGCGGGGACTACCAGGCAGGAAGCTTCGAGGAAGACCTAAGAGAAGATTTATGGAAGTGAAAGAGGGCATCATGTTGGTGTGACAGAAGAGGATGTAGAGGAAGAGGTTAGATGGAGGCAGATGATTTGCTGTGTTGACCCCTAAAGGGAACAGCCGAAAAGCAAAGAATTGGATGTTTGGAAAATATTGTCAATGAGGGTCATATTCAAGAGTATTTTAGCTGATGTTCTGCCTCGCTTGGACAATATGTACTTCCTTACCTTTTCTCTAACGAGATAAAGATTGTGCAGTTGTGAGCAAAGTTACTGCAGAGTCGGTACAGGGTTCGGAAAAGTCCGTCCGTCAGATCGTCGTCGTAGCAAACTGGGGACACAGAAAACTGCGTTATGGCGTCACAAACATCTCTTTAGTCGTTCAATGGCTTTTTTCATACATCGGGATCTTTGCAGATGGAGATGCACATTGCTAGATTCAAACCCCACAGTTTTCTTGATCCGCCTCTTGCATCCAGTGCCCTTAACGGGTGTTTTTCCACCTGACACAAAGCTACATTGTACACATCTCATTTTGGAGTAAAAAATTGTCAGTCCAAATTTACAGGCTTAGGAATGGAGTTGGAAGGCTATTTTCTGCATTTGCCATTTGTATCTATGAACACACCCTTGCCTTTCAAATACTTCTATTAGCTGAAATAAAAAGGTGGGCGTGAGACTGTTTTGATAAAAATGCTAGATTGTTTCATTTCAACACATTTAGAGTTCTCCACATAAAGTTGTCTGTCCTCTGATAAGCTGTTCACCTTATCCCCATTGAAATTTCATATTCAGTGTTTTCCAGGTTTTTCAGGCTGCACTGGAACCATACAATGCACGCACGCACGCACGCACGCACACACGATAAAAAAAGGTTTTCAAGAAAAACCTACCATCTGATGCAATGATGATGCGGGTGTGGTCATGAACATCTGCAACCTCCTCATTTGTCCAGCTGAACTCCACTTCAGGGTCTGCAAAGATCAGACAAACAGCAGGACGTCGCCTCTGATCAGAACATGTATCCAGGTTATTCCATGGTTTCGAGGGAGACTGGAGCTTCGTTGGAGAACATGAAAAGCCGCTTTGGATCAGAGGCCGTAATTCAAAGCCTCCCAGATGAGGACTCCTCATAACGATGACTAACCTGACGATTAATTGCATCGTAAATCCCAAATCCCTGAAAATCATTATAACCAAAATACAATTTCAAGACATCACAAACCAACTGGGGCGTTGCAACCATTTCCACGGACTTACTTTACCTGCCACCGACCTGCAGTGAGTGATCGACTTAGCAGAATGCTAAAATGAAACGCTTTAATTCATTTAAATAAAAATTTAAAAAAAAAAGTGACATGGATGTACCTGTACAAAAGTCCGACTGGAGCCAGTCCAGCTGCCTTACTCGTACATCACCACCTGACGGTCAGAGAAGAAACTGTACATCACAATGTCAGAGGACTGACCCCAAGTTTTAATAAATGTTTACGGTTGATGTCTTATGGGGACAAAAACCTCTGTCAGATTTTACAGTGGTAAAAATCATTATTCTTGCCCTCAAAGTTCTCATTTTATTATGATTCATAGACTGGTAACATCAGAATGTCTTTCAGACATTTTACTCCCATATTAAACACTATTTTGAAATGCATTAATGAAATGAAATTACCTTTGTCCTCCAAGCAGTAATACATTACTGCTCTTAAATCAGTTAACACATTAGTTTCTCATTAAGAAATTCACATCATTGTCAAAATGTTTTATTACCTGTATCTTTATGAATCAAATGTTTCTTGATACCGTTTTTTCCCCCATAAACTTAGTTGTAAGCTTTAGCTCTTTGGCTATATTACAGAAACATCATCTGCGAAACATCTCGTCAGCCGACAACCAGCTTCCGGTGAAAGGACATTGGTGTTCGGCGGATGAGGACGGCTCACCTTCAGGCCCCGTCAGGTGTTGGTTTAATGTTACGTTCCTCCTGCACATGCTGAGGAGGTCCTCCCCTACGTCTGAAACAAACCCGTCATATATTATTTTTCGAACAAAACAAGTAATTTTGGCTGTTTTCTCTCTGCAACACTTAAGAGCAGCATCTCTGGAAACCCATCGGCATTTGTGAATTTCTGAAATCATTTCATGTCTTCCAATCTGTCTCGTGACCTCTAGGGTCTGCTTCTCCACTGTGAGCGGTTCAGCCTGAAGACCCATCAGACACAGTGTCTGGACTGGAATCTGTTCAACAGTCCCTGGACAGTCAATGAGGGCATTCGAGGGAGATTTAATAAAATACATTTTTTTTTAAATTCAGAAGGGTTTCAAAAACAAATCAACAAAGAATATATATATATATATATATATATATATATATATATATATATATATTCATACATTTGAATTATGGCCTTTCACTGCAGCCAATGATACAATTTCACTCTTTGAATGTCTGATCGGGTAAAAAATGATTTATTGGCATTTCATCAAAGCGTCATCAAATCACTCACAGAATAAATGATCGATTAGGAAGCCCAGTGATTCTCTACCTGTGCAGTATACTGTTTTAGCAAGGGTTGCCATGACGATGCTGACTAAGCCCATCCCTGCTCCCAGCTCAAGCACCGTTGCTCCTTCAAATAGGAGGGGGTTGGAAAGGATGAAGTCGGCCATGAGGCAACTGCCTCGCCACACCTGGTGCCGGAAAATGTATCTCAAGTTATTTACAGTTGTGCATTTTTATGTTAAATATATGGTAATCACCAATTTTCTTTGGAGAACGTCTTTTCGAAACAGCACTCATCGACATTCATACAATTCTGGGCTCAATTTGACGGGTGATAAGGACTTGGAGTTGGACGTGTGAATGGTAGAAGATCTTAAGAGCTTTCCTGAGCTTTTCTTCTCAGACGTCAGTGTGAAATCCTTTTATTTCAGTTTTTATCTTAACTCTGCACAACTGCCACTGCAAAACCAGACAAGAAAATCTCACATTTCTTTTCCTTTACATTTTGAACCAGAGGATGAATAACTTCAGGCTTCAGTACCCGTAAACTCTTTAGGTCACACTATACAGAAATAGACCTTTATTTTTACATTGGAGATTTTATGATTCTGTAAGCAAAATATGTTGTGCATTGTGCAACAGTGACTTATCGCAGCCCTCACTATCACTCTAGTTACACACTGACCAGAAACACAGGGAGGAAATAGTCGTCTGTTTAACCTGGACTGGTCACCTATCAATCACAGGGCGACAAATAGAAATGTCCAACTATTCACTCTCTACTGATATCTAAGTCTATCAAAGTCTAAGGGAAGGGGAGTTTGGAAGTGTAACACACCTGTTTGCCGACATCCTCCAGGGGCGTGGCCATAGTGTGCTCTGTCAAAACAATTCACAAGCATGTGAATTTCAGGTAATTTATCACTCGACCTCTCAGACTGATGACAGTCCTATCTGACTCAAAGGTCACTGATAATGCAAAATGAACTATCAGCCGCTAAGTGTTTCATTCTACGCAGATAATCGATAAAAGCTTGCTATAAGCTATCAAGAAAAGAACAAAATAAATCCCCTAAATTAAAATAATGTATATTACAAATAGCTTAATTATGCCATCGGTTTTAAAAATAGAAAAAAAAAAAGTCTATTTTTGCCCATAGCAGAACCATTTTAACTATGAATGAAGAACGTGGCAGTGTTTACCTATTACTATCATGTTCTTAAAGCACTGATCTTCATCATCTGTGCTCTCTTCCTCTTCATCTCCATCTCCGTGCCTCGATTGTTTCAGGATGACAGGACAGACCGCGTCTCGGCCACTGCCCTCCCCCGCGTTTTTCCTCGGTCTGTTATATAATTCGAAATTCACCAACTGAGAGTTGTGCTTCACAATATTGAAGTGACTTTTAATCAGATGCCACACTGATGCTGATACCGCACAGGTTTGTTTAAATCAAATGCATTAACAAGAATGACTTGAATCAAAAAGGACTTCTTCTTTTTTTTTTTTCAAAGAGAACAATAATGACAGCGGTGGAACATGAAGCTAAACATGTTTGTATGAGTCTTACGCCAATCAGATTTAAATTTAAGATCAAATTCATTGAGAGCTCAATTCTTTCAACAGTTGACGGAACGAGAATTAGAAGATGCGCCACGCCCCCAGGTGGTGGCGTCTGAATGGAATGAATCAGGAAGAAAAACAGAATGAGCCATAATGTCTGAACCTAAGGAAGATATTGGAAGTCAAGAATTCACCTTGAATGCACACAGCGTCTCCTTCAAAGTTGGATTAAGAAGTCTCAGACTGGCTGCCTATAAAATTTATAAATAGCATTAAGTGTAATGTGCGTTATTTTCTGTGTTGCCTACGTGATATTTGTCCATGTAAATATTATTCCATATTGCAGCTTGAAACTAACCTGTATCTTTGGATTTAGAAATCAGTGACAAACAGACTCCCGTTTTTATTTTTTTGCAATTTCAAACTCTAAACTGAATATTACTAGAGCAAACGACACTGATTACTGGGACTTTTCTTCATCACTTTCTTAGTTTTTTTGTGTTTTTTTTTGTTTTCTTTTTGTATTGGTCGAGGTAGAAGGCCAACGTTTCTGTCAGGTAAAAGACAGAACTCCTCACCGCTGTCATCAAGCTCTCGCTCAGAGAAGGGATTTTGAGTTTCTGTCAATCATTTTAAAAAGTGTGATCCAGACCTGCTCTACATGGAAAGTGTCAGCAGACAGCTGTGTTATGATTTGGCACCGCATATATAAAATCCGACTTGACTTTTTGACAGTGAAACTGAAAAATACCTGTTGTATCACACAATCTATCGCTATTTTAGATTTGTGAGAAAGAAGATACCATACTTCAACACGGCTAAATGATATTCAGTGAATTTTGATGGCCATCATCCTGAGAGACCATCAATAAGTGTGGGAATAGATTCGATTTTTCCTGACAGCCAGAACTGAATCATTTGTTCAATGCTTCCTCCCTGAACCACTGCCATATTTAACCATTTTTCATACTCACCGGCGGGAGAGCTCAAAGTCCCCGTCTTCGTCTAAAAGTAACTCTGCTCTTTGTTTCTCTCCTTCCTCTTCGTCTTTTCCTTCCACAGTTTTTGTCGGCTCATCCTGGCCACCAATTGGCTTGTCAGGACTGTCGTCAGCCCTCTCCTCCTCTGATAAGATCTTGAACTTTGAAATGAAGACTGGAAAAAAAGTCCAAAAGTGACTTTAAACAGAATTGGCTTTGACTCCATTCTCAGGAGTTCAATAATTCAATAATTCTCAATAATTCTTTTATTGGTTATATGTCTGATATCGGGATACAGGATTGTACTAATTCTAGACAGTGCTTCAAGTATGGTGAAACCCCCGCCTGCTTTTTTTTCCATTTCTTTGCTAATTTACTCATTTATTTAACTAGACCCCCTAACAAGCATATTTATTTGACTGTTTTCTAAACTGTGGGAAGAATTAACAATCGATCACCTTAACCTGAAACATTACAAGATTGAGTGGTGATCTTTATTTTACGTAAATTCTTTGGTTACTTCTCACACAGTTATTGTTATTTATTCACGTCATTCTAATTTTCAGGTAACTTATTTTAGACTTCCATCAGTGGACACACACATCTGAGCAGAGGGCTGAATACACACCAGGCTGTCCAACACGATTGAGGCGTTTCATGAGGTGGGAAGTGTTGGGCAGCAGCAGGTGAACGTCTGACAGCACACTGTCATGATGAAAAACAATCTGGTCCATGGTTCAACTTTCATGGTGTTCCCGAGGGCTGCCCTTTTAGGACCTGCGGAGATCACATGGGGGAAAAACCAGCGGACACTTGAGTATCAGCTCCATTCTCAAATATTGGAAGGTAAGACGGGCGAGACTTGGGAGAAAAACACCAGCGTCATCTAAACACGACATCTAAAAAGGTAGTTGATGAAATGAAAATATAGATCTGTGTAGTCTCACAGATGTTTACTGCCTTTGTGGTACACTGATACACAAACCTGTCACAAACACCGCACAGGAATTACAGTCTGGCTGATATTTGCAGTTTGAATATACGATAAAGAACTCCTCAGTAATATATTGCTTTTCTCAGGTGTGGTGCCTGGACTGTCAAAACTCAATCCCTGATTATTTTACCAGTCTTATGAATTTTTAAAATCTTCTTCCACTCAGTAAATTTGATTGTTTTTAAAATAATGGTGAGAGGGCATTGAATAAATTAGCATTTAGTCAACCTGACCATCAGATGTCAAATGACCAAAAATATTCATTAATTCATTATGTATACTGCAACTGTTTACATTTTAATTTGCACTTTTTCTTTCAACTTGCACAAACCTTGCAATACTGTTTGCATCTTTTTGCAATAATTTGCTCATTATTTATTGTTGTTTTTTTTCTTTTTTTATCTGTTTGGCTTCACTGTTGATAGCAAATGAATTTAATTGTAGAGAAACATATTCCCAGAATGTCCAAATGACCATACATAGTTTGAACCTTTATTCTGCAGTCAGGGTTGCAGGTGGTGTAGGAGCCTATCCCAGCTGTCATTACGTGAGACAGGGTTCACTTTAGATCATATATAAATATATATACCTATATTGAGTGTGTGTGTGGGTGTGAATCAAGCAGTACACAAAAATACATTGTTTTTTTCTTCACTTATTAGTATGGCAAAAAGACAACAACAAAGTAACTTCAATAAGTTTTAATACCTAAATGATTTATCTTTACATTCTAAGGCCTGGGTTCTGAGGGGCTGGGCTGGAGTGGGTGGGCTGTTACCCCAGGAAAAAATAGTCCAAGTCCATTTATAGACCCATTCTGACCCTGGAGTAAAATGTTATGTACAATTAAATTGAGTGGTTAAACAACTTGTTGCGTTATGTGAAGAGGAAATGTAGTTGTGATTTTAATTTTCAAATGTAATTTAATTTTGAAAATGTAATTTTCCTGTTCGCATCCTTCGACGAATCAAACCCGAAAAAAAGTAAACAAAGGGAGTCAAACCCGCAACCGCTGCGGTGGTACCTGGTCCGGCTGCAGGCCACGCCGCAGGTCGTAAGAGTTCGGTTCTCAAACTGTGGTTCACCCCCAGCATACACACTCAAACACCCGCTCACACACACACTTTCACACACACACGCCCATTATCGTTAGCCGCCGTGCATGCTCCGCACCGCTCGGTGCACTCCTGAAAAACGTCCGGAGTGAGACAGATCATAGATGCTTCCGTTCCGCCCCGACCCATGATAGAAATAAATATGATTGAAAAATATAATAATAATAATAATAATAATAATAATAATAATAATAATAATAATAATGCTATTATTTTTTGATACTGTAATGTAATATAATATAATATAACTATTATCATAATTATACATTATATATTATTTCGATTACATTTATCTCTCTCATGGGTTGGGGCAGAACGGAATCAATGTTATTATTATTGTTATTATTATTGTTATTATCATTATTATTGTTGTTGTTGTCGTCGTCATCTTATCTACCAATAATGCTACCACCTATGACCACCATTATGATATTTAATCCTTTGGTGATCTTTGCAAACCTTTTGTAAACCATTACATCCATTTTCTGTTTAGAAAGGCAACATTTTAAAAAAGGAACCCGTTTAGAAAGAGGCAACATAAACAGTGAACTACACTGCTCAAAAAAATAAAGGGAACACTTAAAAAACACATCCTAGATCTAAATGAATGAAATATTCTTATGAAATACTTTGCTCTTTACACAGTTGAATGTGCTGACAACAAAATCACACAAAAATGATCAATGGAAATCAAATGTATTAACCCATGGAGGTCTGGATTAGGAATCACACTCAAAATTAAAGTGTAAAAACACACTCCAGGCTTATCCAACTTTGATGTAATGTCCTTAAAACAAGTCAAAATGAATCTGTGTTGCTTCCTGAGTGGACACTATGATTTCACAGAAGTGTGATTGACTTGGAGTTATATTGTGTTGTTCAAGTGTTCCCTTTATTTTTTTGAGCAGTATATTTACAATGTTTTTATTTCGTTTTTAAAACTTGTTTATAATTACAAATTGAAAAAATATCATATTTTGCTCTTTTATAACATAATTTCCCACCCTGTTGAGCGCTAAGATATTATCATAGAAAAGAAAACAACGAAAGAAATGAGGAGGAATTCAGGTATAAGATACGTATTGCCCCTCTCTGGTGTGTATGTAGGAATCAACATGCAGCGACCGAGGACAATGACCAACTTTCACATAGTGGATGTCCTGTTGTCCGCTAGAGGGCAGCAGATCCCCATGGGTAATGTAATTCCTGTCTTCGCAATATGTAAGGCCAGGAGACTTGAATTTTTTTGTTAAACAATGTATTTATATATTACGTGTGAGTACGATAAACTTAAATGGGCAAGGTAGGATGTGGAATATATTTGAAACATATTCATTTCCTTCGATAAATAGAAGAGAAATATTACTACAAAAAAATTTGTAAAACTCATCAACCAATCATCAAACTATATTTATTTATTCAATATGCTAAGCACAGTAAGTGTTTTGAGAAATCAGTAAATACAATACACATTATCCCTGTGATAGATTCAAAACATTAAAATAGTCATGGGATACTCAATAGAAAAATAATCTGAGGAAACACTATCAGCCATCAGGAAGTGGTGGGTGTGAGAAGTAAAAACAGGATAAGAAAACAAATCCTCAAATAATAACAAAAATAATAATGATATAATAATAATAATAATAACATTACAGGAAATACAGGAAAGAGGACTGGTTTAATCAAACAAAATCATTCTTAACACAGTCTACATTTTATTATCGACATTCTCACTTTTCACAGAAAACATCCAGGATTTGTGTTTAATTCATGTCCTATAAATGCACCCGCCTCTGGTGATAATAAGAAAAGAAAACAATGAAGGTCAAAGATTCAGATAGCCCCAAAGGTGAAAGATTCTTCCAAATATGATTTCATCTTTCTGCCACTGTTCATGGACACAATGTAAAATCTTCCTCTTCATCAGTCTGAGGGGCTCCTGTCCCCGCCTGCACAATCTCACGCACAAGCAATACCTGGCTTCATCCTATACAGCCTGTCAGACTCTGATTGATACAGCCTTTCATTGTGCAACGCCCCAACAAACACACACACGGACACACACACACACGCACACACACACACACACATACAGATGCATGTACCTACATATATACTGTAGCTCAGGATCCTTGAGGCCCCTTTTACATAATGTAGAAATGAAGCAACGTTGTATTTGGGAGGATTTCCTGAAATAAGGGTCTCTTGTTTTACGGCCCCCTCCGGCTACAGAGTCTTATCTCTATTCTTTATAGTCTGATAAAATTAAATTTACAGTGTGACAAATGAATTACTCACGCAGTAAAATTTGTCATACTTTTCTTCTTCTGAAGAAAATACAGTTTATGGCTGCTTTGCTTCTATAACAAGTTTGCAGGCTTCACAGTGTGGCAATGATAACACAAACAAATAAATATCTACAGTATACTTGCACCATTCCTGACCTTCACCCAAACACTGCAGTCAACGTACAACGGGTTTTCGGCTTAACAGACATTTGACGAGTTACATCAGGTCAGTTAGACAATAGCTGACCCTTGACCTCAGTTGCCTGTGGGTTCAGGATATGGAGACAGGTATGTAATTTGCACTGACCTCCGTAACTTTGCAGATAAACATCCACCTCTTGTTTAGGAGGCCAAACAAAGCACCAAATGAAACACATGCTCATAAACAAACACACACAACACTTTTATTGCATTGAGAATAGAGGTCATTGTTAATATTGGAGAGGATCAGGGGAAAATCTGGTTTAAAATGATGTTTTTTCAAGACTTTCCACCATTAGTCAGACTGCAATGCCAATTATTTATGTGTTTGACATATGCAGTGTATGTGAGCTTAGGAATTTATTATTATGTTTTACAAGGCCCACAAGCAGCTGTTTACATACGGTGAATGCGCTCCAGGTAAGAGTTTCTGTCAGAATCCAGCTGTCTGATCAACTTCAATCCCAAAATGGCTCTGCAGGAGGGTCGGTTATCAGCCCATCAACCTCTGAGCTGCTTTGTGTCTCCCTTTGAATCGAAAGAAGAGATGATCAAAAAATTCATCAAACTGATACAGACATGATTCTATTTTTGCAGAATCTGAGTTATAGTTACGAGTAAGTAACAGTTCTCACTGTCCTGTTTTAAGGTGACACTAAAATGAGTTACTTTGAATTAGTTCAAAGGGCAGTTTTCTTTAATGTGGGAGCAAATGACCAATCACCTTTGGTCACTGACCTTTAGCCTGGGTGTGATGGCTCATTTGAATGAGAGAGGAAACACCATGTCAACAGGTCATCCATAGATTGAGGTTCAAGTCATTTTATAGCTTTAAGGTGTGGAACAGACTTTTAAAATCAGGATGAAATGTTACAGGGAGCTGGTGTAGGCAGGAATGTCCAGGGTTCGGTCATAATTCTAATTCAGATCAACCACTGTCAAAAAAAGATTCTCGAGCTTAAAAAAACACACTCAACAGTGATGCTTGTGGAAAGATAGGCATGACTAATGAAATGGATTGTGAAACTTGATGCACAAAACAGAGTGACTCCAGACCCCTCGCCTTTAAATCAGTTGAACATATGGGATTTTGGAGAGAAAAGATTTTGGAATGACTTCACCTCAAGGACTAGTGAGTTTTTAGTGGCATTTAAAGCTGAATGTCAAATATTGCAATATAAGATGTGGATATGACTGACCTATCCAAGAGACAGCAAATAAAAGAGGTCCAAATTCTGGATATTTGGGGATGCCACTTCTTAACTGAGCCATAGCAGCTGAAACTTTTCTATGATAGAGCTAAATCCAAGAGGGAACATCCACTTCATGGAAAACAGCGCTTAAGTCTTCAATAAAAAAATCAGAGATAAATCCACGGTTATCTAACACCATTTGCGCCTCATATAAGGCAAATAAGGAAGTACCAGAAGGACAAAGTATGTTTTCCTGCACAATTTCCCATGCCAGTCGCACAACAAGGAAGTCATACGGTGCAGTGGCTCTTTCTGGAAACACACCCCACGCACATTTCTCTTTCCTGTCTGCAAAGCACGGAAACAACCCCCCCCCAAAATTGTTCAGTTCTCCAAAGAGCTATCACCAACTGAAAAACCTCTTTATTCATGGGGTGCTCTTCCCATACCTTACGTGGGCTTCTTTACAAAGAAAAGATTGTGCGCTACAGTTGTTGGCAGGGAACTGTTTCAAACCTGAGCAACCATTCTGTTATTTTCTTTAGCAACTAGTGTAGCCAACATATCCATTCTTTACTGACTAGTCACGTGGTCTTTGAGAGACAGTGTGACTACGGTATCTACTTATATAAGAATATATAAAACTGAGTTTCAGAATGGATGAGAGATTTGGCTCAGAACTGTGAGAAAACAGTTAAATGTACAGAGTTCAATATGTTGATGGAATCTCAATGTTTTTTTAATGGTATTGCTCTTAGGAAGCTGTTTGTTTCTGTGTGTAACCTTTGTTTTCTGATTGTATAATAACAGAATGCCATTTAGCTGTTCCACTTCATCACTTTGTTTAATGCTTGTTGGAAATGTGACTCCTAACAGCCACAGTTGAAAGCTTAAAAGTCAGCACTCATGAAGATACAAATAAATTCAGGGTAAGTAGAGGACACATTTTAAGTCCATCCCTGATGAAGGTCAGCTGGTGTTGGACTGGAGATTCAGTGTTTGCTATTTAAATCCAGTCTCAATCAGAACAATTAGATCAACTAAAAAAAAATTACATTTCAAATGTTTTTTTTTTTTCTTTCAAGGGATTTCCTTTGAAAAAAAGAAAAAAATATATATGTATGTTGTGTGTGTGTGTGTGTGTGTGTGTGTGTGTGTGTGTGTGTGTGTGTGTGTGTGTGTATGTAACACAAGTAAATGAAAAATAACAAAATAGAGTCCAAATTCAGGCCATCCATTTTGTCTTTCTATCATATTCATTATGTTTTGTAAATATAAATATATATGTAAATGTAACAATTACCTGGAGATCAGCAAGAACCTTTGCAAGACTGTTAAAAGTAATGGAGAGCTTTTGAAAAGATTGACGACAAAACCTTTCACAACTATGAGCAACATAATTTCTAAATATTATCAAGTCATAAATTTAAAATGTAAGCCTGTTATGATGTGCCAGATATCTTTACAATGTTTGTAGAGGGGTTCTACAGAAATGTGAATAGAATAGAGGACACAATTGCTCAGATTATCAGTGTCTTTTTTTCATTTGCAATTTTGAAGCCAATAGACAAACAACCAACAGGAGTCTTTGTATCATGATTTTGAGATTTATCCATATTTCCTACCAAAAAAGATTTCGGAATAATATTGAGAAATCTTATCTTATCTTATCTTAATGTGGTTGGTGAATAATTATCTGATCCAAATCTCCATGTATCGTATTGCATCATGTACATGAATCTGTCAGTCAAAAGTACTTTGGAATGTGGAGTCTGGATTCTTTAGTCTGACAATTCATGCCAGACATCAGGCACTGTGTTAGTAGATTCCTTCAGGCAAGTAGAAGCAGGACCAAATACACAACCACACACACACACACACACACACACACACACACACACACACACACACACACACACACACACACACACACGAGTCAGGGGTCTAAGGGCAGTGGGTGTCGTACCTTGTACAGGTTGTAAAGACCTCAGAGGCGAACTGTGTTAGTGATTTGAGGCTGTATAAATAACATTAACTCCCTACACATACACATGCACACACACACACACACACACATCACAAACATTGCAGGAGTCATAAAAAGCACATAACATTGTTTTAAAAAATACAATAGTCAAATTTGAGAGTATTTTGTGGTGTGCTCCATTAAAAATCCGCAAACTATGAAACCAGCACTGACAACTTTAAATGGATGATGAAGAAGATTGAAGGTGATGGATTTTGTGGCTCTCACACCATATTGATCAGATTTGAGTGAGAGATGACATGTGAGGTGGACAGGAGGCTGAGACAACTGTGTATCATACAGTTGTTGAAAAGGTATCTGCTTTTTTCAATTATCACATCATCCAAGTAAGCCCTATGGTACAGAAAACTGTGATGAGTAAAATATTGATTTTGACACTTTGTTTTTCTTTTTTGCTAAGGAGGGGAAGCTTTTGACCTCTCCTGATGTCATACAGGAAGCTAAATTTTTCAAGATTTCAGTCAGATGTGCAGCACACTGTGGTCCTAGCAGCACTTACAAGTATTTTGAAAAGTTATTGAGAACTATTTTTAAAGTTTTGATTAGAAAATCTAGTTGAACCTCTGGGCCATTCAGAAGTTAAATCCAGATGATTAACATGACACAATTGAATATTTGTCAAACATTTAGTATTTTGCACTTTTTTAAAGAATAAAGATGACAAAGACACGGGGATTTTTTGCTACATGTGCAAGAAGGAATAAAATGTGATTACACAATTTTGTCATTCTTGCAGGACCATCCAAAGTATAACAAAAAAAGTTTATTTGCGTACTTAAGGTTGCACACAAACACACACGCAGAAAAACTTCTTTCAACATGTAGATGCTGTTTCCCACAGCATGTTTTGCATTTTGGTGAGATCAGAAAATAATCCTCTGTTTCACTCACTCACTCACTCACTCACTCACTCACTCACTCACTCACTCACTCACTCACTCACTCTCACACACACACACACACACACACACACACACACACACACACACACACATACACACACACACACACACACACACACATACGCACATACACACCTGTTAGCACTGAGGATCAGGGGCTCTCATTAGCCTTGTGGCTCTGAATTGGAGGGGATTAATGTCACTGTGGCTTTTCTTGATCTGTGCAATGTGTGTGTATGTGTATGGTGTGTGGTTGAATGTGTGCGAATGTGTGGGGGATGTGTGAGAAGGTGTGTGCTGCTTGGGAATCATTCCTTCATTAGGGTTTACCTGAAAGCAAACACACTCTCACTTGCCCCTCAAGCTTCACAAAATTCACTCTTAATCAGACTGAACTGCAGCAACTCTCCATATAAGGAGCAAATGTGTGTCCCATCTCAGCAACAGCCGCTTCATATTTCACACTCAGGATAAATCAGGGGAATAATAAATGAACAGAAACACTGTGTCTCTGTTATATTGCATTTATGAGAAACAAGAATCCTTTAGATTCAAATGAGGGTGAAACGCCACTTCCCAGCCATTTTAGGGGCTTTTTCTCATCTGCCATGTTTAGTCTTGTTGAATGGAACCATGTTTTTCTCCTTCATTGTGCAGTTCATCTGTCCAGATCTGGGCGCAGCAGTCACAGTCAGATAAGATCAAATAATTGGATCAAGACCGTGGTGAAGAGGCGGTTTCTGTCTGGTTACAAACGAACATCGTCACGGTCCATCTGTGATACTGACATGGGACACTTTGCATAGCTTTGGACTAAAGCTGCCCCTGTAGCCGCTGCTCTGTGTGTTTCACATTGTAATGTTTTTCCTCCTGAGTGACTGGAACAGCAGGCCTTCTATACATAACATGGACTTGGCTAGAAGTTCAATTGTACTATTGTGCTAATCTAAATTGCTCTACTTTATGAACTACACAACAACCAAAATAGCAAAGGAATACAAATTCTACCAGTTTATCTTGAATAACTTCATCTATCAAGCGTGTACAAGATCTGATCATGAAAAGTCTTTGCCCCTGTTTCTTTTGTTTTTTCCCCCATTTTGTAAAATCTGAATTACGTTGCCCCAAACCAATCAAAAAGGGAAAATCAACAAAGATTCAACTCATCTACCTTTTCCAGACAAAAGAAACACAGCAAAAGGTGGAATGAATCAGTGACCAAAACCAGTGACCTCTCTTCTGTTCTAGACTTGTTCTCTCCTGTACAACAGCCACCAATGTGATGACCTCAATGTTCTCAGACCCTGACCTCCATCCTGAATGTGCCAGACAATCCAAATTGTCACTATCTCTAGAAGAGGATCATGTGTAGATATCTGATTGCATGCACAAACTCATCTGCAAAATCTCCAAGGTGATGCGACCTGGTCTTTGCTCATTTTTTCCAACCGATCAGAATGAGGGAACATGTGACTTCACCGTAAAAGTCCAATTATCTTTTAAAGTAAATATACCACTTTGTTGGTTTAAGACTTGCGTGGGAGTAGTTTCAGTGGTTTCTCATTTTCCTCTGTGGTGAACCCCACCTTTAAAAATAGTAGTGAGGTGAAGTTTCTATCTCCTTATAGATAAAACTAACCAGAATGTAACCCAGACCTGGGCATTTCATGGCCCGTGGGCCACATCCGGCCCGTTTTCCTTTTTTATCTGTCCCGCTAAGCTATTTTATTTGAATATTTTGATAAGTATTTTCAGTCCATATTGAAGTTATTTTTTCCTTTTGTTTAATTTTGTATGTAAAAATTACATACAAAATAACGTTGGTACATTTATATGATTTTAAAGTAGAAATAAAATGCCTCAAATGTAAATATTTAAATTGCAACTTTCATTTTGTTCAATTTACATGATACAAAGTTGTCCCACACATAAAAATTAAATAAGAAATGTGGCCCACCAGCCAAAATAATTGCCCTCCCCTGCTATAACCCATTCTCATAGATATGAACAATGGAATTAGTATGAAACATACAATTTGGATAAAAGAACTAAAACTACACAAAAAAAATCCCAAACCTATTATCTGTACCATCTATCTTGCAGTCAGGGTTGCAGGGATGCTGTAGCCTATCCCAGCTGTCATCGGGCCAATCGATCACAAGGCCACATATAGAGACAAACAACCATTCACTCTCTCATTCCCATGTCTGGGCAATTTAAGGTCTTCTATTTGCAATACTGTGTGTTTTTGAACTGTGGGAAGAAGCCAGGGAACTTGAATGAAAACCACAGAGACACTGGGAAAACATGCAAACTCCACTCTCCTGTTGGAACTCAACCGAAGCCTGTCTTGCTGCGAGGCGCAAGTGCAGACCACTGCACCATCTTACTACCCTTTCCAAACGGGGTTAAGGAAACGAGAAACATGCTACTTCAAGTTCAAACTTACAATTCTGAGTGGGAAGGTCTACTTGAAATTGTGTTTTTTTTTTTATCTGTCTTGAAGAATGAGTCCATGGTCTTTACTGTTTGCATCACCTTCATTCCCAGAGCTGTGCAGTTCCTCAACTCTAAAGGGCTCCGTAAAACCTCCCTCGCAACCCAGGTGTGTTGCTTTGAATGCTATAATTAATTTGTATTGTAGCGAGTCATGAATATTGCGGTTTATGTTGATGCTTGTTTTCTGTGTGATTTTGGGAGTTTCTGGGAATCTAGTGGGTGTGGTTTGGGGTGCAATGAATTCAAGGTTTTTTTACCTGGAATTGAGCGGGACTAGTTAGTTGTATTGCAGGCTTGTGTGGCGTGGCTGTGGCCAACAACAGCTATTGCTCATTAAACAGACGTTTAACCGTAACACGGGTGTTTCCCTGACTAAAACGCCACAGCAGGGGTGGGCAATTATTTTGGCTGCGAGTAATTATTTGGGCAATTAATTTCTGATTTAATTTTTATGAGTAGGCCAACTAGGTATCATGTACACTGAAAAAAATGAAAATTGTAATAAATATTAACAGTTTTTGGTAAATTATTTCAACTTTAAAATCAATGATCATATAAATGTACCAACATTATTTTGCATGTGATCGTCCATACAAAACAAAAGGAAAAGGAGAGTTTCTAAATTCAATACTGATTGAAAATACTTACCAGTTATATATAAATAAATAAATAAAGTAAAATTAAATTAAATATTCAAAGACAATGGTTGGTGAGCCACATAAAAAAAGCAAAAAATATTCGAAGAAAATACTGTAGAGTTTTAGTCAGGGAAACACCCGTGTGGCGGTGAACCGTCCGTTTAATAAGCAGTAGCTGTTGTTGGCCACAGCCATGCCACACAAGCCTGCAATACAACTAACTGTTCCCTCTCAATTCCAGGTAAAAAACCTTGAATTCCTTGCACCCCAAACCAACAATCAACATAAACTTCAACATTCGTGACTCGCTACAATACTTTGGCGGGCCGGATATAAAAGCAAACTGGGTTGGACGTGGCCCGCGGGCTGTAAAATGCCCAGGTCTTCGTACAGTATAGATGTTCAGTGCATCACAAAGATGTACAGTTCTCTCTCTGGCCTTTGTCCAGATGTAGTTATTTTTGTTGCACAGTCATTAGTATTCACGTACAGCCTATTATACAGTTGTATTCATAAATGCATGATCCTTTCTTTATTGCCAATACTAACCCCTGTGCACTAAAATTGCCTCTGAGGGCCACATCCGGTGCTTCTGATTCTGATTGTAGTATGCATGTTAGCAGGGAAGGGTTACAGAGGGGTGCAAACCAGTGGTTTGGGGGAAGAAAGCGAAGAAAAGAGAAACTGAACAGTTTTTTTTTTTTTTTTGATTCCAGGTGTTGTACTCAGCTCCACCCAGCATGGTCCGCCTTCATGTCCCCCAGGGTCCTGGCTCCAGGCTGGGCGGGGGGCCGAAGAAGAGGGGGGCGGGCCACAACCGCGCTCATCACCAGTCCTCCGCGCTCCAGCACGGCCACACCGGAGCCGACCCCGTCCTGACAACAGCACGGCCGGTCCCCGTCCCCCCCCTTCCCCCGCAGCACTCAGCAGCCTCTGTTCGAGCAGCCCGGGCTACGAAGAACCAACTTTATATAAACACACACACGTATAAAACTTTTTTTTTTGTTGTTTTTGTCAGAATTCAGCCGTTTGAGTGGCGGGTCGTCCGGAGCCTCCGCTCTCAGACAGGATGTCGGCTCTTTCCGTCAACGACCACCTCGAAGGGATTCTATCAGATTTCGAAGGTATGTGGGCTGTAATATTGAATGACTTTACTGCTGCTCGTTTTGTTGGCTCAATAAAACCCGGTGTGGCGTTGAAACCTCCGGGCTGTCTTAACACTTTTTGTTCAAGGGGAAAACTTATCTACCCCAGCTCCCCAGTTTCCCCAAAATATATAAAAATGTTACTATTTTCGCTTTTCATTTAGAGACTGGTGACTACGTCCCAATGTGAGGCAGGTCAATTAGCTAGCAAGCGACGTGTAGAAATGTTGTGAAAGAAAAAAAAAAGTAAAATAAAAAGAATGTAGTATTAATGTGTTTATTAGTCACTTTTTTGAGGGGGGCGGTTGGAATTCATAAAATAAAGAAAATATATAAAACGCACATTCAAGCCATTTTCAACGCAAATCTGTATTGACCGCCAGACAGTGAACGCAACTGGTAATTAAAGCGCTAACTGTCACCTGGGTCCAATCAAACTCACCTCTCTGTGATCCAGTAAAGAACTTGACGTGCACAGGCGGTGGAGCCATCGGTAAAATATTTAAAATATCTTTTTTGCCTTTCAATAAGAAGTCTTTGACCCCTCTGAATATGTCTTTTGATTGTTGTTGCGTGAAGCTTTCTTTTTTTTGAAGGTGTGAATGACTGCCTTTGAGTGAGTGTTACTGTGTAATTACAACAGTCAGATGCAAAACAGCAGGACAGGCAAGAGATCAACTCTAATAACACATTTTACCCAGAGCCTTGAAAAGTGTGTGTGTGTGTGTTTGTGTGTGTGTGTTTGTGCACGCGCACGCTTGTGCACACCCGCTCCTGAGAATAAGTGCATCCCTTCAGCAGACAATAGTATCTTTTAGAGGCAGTAAATTCAGCTGGAGAATGAGCTGCTTGTGCTTCAAAGACTGCTGGTGTCTGTTAGTTACTCCTGACTTGACTTAGTGCTCTGAGTCAGAGGCTTCCAAACTTTACTTGTCCCAACTCCTGACAGCTAAAATAAAGGTTCTGGAGACATGTAGGCTTCCCTGTCTTCTCAAGTAGTTCTTGTTTTGTTTTTTTTTAACTTTTGTTACTTTATTATAGATATTCAAAGTGCTACCTTCCCAGTGGTGTTTAGTTGATCTATTGCAGATGTTTTTGGGATAGCATTTTCTTGATTTTTCTCTTAAAACACATTAAAAAGCCCATTCTTTCTGCATTAATGTTCATTTTTCACAGCAATCTGACGATTTCAGATTATCACTTGTTCATTTTTGGAAAATAATTATAAATATTGTGTGCTATTTCATGATGATATTTAGTTAGTTTCTCAGGTGAATTATTAATTTTAAGTACTTAGAAAAAGACAAGGCATTTGTTTCCAGGTTGGCATTGCTCATTCCACATGGAATGAGTTAGGTAAAAAAAAAAATAAGAAGGAAAAATATATGGGCAGCATGGTGGCACAAGGGGACCTTTCTGTGTGGAGTTTGCATGTTTTCCCCGTGTCTGCATGGGTTTCCTCCAGGTTCTCTGGTTTTCTCCCACATTCCGAAACCATGCAGCAGGTAAATTGGACAAATATTGGGAAAATTGCTCGGAATGAGTGAGTGAATGAATGTTGTCTGTCTTTGAATTTGGCCCAGCAATTGACCACCAATCCAGGGTGTACCCCGACTCTCGCCCAATGACCGCAGGGAAGGGCTCCAGTGTCCCCTATGACCCTGAGTGCAGGATAAGCGGCAGAAGATGGATGGACAAATATACAAATTAAATTTGTACAAAATAGGCCGTATGTAAACAAAAATGTGTCATAGTAATACAAAATTCCAGGGTTGCAATAGGTAAGTTCTATTTTAAGAGGCGCTTTTTAAACTAATGGTATTCAGCCAAGAACAGAAGTGATTATCAAAATTACAACTGAAAAAAGTGATCAACAAAAAAAATTACCTAAAACAAGAATGAAAACTGACACAGGGGTTTAAGGCCATTGCCTATACAGTTTTTATAGAATTAAATCAATAAAAACAAAATGCAAGTGTGGTCCTAGTTAGATTCATGGTGGAACCGAAAGTTCCTGGGTTGGTTCCCAAGCTCCTCCTACCCTGTTAAATTGTTGAGAAAGACATTGAATTTGTAACTTCTCCCTGGGCGCCGCTGAAGTGGCTGCTCATGGTTCTTCCATGATTGGTAAAACCCAAGGGAATATTTTAGGGAATATTTTCTACAAGGAATAAATAAAGCAATCGAAATAGAATACTGACAATTAAATATTATTGTTACTTTTTCTGCTTATGTTGCTGACTTAACGTACAATGGTACTGCTATTCTAGATTTACACTGAAAACCACCCAGAAAACCGACTTCACCAGAGTCACACAGCAGCCGTATGATCAGCTGTGATACTTATCTAGCCGTCATGGGCTGCAGGCAACTCTAAAGAGTGTAAACAGTCTAGTTGGAACAAACTCTGCTAGATAAATGTTCTACTGAAACTAATTTCTGAATCCTTTAAAGCATAGTTTTCTGCCTCCTAGAGTCTAGGTAAAAAGTTAGACAACATATACAAGCAGATACACCACATCTACTATAGGCCCATTAAAAGTTGCTGTATATCATTTTAACTCTACTAAAAATTAACATTGGCTTCCTCGTGTGTGAATCGCTACAAAGTCAATGCACACTAAATGAATACAGTACCTTTTGATTATGTGAGTATTTCCAGTGTGAAGAGAGTGAGAGGATGTCATGAGGACCAGGGTGATTCATCATGTCCCAAGACCTGGCAGGGACAGCACAACAAAGGCTGTCCTCCCTCCTTTCATTCTTACTCTCTTTCCACATTCCACTGTGAAGACAGGTGTTGATCTGCGCCTCTAAACAAATTAGTGTAGCCTTCAGCTACAGCCCGCCACTGTAGTTGTTTCAGTACAGCTCCCTCCTCAGACCTTGAAATATCATGTGGACAAGACAAAGGACATTATTTATTATAAAGAGTGTAAGAGTTCCGAGTGGACTCAGGATTTAGTTCAATTGCTGATATCGCTTATCTGTATGCACTTCACAGAGAAAGATTTATTTTTTCATACCTCAAAAATCCACTACATTGACTACCATTGCAGCTGTAATTTTTTTTGTAGTCTCTCAGTGTTGAAATCAGTCTCAGTAATCTCACATCAGTTGGGGCATATAGTGTTTTCTAATTCAATAACCTGAATGTTTTGTGAAAAGATAAGTCGGTTTTTATCAAAAACACCGACTGGCCTCCTAAAAAACTGGTTGGGAAAGCTCAACATTTATTTAACCTTTTTTGGCTTCCTTCACAATGTGTCATGAAAACAAGCCTGGAATTTTTTATGTAACACTGATGATGAACACAAACAAGAAAGAACAGTTCCTAATCTTCTGTGTAGCGGACACACAACACGCGCGTCAGAAATGTCAGTTGGCCTCTTCCCAAACCATATCATTGTGCAGCAGGAAGTGAATATAGTCTTTCCAGCAGATGATCAGATGTGGCGAATCTAAATTAGATTCTGTAACAGGGGTGCGATTGTTGATGCAGAGTTGACCAGCCAGCTGTTGAATGCTTGTGCTTTATCCCTTGAGATTACTTCTGAGAGGAGCCTCAATCAAAAGGCCTGTGAGATGCATGATGATACTTAGAAATGACAATAAGCTACAGCTGTTTTTAAAGACAAGGAAATAATCAAAAAATAAACTGAAAGCATCCTGTTTTCATTCATTTTATAAGAGATTACCTTTAAATTCAACAAAATTATTAAATGCGGCCCTTTCATCAACTGGCAACTGGTCTAGGTTCATAACTGCCTTTTCCCCAATGACAGCTGTCATTAGCTCCAGCCCCACTGTGACCCTTTGTGCAGAATGAATTGTATGGAGAATTGATGTATGAATCAATAAATTGCAATGGTTGTATTTTTCTTCTTTTTACCCGTATTGCCCTGTTCTGTTACAGGGAATTTATAGTTAGTTATGTTTTGCAGTTTGTGCTCATAATTTTACCCAGAACACCTGATTTTCCTGTGACCTTGAGGAGTGAAAAGGTTGTAATTTGCTGGTTTATGATCCTGTGGCTTATAGAATGGGCTTTCAGACAGCCATGTGTACCCTCTTTGTGTCTTCATGCCATGTTTTAGATGCACTAGGTTCTGACCTCCCACCCTGTGTGACATTAGAGCATAAAAGTCCCTGTTCAAGGTAAAGCATGGGGGGGGTATCCGTACAGTTGAAGACATTAGTCAGTTGTGTGAACCTACAAAATGAAGCCCGTGAAGGTGTGCACTTGACTGGAAGGCCAGACGTCAGAGGACTTGGGTGACACAGGAGATTAGGGGAGGTCAGCGGGGCTGAGAGCTGCCCCTGTCACATCCTGGTACTGCATTCAGACAGGCCTCCGAACTCTGTAAAGATCAGAGAGGGTCCCATGACTTACTGACCCCCCACTCCTCCACCCACACACTCTCTCTCACACACACACACACACACACACACACACACACACAGTGTCACTTATACACACACACACACACACTCACACACACACACGTCTCGTTGTCTTTGCTCATGACAAGTGGTTCTCTATCAAATACAAAAACATTCCAGCCTGCATTAAGGCAGCGAAGCACAAACCAGTCTGTTTCTTCTCAGTAGTTTTCACACATGCGCAGTTAAATCACATTTTACAGGTGATAATTTTTGAGTTGTGACAAAGTTCTAATTAATGTTTCAAGAGATCTGTTTCAAGAGGATAAAAAATATATTGTAATGTTAAATCTTTTACATTGTGACCACTCATTATAGATCTGAATGACCTCAAAATAGGTTAAAAGTTACCCATGACTGGCAAGAAATTGCCATATTAGTCCAAGCTGACTTGAAAAATCAGAAATATCTCACGCTTTTGTTTCTATTTATTCAAAATTACCCAAGGGGTTAGAAAATTATGATAAACACAAACAGTTATATTTTAAAATGAAATTGACCCAAAAAATTTAGGGGCCAGATATCTTGAAAACTAGTTAAGATGTATGTATAAAGATTGGAAACCAACATGTAAATTTACAAAAGATGGCCTTCTATCGACCCAAAACTTCACTTATCCAGTTAATAAAAAGAGTAAAATGTAAATTTTTAATTCAGATTTTTTTCAGGGGAATTTTTCATAAAAGAAGTTGAAGCAGTATGAAACATGGAAATTGTTAAAATCTTATGATTTATCAGAATAGCTGATGAAAACTCCGTATATTAAAACCTTGAGCCTCTTAGTGTCTATAGAACTGAATTCTGTGTCAGCAGGTTCATAACTCTCCTGCAGGTGACATGGCTATGTGTATGTGTGCGCACACACACACACACACACACACACACACTCTCTTTACCCCTCACTTCCTTAAATGTTTCCAACTAATCATCTTAAATCCCTCTTGGAAAATATCTGTTCTGATTGAGTCCATAATTACTTAGATACACACTCACACACACACACATACAAAGGTAGCGCTGGATTTGGCCCAATGCCAAACTGTTCTTCCATAATGGATCAGAATTTGGCAGGACATCAGTGCAGGCTGTCTGGTACTCAGACATGCCTGAAGACGTCTGGCACTTAAGACACACCGGATCATCTCTGATGAACCAGTGAGAAAGTGAAGCCAAAATCATTACCGGAGGGCGAATGAGTTGATCAGTAAGACTATCAGTAATGTACACGCACACTGTTGTGAGCTCACTTTGTCAATTTTCTGTAAACACTCTTCTCAAGTAGGGCTCTTAAATTTGGGTTCATTAGATGCACGTGGGTCTCGGGTCATCACACCTTGAAATTTTGGAGAAGATAACTACTAGACTACTTTAACATTTTTTAAAATTGACCATTCAAAGTCGGTATTGTTACCGTTACTTGAATTCATTTTTGATTTTCTTTCTTGCGTGTAATTTAGTTTTTTCTTCCTTCTTTGTCACATTTTTCCCAGGCTATACAGTTGCTAATATTCTGCATGAAGTAAAAAGTCATAATGACTTGGGAATTTTTTTGTAGGAAGTTTCCCCTTTTTAAAAATAATTTCTGATCATTTTGGAGGAATTAGCACCTTGACAATATCGATCATTTACACAACCATCATTTATACATGATGTTGGAGTACATGTCTTTTACAGTGATTCTTGGACACAGCTAATATTAAGATATACCATTCTGATATTTTACACAGCATCTGCCATGTGTGTGTTTATCTGTTTGCGTGCGAGTGTGGGCGTGCTACTATGTGTGACCTGTTTATGGGTCCTCAGACACAGTGTTATTTTCAGTGTTAAACATTGCAAACAGATGCCTGGAATGTGTTTTCCAGATGTGCCTCGAGTAAGTTGTTTTAATGTATGTGTGTATTTTGCATGTGTGTGGCTCAATGGTAGGTAGATGCAGTGTTGTATTGATTTGTGTGTGTGTGTTCACGTGTCGATGCACATGTTGTGTCATCTGTCAGGGTTCTACCTGTGTGGAATGTGTAGATGGGGGGTAGGGGAGTGGGTGGTCGTGGACATGCCCAGACTGGGCCTCCTCTCGTTGTGTGTCCATAAGACAAACTGGGCCTCCCGTCCTCCCAGTACTTACTGGTTACCAAATACAGCCATTGTCCTGACTAGCCAGAAGTGCCTCTTTGTTTCCGATGGACCTCCATCTGTATTCGCCATGACATCCTTTACTTTCTCATCTTGTCAGTATTTGAACAGGAACCCAGATACAATCACAATACTCAATATCACTGCCTTGTATGGTGTGACTTGAATATGGTTGGCTAAATATGGTTGTTCATTTCAGCAGGTGTTAGTGAGGCGGCTGTACTGGGATCCCAGAACAACATTTGAGTTTTTGTTGAATAGTTATCTCTGTCCAGTGTGATACTAGACAGCTGTGATGTGAAAGTAATCAGGGCTAAAAGTGTCTGACAATTTTGTACCAAACCAGCTTTTGTAGCAACTGGTCTGTCTGTCTGTCTCTTATTCTGCTCAACGATTGTCAGATTTATCTGTGAGCCAAATTTTAAATGCGTTTTAACCTTCTTTTTTTCTTTTTTGTAAGGGCGGGGCTTATCTGTCATCCCCTCCCCAACCATCACACCAAGACATTTTTGAACCAAAGCACAGAGCCACAGCTAAATTTGTTTTTTGCTGATTTATTTGAGACCAAACCATTTGGTATTCTGACCGATCTGCCCAGATCAATCAATTTGTAGTGCCAGAGAACTGTCCTCCTTTTCAGTGTAAGTTGTAGTGGCCAGTCTATCAAGATATAGAGACCAGCTGAGATTTGAATTGACAAAATACTTTTTACATTGTTCCAGATTTTGGGATATTTTGACAATGAGAATGTGAAGAGCTACAATCCGCTGGGGAGTATTAGTCCTGGAGTGAGGGTACTGTATGTTTTTTCTGCTCAACTAGAAATCAAACTTGTCTGTAAAATATGCACACTTGTCACACAATTGTCCTGAGGTACTAATTGTGATATTTTTAACTGCATTGCGAACTACAATGTTTTGTTGAGTTGGACCAATATTAAAAAAAAATTGTTTGTTTATGTATTTATTTTTTAATTCTCCAGGTTAGAAGATACTGTTTGGGTTTTCTCTTCCAACTTTGATGATTAGATGTTTTTTTTGTTGATTTTAATTTAAGAACCCACTGACATTTCATATTACAGAACAATCCAAATGCTGTATATAATCCTACTAAACATTAGGGTCATGTGGCTTAGCACAAACATTTCTTTGCCAATTCAGAGCCAGCCAATGTGATATAATACCAGAAACCTACTTTTGTCAAATTATAACTAAATATCCCAGACATGTTAAACTAATCCAAGCCCTGAAATAATTGACAAAGTCCAGCTAAATTTGTAATCAGAATGAGAGCTTTGCAATGGAAAAGGTTTTAATTTTTCATGCTGAAGTGGATATTTAGTAATAAGAGACTAGTTTTGCAACCTTTCAAGAATTTGAAAAGGGTTGCAATGTGAACAACGCAACACATTTCTTCAGAAAAATTGTTCAGGGGGCTGCACACTAAAAGAAAAACAAAACAAGAAAGTTGAGATGGCCTTAAAAAACTTTTAAATAATCTGGAAAAACGAAAGCAAATGGGAAGTTGTATTTGGGAGAAATTCTTATTGCTTTCTGTGTGGGTGTTTTAATTTTTCTCCCATGTACTTAGAAATATGACAACTGTCCTGGCGATTAACTAGGATTCTAAAGCTAAAACCGAAGTGTTTCTATTCAGTAACAACATGTTCACTGGCCATATTTTCTGTATGTGCAGTGAACCTGTTCATGGGTCCACACATGCACAAAAACAAGTACTCATTTACATTAAATGATGATAACCACTCCTTGTCAAACCTTCATCCCCAATCAGTAAACTATAATGATTTATATAAGCCTCACTTTTTCTTCCCACCATCTAATACCGCTTAAGGGGAACGTGAGCTTGACCAGCTGAAGTTGGGCGCCAGTTGTTCCAATGTTTTCCTTCTCTGGTGTTCTGGTCCAATGCCAAAAGCTACAACTGTAGCACTTCACTCACCATGTTCAGTCTTCATCGGAAGAAGACACATTGTAGACATGCACCTCATTAAGTGAATGGAACAGCAGTGCTCCTTGCCAGGGTCAGAGGTGACTTGAAGACACTCTTGCATACAATCCGATGAAGCTGAATGTGTAACATTTCTCTCACACTTGGCATCTGTTTTAAATGAATGTTGCTTGGTTCATGGAAAGCAAGATACTCAAGTTGGAGGATAGTGTTTAGGGTTGATCCTTAAATGTCCATTCATTACCCACGACTTCCCACTGTTGATGTGACTGTCTTGTTTGCTTTGTGTCTATTTCTGACACACCGAACATCAGGTGTGAAGCCATCACTTCACTTTTTTTTTCCCCCTATCTTTTCTTAATTCACTTGCTGTGCTCTTCACCATGCATCTAACAGTCAGCCGTTATACATCTGTTTTGGGTTTAGCTTAATAATGAATCTGTAAAAGGAGGGAGCGGGATTTTGTCTACATTTGTCTTACAACCTTTCAAAGTGAAATGTCAAATTAGTCTGATTTTCTTGTAGATAAAAAAACAAAACAAAAACCTGGACGTTTTCCTTCCGTAACATCACCAAACTCATATTCATGTAATGTTTGATATAACTTAATGTTTCTCTTGATTGAACCGCTTGCAATGTGAGTAATGCACATTTCCAAATTGGTGATGTTGACACTGAAACTTTATTATGCAGCTGTAGTCCTGAAGTTCAGACCTCTTTTTCTTTTTGTCTAAGAGAAGACAAGTATATACATTATTTTTTGTTTTTTACCTTACATATAGCAATAATGAAGTAAATTACATATACATAAACATCCATTTCCTGCAGAAATGATTAGCTGGTTAAGGTGCATGAGAAGTAGAACTTCTTTTGTATTACATGATCCGGATCCCCGCACAGTGAGCATTATAGAGGGAGTTTTAACATCTGCGTTTATCAGATTGAGGAGGAATTGTGTTGAAAGGAGAGGATTAGGGTCTGCACAACTGAGAAAATGCACACACACACACATACACACACTCACTGCTGCCACCGTAATTTTTGCTCCAGTGTTTAACAGGGTGCCAGCAATTACCTGATACCAGAATTCCTTATCTTTCATGCAGAGGGCAGGTTCACACTTGTGGTAGAGTACTGAGCCAGGGCTGCAAACTCCGCCCCCAAAAATACACAGACAAGCAAACACATCCCATCCCCAGCCTCCCTGGAGCCTGCTGAGGCCACAAGCTGCTCAGGAAGGAAATGACATGTGACTGTAGGTGTGTGATCGTGAAATACCAATATCTAACCTGTGATTATTTTTAAAATTGATTGTATGCCAAATTGTAGCTTATTAAGTGTGGTAGGTCGTACAAAAAATGAGCTGTATGTGTGTCTCTGTGGCAGTTTTTTTTTGATGTGTGATTGGCAATATTATCACATTTACTCACCATGTATTAACATGAAAGTAGACATTTTTGCAGATACAGCTATTTTTTAACCTTAACAAGTGAAATGCCTAAGTACCGTAAATGAACCTCTTTATTAGGCACTTATTCATTGTTTTTTTTTTACACCGAGTAAAGGATATTACCATGGGTTATTAAAGAAGAAACAACAATTGCTTTACATCGAAGTTACACATACATTCTTGTTTTCTTTCCCTCTTCTAAATTGCTGCTGTTTGAGTGAGGGAATGAATGGTTGCTTGTCTCCATATGTGGGCTTGTGATCAACCGGGGACTGGTCTAGGGTGTAGCCCGTCTCTCGCCCACTGACCCCTGGGATCGGTCCCAGCCCCACTGCAACCGGAGTGCAGGATAAGCAGCATGGATAACAATTTTTTTCCCTTATTTTTAGGGGAAAAAAAGCTTACATCAAGTAACCTTATTCATAATGATTTTGGTACATATGAGGCATTTCAGAGCGATATAAGGACATTGTTGCCTATTAAGTAACACTTAATAGGCACCAAGACCTATAAAATACATACGATATGTTTTCTGTAAATGAAGTCAGAAGATGTTGAAAGTCCAAAATGAAAGATGGAATACCACTGTGTGTGTGGGTGTAACTCTTAGTTCTAATGACATGTCAGGCATTGTTATGTAATTTTATTGTACCTCTCTAAGATGAGGACTGGATGCACACACACTCTCTCTCACTGTGTGTTTTTCAAAATACATTTCAAATTAAACATTGATTTTGAATGTGCAATAACTTGAGCTGTGGTCCAAGCCTCAAAACACTGAAGTCTAAAAATAGGCCCACAAGAATAACAGTGGACCTTCAAACAGGCAGCATCCAGTTCAACTCCACTTCTTTTGTTCTGACAGATGAACAAATATTTAACTATTTTTAACCTCAAAGCTTATTGTTTGTATATATATATAGAGAGAGAGAGAGAGAGAGAGAGAGAGACAAAGAATAGGTTTTCATGACATGGAATAAATAGTTTTTTAATTTGGCTGAAAAGAAAGAGGCAAAATAATCCACAAATTTGCAGGGGCTTTCCCAGTACTATTACAGAATACTTAAATCCAGCATTGTATTACCTGAGAGCAAAAATAAATAAAAGAACTTATATCAGCCAATCATTACATGGAAATTGAGTAACTTCTATAAATAATAAAATAATAAAAATGTTTAACTAAGAATTACTTAGAAATGCCATTTTGCTGTTTTTAAAAAAAAATAAACCTCTTACCCAAATCTCTGTTAGTATTATAAAGAATGATGTATCTCATCCAGCAAGTTTTTAACATCTGTGCATGCCAAATTAATTTTTTGAACATATGCAACCAACTTGACATGGAGGGCTAGTACTTTTCTAAAAGATCTGCTGCAATGATAAACCGGAGAAATACGGAGGTCAGGGAATTCTAATAATAAGGCAGCTGAGAATGACTCTGGATGACATTAAACTGGACTCATCTGGTCGTCTAGCCCACTCAGTCCATCCTTCTCATGGTGTGTCACGTTGCAGTGGTTGGTTTTTGTAACACAAAACCCCACAAAAACTCAAGCTCCGACCTCAATCCACCCTTTGTGTTTGCACCACGAAGGAAGTATGTGTGTGTGTTTGCACTTGTGTGTGTGTATGTGTCTGTGTTCAACAGAGGAAGAGGACACCATTCCCACACAAAGGCAAGTGGCAAAGATCATTCAGGACTCAGAAGCCTAAAGAAAGATTTGAGTGCAAGGGAGATTAAATACAATCATGCTGGCAGAGACAAAGACGTATTCATTGCTGATTTTAATACATAAAAATCAGCAGACATGTTGATTAAATAATCAAACCTAGAGGATAGAAAGAGCTTTCTCTTTAGACACAACCATGTGTAGTTTCAAAGATCAAGGTCTTAGTGGAAAATGTAAGATTTTAGCTTTGGGGCTTGAAAAAAATTATCAGGAGATCAGACAAGCTGTAAACAAACCTTGGTTTAATCAAACTTATTTGGAAGAGAAAATGGAAAACCTGAAATAGAAGGATTCGCCTCACATAATTTAGCAACAACACATGTAAAGGACTCAAGTAAAGAAATTACTTGAATCCTGAAATTAATTCTTGCACATGTTGCGAATGATAAATCACATTTTATAAGAATAATGGAATATGCCATTTGCTCCATTTAATAAAAGCAACAATTCTTCTGCTTGCCCTAAATTATAACCACAAATTTGGTGAAATAGAATGGTCTGGATCTTCGCTGGATCCCCTGCATGTTCAAACACGTTGTAAAGAAGAGGTCACTTGCCCACTCAGTTCTGTCACATGATTTCAGAATTGGTTTTCTTTGGATTGAAATTAAGAAAAGAATCACACTGTGTTGACAAAAGTTGGTTTTGGTTTTATTGGAAGGGTGACATTTCCATAGTGTTTGTCTGATTCCCCTTTTTTACAGTATAAATGGTGGTGTCAAGTCTTGACAGTAATTAAGAGTGAAACGCTATATGTGGCCCTCAGGGAACCCATATATAGCATCCTATAGAATATATACACTCACTATTTTATCTGCATAAAGAATGCATTCAGCTACATAGCAGGATTATATGAAATACCAGGACACCACACCCAGCAGTCTACAAGAGAAGTCCTTCAGCAATACAGCGAATGATACAGTTATTGTGGTGATAAACAATACCTTTGCGATAACTTTGTGTTGGTGTGTGTGTGTGTGTGGGGGGGGGGCTGTGTATATATATATATATGCATATGTGTGTGTGTATGTATCTTGTATGCTACATCAATGTGCTTCATTGTTGCTAGAGGGTTCAACTCTAGAGTCATGTTGCTGTAAGGTTTAATGCTAACACAACAAAGCTTGTCCTAGTTTCTGGAAGCACTATAAAAGCTCTTTTAGAACTGCTGAAGTCCATCATTGCAAAAAGCTCCCTGAGGCTTGGTTGAGTCAAGGTGTGCCGCTTAAATCACAAAGTCATTGTCCCAAAGTCGGTTTTGTAATTGGACTGAAACCACCTCTTCAATAAAGTTTGAGTCTAGTAATTGTGGTCAACTCCCAAGTAGGATTGCATTGCTCACAACTTGTGACACAAACCTCAACAAGAAGGAAAACAACTAAGTCTGATTCAAACCCAAAATATACAAGACTAGTGTGAAAATGCCTTCTTACTGCTATTCACAATTCATGACCATACATGTACAGATGATTTTCAAATTATATTTTTCTCTTCCGGCAGCTCTGAAGAGGTCCTTTGACATTGAAGATGTTGATGACATACCAGCGTCCCCCGTCCCCTCCTCCATTTCCCCTTCTTCCTCTCATTTTTTCCTTAATCACAACAAAACCAACGAGGGACGGGGAGGGGGCAGCCAGTCTCCTTCATTAGCCTTCAACAACAGCAATAGTCTAGGCTCTTCTGGGTTCCACTCCCGCATCAGTCTGAGCTCAAACCCCAGCCCTGTGCTCAAGCCTCGCACAGTGGTGAGCAGCTTGTCCTTCAACCGAGGAACCACAAATAAGTCAGCTGTCCAAAACAACAATGCATCAGTTACTAGAGCTGCGTCCTTCCAAAGCAGGTTGAACCCCAATGGTTTCTCCATGTTATCAGGACCTGGCAGTGACAATGACAGTCTCCACAGCTCTACCTCCAGCCTTGAATACACTGGAGGGGGTGGAGGTTCCCTCCATTTAACCAAGCTGGAACCATACCCCAGCCCTCCGATGCAGGGGGAGTACCACCGAGCTCAGCCTCAGCTCTCTCAACAGCATGGAGGAGTCAACTTGGGAAGCAACCACAACCTGAAGAAGTTCTCATCCCATGGGAGTGTTTTCCACTCCGACCTGGACCACGTTCCAGGAGCAATGCTCAGGTTACCAGAGCCTCGTGGAGTGAATCATGGCTCCATGCCCAGCCTGGATGTTCAGATTCGTGACGGAGGAGGTGGAATGTTGGGCATGCAAAGAAGTGGAGGCGGAGGCAGGATCTCTCCAGGGTTAAGGTATGCCAATGCCAACTGGAATGGTCGCCTTCAAAGCACCAGTTCCTTTGGGGAAGAAAGCTGCTGTGGCTCCAACAATCAGCAGCAGCACCAGGTCCTCCAGGCTCCTCAGGTCAAAGCCAAAGAGACTCCGCGTCTAAATAAATTTCCCCTGGACCTTGATAATTTGGTGACCACCTCAAAGGGTTCAGGAGGATCCGTGAGAGCCAATCCCCCTAAGCCTCCTCCCAGAAGCACAGGAAGCCAGCAGCACCACACCAGCATTTCCCCATCCATGTCAGCAAGCCCTTCAGCCTCTCTCAGCAGCCTGGACAGTTCCTCTGACACACCACCACTCTCCCTCCACCTCTTTTCCCCACATTCTCCAGGTCTCTCTCACGGCTCCATTCCTGTCCCAGAAGTGACCTACTCACCAGTGCCCCTCTCCCCAGCCCAAACCCCCCAGCTGCAGATCCTCTCTGGGCCTCAGGTTGTTCAGGTGGTCCCCATTCACTCCAGCTCTAACAGCCCCTGCAGCCCCAGAGTTGTGGAGCCTTCAGAAGATGGACCTGGTGATAGCGTGGGCTTAATCCTTCAGAGGATCGCCTCCTTCTCCCGGCCTGTCATCGCTGATACCATTCCAGCACCTGGCATCCAGTCGCCTCTCAACCAAAACAATGGAGGCCCGTCATCTGAACCTGGCTGCCCTGCTGAGACTGCACCCACATGGAAGCTGGGGAAGAACAAGCAAGGTAAGACAAGATGGTGCCACTGTAGGAAGTGTGTGAATTCTACACTTTAGATTATGCAGTACAAAAGTAACAAAAATATCACTTGTCTCCCAGTTATTTTGTAAAACCTGATTTCATGTTGTTTTTACCATATTCATTTCAGAAGGTACACAAGGTTTAGGGCTTAAGACCTTTGGTCAGTTGTCCTCCATATGCCATAGATCTTGAATGCATTATTATACAATATGCTGACAAATGGACAGAGAGCAATATTAGTGTTTCATAAAAACACTTTCAAGATACTCTCAGGGAATAAGAGACTCTTCCAGGAGATTACTTGCAACATGCCTAAGGATGGATTGGAAGACTGGAATAGTTGGATAATTTATTGAGGACTAAAATATTCCATTTAACCAGTGAAAGCAACATGATCCTGACATTTATACCTTGTGTGGGGCTTTTCCTGTTTCTTCAGTGATCGTTATATAGCGCACCTGTTACCAAGTATTGAAAAAGTGGCCAGAAGTATTTTCATTTTTTTCCAAAGGAAATGATAAATCTGTCAAATCATGATATAACAGGTTTGCCATGCTGCAAGAATCAGAAGAGGTAGGCCCACAGCCGATGACAAAAAGAGTCCTAATGGAGGACCTGACAAATGCAGAAAGATCATATGGTCAGCTTGACTGATCGCACAATAACATACCCGTGAGAGAATGTCAGAAGAGACAATAGGAACAGGGTTGGTTGTTAATGAAGCACAGCATTCCATAAGAGAGAGGTTGCATATACAGCAAATCAAGGGCAGTGATTTTACTCCAAAATTCCAGCCTGTTCTATTTATCCTGTCAACAACAGACAAAAGTCTACAGGGTCCTAAAAGATGTTTCAAAACTGAAAATAAATAAGACTCCCAAGCATAAATTCAACAGTCAACAGCAAATCTTCAAGTCAACATTAATGCAGTGTTGGACCACTCAGATTTATTGCGATCAACAAGTTAACAAAATCTCGGTTCATCTTTTTCTGTGTGAAGATACTAGATTCATTTATTGTCTTACCGATAGGGTAAAATTGAATCAAATGAATAATTCACTGTGAATTTATTTGACATTTATTCCTTTAGTCTTGGTTAGTAGAGAGCCTTCAAAGCCAATTTTAACTTGAAGTTGGCTACTATTCAAGTAACCGTAAAAGTCAGTGAGAATCTGTGTTTGAACAGGAAGAGCTGTTGCTGCTGCTGCCTGGAAACTCTGACCAAAATGTAGAAGCAAGCAGGGAAAACACTGATACTTCACACAAGCCAAGTGTCTGTTTTGTGTGTGTGTTTCACAAACTATGACAGGGAACTTCCCTCTGTTTTCATGTTGGAGTCAGAAGACAAGTCAAGGTTAGCAGATGTGCCGTGCAACCACGCCCGTTGTAATGGTTTCCTGTTGTATTGAGTGTTAACACACATCTGTAAACAAACACTCACAGATGTGAAAAAACGCAAACAAACACAAGTCAGGTAGAAGTTTGGATGGGGTGCTACATGGTTTCACAGAACTGAGATCAAAGATTAGTGGCTCACTCTACATTTAATATTATGATGTATTCATCAATTTCAGATAAAAAATCCTGATAGATGAATTTCTGTGTATACAAAGACATTGGTCAAAGAATAGTAACAAACTTTTTGTTTTGGGGCTTGATGGTGTAGGGTTTAAAGGGATATAGTTATTTTAGTAACCTCATTGATGGGAACTAAGTGCCCCATGTTTTCTAGTGTTGCTTTGAAAGTTTGCAAGTCATTCTCTTTTCCCTGCCTAATTCACTTGATTGTTTCAAAGTTCGAAAGTAAAGGTAAAAAAAAATTAGCCAGTGGTAACACAAACAGCTGTGTAAAAAGCTTGGTGGAAATCAAATTTGTGATAAACTTAAATTCAGATGATAGTGTCAATATAAAAACCAGCCATTAACTTTTAGAACTATCATCAAGAAATATAGCAAATTCTCACAAAGATATGAAAAAGTTAGGAGCGCAACATTTGTTCAAAATTTGTCATTATGTGAATTAAGGATTAACACCTCTGTTAGGATTCAGTGACGCTGCTTTGGATATAATTGCATGTGTATGCATTTTAGCAAAATAGACACTGAATTAGTGAGTATAGTGTCAAGATACAGTCAGGAAATGTATGTACCTTATCTAATCTAATGTGATTTGCTGCATCTAAGCAGATTTTTTGATTTTTGTATTAGTAAATATAAAAATCCCTCAACATTTTACATTTTTTTTCCCTGTCAAGTCCAGTGGTGACGCAGATATTACAATCTGAAATTCTCCTTCTTCAATTTACTTTGAGGAATTTAAACAATATTTGAGCCGCCTATGTTGAGGTGCAAGCAAAGTCTTTTGGACATGTACTATCTGTTTTTCTGCCTTTTAAAGCACACACAATGTGCTATTTCATTCCATCGTTTTCCTGCTTCCTCTGATAGGAAGCTTAGCTTTTATGTCTCAAGTTCACCACACTTGCATTTAAAAGAAACTGATTTACCAACCTTACTTGACATGTCATCAACAAACATCCGATAGGAGAATTAAAGCACTTGTTCTTACATCTGATATGCAAAATTTGATTGCCTAGGTAACTGAGTTTTATCTTCCTTTACAACTTAAATCAAATCGGATGCTTAAAGATGATCTGCTTTTCTGACATCTGATGAATGTGTGGTTGTATTTGTGACATGGGGCTCACTGAACCGCTTAGTGGCCATAGCAAGTAATACATGTAGGGGTAATTGATTTATAGTAGCACGGACAAAAAAATGCATCGTAAATCGTTACAGTATAATTGGGCCTTCAGAAAGAGTTAGATTGACTTGATTGATTATATTCCTATAGGGGATATTATTCATTTTTTTCTGCCCTTGCATCTTCCATACACATAAAATTAAAAATAAAATGCTCTGGTAGGTGTCTGGAGATGAAACCGTTCTTTGACTTATTTTGATAAGATGCTTAAATGTTCAGTTTGGACCAGTGCAAAATGAAAACCCGACTGGATATTTTGACAAAAAAGAGGCACATGTTCCTGGTGGGGATTTTCACATCGCTTGTCCCACAATCCCATCAGGGGATTATCATTGATAGAGTGATAAAAGATTGACTCAGCTGCACTTTTGACTTCATTCGTACCCCACATTCTTTACCTTAACTCCCCTGAAGGCTCACAACAAGAGAATGCTCTGGAAAGTGCGTAGTTTGACCTCTACGAACGCTCCCTTCACTAACCCTTATTAAAGAGTTCTTGGGGGCAGCAAAGGTATACAACTCATTCAGCTCAACAAAGATGACTGAAGTCTAACTCCTGGAAACTCCCCCAATGAAGGAAAAATTAAAGTTATACTGAAGCTGAGTTAGTAAACAAAATAGCTTATTTTCTCTTTTGAGCCAAGCCCGAGAATCATAGATTTATCAAAAGGCACTGTTTTTTCTGTTACTTTTCATGTTATATTCTCCAGGAAAAGTTTCTGTTTTTTTCTTATTATTTTTATCTAATTATGAACAGACATTTCTAGTTAATTCTTAGATGATTTGTGGATAATTTTCAAGTATTCAAAGACTTTTTCAGCTTCCGGCAATGTAGTATTGGAACGCTCCTTTTGGCAAAGACTTTTTGCAAAACACCCTCTGCCTTTGCTTTGGTGGCATTTTTATCATTGCACACGTGCTTGTTGCTGCAGCTGGCATTGTAAATGACAGACTTATGCGCAGTAATGGGTGCTCACATTCAAATGATTATTTAGCTTTCCTCTTAGCTTTTTCCCTGGACAGTTTGGCTCCTAAAGGAAAAAAAAAGATGTGCCCACAAAGCAATTACCCTGTACTCTCCCAGATAGCTTTAAGTTCTGATTGTGAACTTAAAGCTACATAAGGCTAATTCGTCATCCCCATTTCAGTTGAACACAGTTAACATAGATCGTCAACAGCTATCTATTTATTTGCAATATTTTCTTTTTCATCTTGTGATTCAGTATTTCGAGACATTTAGGGATTTTAAGTATTCTAAGGAACTGAGAATTACCCAATAAATGTAGGTCAGTATTCTAAATATTCTAAAATAAATCAGTATGTGGTAAAAAATGACAAACCTACCAATATTTTTAGGGGCGGTGGGGCGCAGGAGGTAGAGCAATTGTTTTTGAAACCGAACATTCTTGGTTTGATTCCTGGCTCCTCCTAGTATGTTGAAGTTTTGTTGAGCAAGTCACTGATCATCTAATTGCTGCCTTGGCGCTGGTGGCTCATGGTTCATCCATGATGGGTTAATTGCAGAGAATGAATTTCCCCATGGGGATTAATAAAGGTTAAATTATTATTATTAGAATCTTCCTTGCATTCAGTTGAAATTTGAGTTTTAAACATTTGATCTCTGTAACAACATCTTGGTGAAATTTTGATGTACAAGCAAAGACATCATGCATGTATCATTAGTATAAAACGACTTATGTAACTTTTAGGTAGCTGTTGGTCTGACGTAGTCAGGATTTGTGAGGCTGCCTCTTCTGAATAAGGATGAGTATTGTTCCCTCTATCTCCCTTCTCATCTCCCTTGGGCAGCAATCTTATCTGTCCTTTTATTTTTCCATATCTTTCCTTCAACAGTTCAGCATTCCTCTCTGTCACCCATCCCACCAACTTTCTGCTGCACCCCAGTACTGCCATAAGCTGAACACTTATTTATTTTATTGCCATAATAAATAGTATGGTGTTCAAACAGGCAGCATCAGAACATCAGGTAATTTAATTCCCCTTTTTTTAGTGTTGAAAGCGTGCCAGGTTCCTTTTCATACAGTGTTTTTTTTTTTTTCCAAGTTCAAAGTAGAAGATCAAATTTACATCAGTGCAAGAAATGTCATAGCATGACGCAACTGGTAGAATAACCTTGTCGCAAGCAGAATGTTTCCGTTTGGTCCTGGGCTCCGTCATCAAACATGCTGAATCACTTTGAACAGAATCATGAACCTTAAATTTCTCCTGATGCTGCATGTTTGGTATGCGCCTTAACTCACTGATGTAGGTCCATTTGGATGAAATTGCCAGCTATATGATAATTGCTATGCTGAAGCGCTATGAAGCGAATAATGTGTGCCGAAAGGGGTAGTTTGAAGGTTGAGCATTTCTTTCTTTGTCTACTGGAAATAATATTTAATATTTGAATTACGTATGTTTCTGGCTATGAACATTAGGGCTGCGGTCCTCAACCCCCAAAGGCATGTTGAATAAACAAAATTAAATAAAATGACAGGACCAGCATGAAAGCAAATGTATAAAAAAAGTACAGCTTATACATTCCTGAATCAGTGATTATAAGTGATGTTAGTTTTTTTTTCCCCCCACAAGTTGCTGGGATTGATTTTTGTGTAACTTGTCATGTGACCAAAAAAAGCTCTTGATAAGTGTCATGAGCACTCCTGGGCATTTTATGGCCTGGGAGCCACATGTGGTTGGGCGTCCCTGACCGGCGCTCCAGTCAGCATTTACAACAACATTTACTCTGCTCATGCCATACAAATGTGTTGCTTTTCTGTTATTGTAGGTTTGGTCCTCGAACAGAGTTTAGGTTTCTCATATGGCATTGTAAGATTTAATTGTCCACCCCTGGTCAAGACGCACAGAAGGATGCAATTTGGAGAGAACCTGATCATTTCTGAAAATGAGACTCCACACTGAAAACAAATCAAACAAAACTAACATTATTTATCCTTGCTGTGTGGCCAATACTAGATTACTCTTGAACTGGTACTGGTCCATGTCCCAGTTGTTAAGGACTTCTGCACTTGGGCATCCACTTGGCCCCCTGAACCAATGCAATCTGCATCTGTCTGTAACTGAACAAATTAATTTACTTAATTTACACATCATAAAGAGTATATGTATCAAGTTTTATGAACAGCTGGGTGGGTAGATTTTTCATTTTTAATTCCTTTTAATCTCGTGTTTAATTACCGAGACATTTCTATTCTCTTTCTTGCCATGTTCTTTTAATGAGCCAATTAAGAATTGAAAGTGTGATAGAAATCAGACATGTGTGCTGGTTTTTGTGCTAGCTTGGGCATCGGGCCTCACCAGCTCCGTGTGGAACATTAAACAGCGTTTTTCTGCAAGATAGCTGAGGACTGGAGGAAAATGAAGCAGGAAACTCCATGTTGTCCTGCTGGTAACAGAGGTTTTTAAACCATTGACAGCTGCATTGTTTGTGAAGGCCACTGATTGTTTTAACAACAGAGTCAGGGAAACACTATTTGAAAAGAAAATATTTTGTATTATTGCCCCACATCGCTTCTGAAACAATGTAGTACTGTACTCCTAACCATCACTAATACACAGACATACAGATACTCCTTTATTTGCAATTAGAATAGAGAAAATAAATTTCATGTGATATCAAGATGAGTGATCTCTGTGCAACACCTTTTTTTAGTGATTTCTTGCTGGTTTTAACTAATTTAATTCAGGGTTTTATGAATTTCTTTATTTTACATACTTTTAAAGAGATTTTAAGTGTTTCTTTTCTGCAAGATTTTCAAAATTAATGGTAATGTCCTGCCAAACCTAATGCTATTTCTTAATAATTTTTGGCAAATGTGTTGTTTTTTGTTTCATAATTTCTTTTTTCAAGATGACTAATTCCCATTTTACTATATAGTATTTTAGAAGAACACTAAATTAAAGAACACTAAATTAAATATTTTCAAATACCAAAATCAGTGTTTTTGCCAAACAACTGTGTTTGTCCACATGATAATAAAACATTTTGTCACTGCTGTTGATATAACAAAGGCACTTATGATTAAAATTATTATTACTATTATTATTATTGTTATTACAAGAAATGTTTTCACTTTATTCAGTAGTCACATTTCAATATCCCAAGTAGTATCAGAAAATATCAAGATATTGCCCGGGCCAACTTCAAACGCTTTGTCATTTTAAAGGCATAATGATGTTTTTGAGTGAATATCCATCCTCTTCCACTCTTTAATTTCCTGGCCCTTCGCTGTTCAATGGTCATGTTCAGGCTTGTCTCGACTCCTTCTCTCTTTCTTATTCAAGGTTTAATGACAGTGACTTAGGGAATAAATTCCTCCTCAGCAGATGTCTAAGTCACCGGGCCTCTCCTGCTCCTTTTGTAGATTGGTAAAGTGGGATATTGCTCTGAGGGTAAAGGTTCACGGCTGATTCTTATCACACAACTGTTCAAATATGTCGTATTTAAAAAAGACTTTCTAGCAAAAACAGTTGTAATTTATGGGCAGTAATGTAGTGCTTGTTTCCACGGTAATATTGGCAAGTGGATTGCTAGATGAAGCAGGCTTATCTAAATGTTAATATATTTTTTAGGAGTTGTTGAATTTGAAGTGCACATTAGTGGATTATTGAGAATAATGATCAGAGAATGTTAGACTCATAATGCTATTAAATGCTTTCCACTTCCACAAAGTAATCAGCTGACCTAAGTACATTTGACTGAACGAGCAAACACAGACTATTCAGTTCTATGAATATTTGGTCATCAAATATACCAGGAGGAATTGGTTATCTTGTAGTTTTAAACAAAGAAATTCTGATTTGCTCTTCTTTTAAAGCGCTCAGTAATATTTTAGCAATTTTTAACCATAACTTCTCATAACACTTTTCTGTTAATTTATATTTCCATATTGTTGTTATTATTATTGGTGAGTGTTAAGCTGTTTAGGTGGTTATTATTATGGAACAAATGCAAAAGTAGAGGAAGTTACAAAGCTTTCTGAACTTGATGCATGTGATGCACGACACCAGTTCTTTATTTCTACATCTTTGATTAAGTTCTGTGGTGGTCACACAATAGCCAGTCAGTGGTTCTTTGACCGACAAGTACTGTATTACTGTACTGTTATCACTATCATTTATAGATGATTTTAATTCATAACTGAAACTATACATTGGCAGGAAATCTAGTTTGTCATTAACAATAACTTGAGCTCAGCTGAAGGTCAAGTGAATAAAGTCCACATATAAAATAGTGAAGGAAGCAGCCAATCAGCTCTTTTCCTCAGAGAAAGTCATTTTTGCTGTTTACTGTTTCATTTGTGCTCCTGGTCAGTTTAGATTAGACGCTTGTTTCCTGCCCAAGCCCTTGCAGTGCGTTTCCTGCGCAAACTAAGATTAGCTCTCCATAGGTGTTTTGGTAGACATGTCAAATAAACACATGCATGATGGAGGTGGATGGAGCTCATGATGAACGATTGACATTTGAAAAGACTTTCGGTGATAAACTGTGCTGCCAAACAAGTCCTTGCAGGATTGAATGTCAGTCAAAATTAATTCACATAGTGTAACTGTGCTGCAGAAGAAGTTACATGGTAACTCTTTAAGCAAAAGCAGAGAGGGAAAGATGGAGAAAATGTGGCTGATTGAATAAGGTCTTAATAAGACCAATGCAATGGAATAGTTGGTGGGGTAAAATTGGAAACTGAGAAGCAAAGGGAGCAATATAATTAATAAATTCAACATAAAGCATCAAAAATAAACAAGATTTTATCACACGCAGCAATGCATGTAATCATTGATAGTTTGAAAAAAAAAAGGACACCACAACATTCATATAATGTAAGTATTACAACGTGTGCTTGTAAGAAGTAAGAAATCCAATCAGACACACCACACAAAAGTGTGCTCCGAGTACAATTATGAGTTGTCTGAATTTTGGACTATAAAAGCCTACTGATACCGTAAATCTCTGTCCACCTAGAACGTTATGTGGGTCATATTCCAATCTCAAGACTCTCTTATTCAACAGTGGATGGTCAACGTAAAGCACTGCCAGGTGTGAACTTGAATCAACTGATGGAGGGTTCTCAACCAACTCAGATGATGGCCTGAAAGAAGATTAACAAAACACAACAAAAATTAGGAATATCACAGTTTACAATCTGAATCATCTTAACACAATTTAACAACAACAGCACATGTTTTGTAGAACTGCATACAAGCTATATATTCAGTAGAACTGCATACAAGCTATAAACTCTAATCATGACGACCTTGCCATTCATTATTGTCCCTCTTGTCCACGGAGTGCTCAATGCATGTGTTCCACACAGCTGGATGGGGATATAATACAGAACAGTAGTCTCCCACCCATGGCTTCAGGTGGTGTTTCAATCTGTCAGTCACTGTATTTCTTTGCAGTGAAGCTAGAGGGTGTAGTCTGTTTATTGTCTGGAATTACATGTATAGACAAACTATGTGGAAAGGAAGAGTAAATCAGAGGTTGCTATAAAACTGCCTCTGGTGTGTTTCATTTTTGATTTTAAATGAAACTTAAAATAAGGCATTATCATTTTATGAACCTTGTAAAAACATTAGAAATGACTACACGTTTGCATCCAACTAATATGGTTATATACTCAGTCTCGTCTTCAACATTGTCATGATAAATATGTTTATCTTTAGAAGGCAGGAACTGATGAATAAATGCATTTCCATTACCCCAGGCTCCTTACATTTTTATTGCCAAGTCCTTCACATTCCTCTGGATATAAATCACAAAGACATTGGCACCTCCATCATGTGGATCAGTTGGAGCAATTTCACCTTGACAGCTTTTATTTTTTTTTAAATACATAATTCTTTCATGTAATCAAAAGATAAAGACACTTTTAATAATACAAGAACACTTTATCAACATTATAACGCCCGGCATGTTTTCAGAATTGTCACTCCTTCATTATAAAGCATATGGCAAAATGACAATTAAATTGAAGATCAGTTTTCAAGGCCATTTTATATAATGAGTTGTAATTATTTCTTTCCCATTAAAGCCTATGTGTAATCTTTTCTTTTTTTTTCCTCAGAGTTAAAAGAAATCTCCCATTGCTGTAATGTTTTGATTAAAATTTGGGACAGGAATTTAGTATATTTGTTATATAAAGTATAAGCCGTATATAAAACATTAGTGTGTTAACTATTCAAAGAATTATGAAATGTAACTTTGAAACACAAGAGCATACTTGGGAAATGCTCGTCCCTCAAATTTCTCGTGATTTGTTAAAACTGTCGAGACATCAATTCTTCACCCCTATTTTGTTGCATGAAAAACAGCATGTTGGAGGCTGGTTGGTACACGTCCTGGAGGTTCCTCCAAACGTTTGCGGAGAATATTCCAGACTTAAGGGTCAAAAATCATCATGGACGTGTCTCACTCACTCACTGCAACCATGTGTGAAAGATGAGGGTGTTTCTGTTCGTAGACGTGTACAGACTGGTGTGTGTGTGTGTGTGTGTGTGTGTGTGTGTGTGTGTGTGTGTGTGTGTGTGTGTGTGTGTGTGTGTGTGTGTGTGTGTGTGTGTGTGTGTGTGTGTGTGTGTGTGTGTGTGTGTGTGTGTGTGTGTGTGTGAAAGAAGCAGTGGTTGCCTGCAGCTGGTCCTGGCTTGGATTTGTCTCCAATCTGCTCAGCTGTCCTAACACAGCTGCCCTTTGGCTTGTCCATTTAAAAGCGGGAGCGGCATGTTCTCCACTCACTCACCAAGTGCTTATCTAAGTGTGGGCTGGGGCCATGCAGGGGTCAGGGGAAGACCAATAACTTAACTACACTAGCATTGGGGCAAGATGACTGATTTGGTAGATCACAGCAATTGGAGCAGCTCATTGACAGTTGCAGTCCAATTTGGCTTAGGGTTAGGGATCAAACAGACTTGCCAAGTCTGTTCTGCAATTTACAATTGAACTGATTCTATGAATCCGAACTAATCTTAGTCTTGGTGCTTTCATATATATGTATATATATATATTTTTTTTCAATTTTATCTAAATTTCAAATTTCCAGCTGTCTTCCCACACACATTTCATACATCCAAATCATATGGACATAAAAGCATGTTAAATGATGAATAAGAGAACTAGAAGAAATTGCAATCTAAAAATAGGCCAAATACAAAATATAGTCTCAATTCAATAAAAATGTAGGAATTCATACCCGCATTCTTACCCTCACGTGGCCTGTAATGAGTGATGGTGTGTCAGTGCGTGCGTGTGTGAGTGTGTGCGCGCACGCCCATTTATTCCAATTCTCTCCTGGTCCAATATTCAATGTATCTAAATGAAAAAGTACGATCCGGGGGAGTCTGCCATCTTCAGCTTTTGCAAATGGAGGAATTCATAATGTTCAACTAAACAATATTAGCAAATATTATAGATAATGACCTTGTGACCAACGAATTTTGAAGCTGTATGATTAAATTTGTGAACATTTTTTCTTTTTTCAAACAAAAGACCAATGATATCTTAACAAAACCATCTAAGTTATACTTACTGTGTGCGATCAAGCGCGTTTGCAGCCAATCTAAGCTGACACTAGGTTGGGCGTGTTACCCCGGACTGATCGCTAGTCAATCACAGGGCCACTTATGGAGATTAACAACCACCACTTTCGCATTCACACCTGAAGACAAATTAGTCTGCAATTAACCTACTGAATGTATTTTGACTGTTTGGAGAAGCTGGAGAACCTGTGCTTGGAAGCATGATATACATCAACTTTATTATAAATTGCAAGCTGCACTAAGTGACAGGTCTTCAGATTGATGCTGCCATTTGAAAATAAAAGAGGATTAATGCTTGGAGGTGCAGGTTAAACCCTATCTCTTGTCCAGTGTCAGCAGTGATTGGCTGCAGACTGCCGAAAAAACTTTTTCCAAGAAAGTGGTTGAGACAATGAATGAATGAATGAATGGATAAATGCAGTGTCAGCATCAGGGAAAAAAATACATTGATAATATTTGATTAGATTTCATTTATGTTGTCTTTCTATTCAGAATTAATATTAAGGCCTTGTTACTCTTCTTCTCCCCACTATTCCAAAAAGGGCTTGAAACATGTATAATGCCCTCCTAATACACAATATCCAATTGATTAGCATGTAATTAGAACATGATTCGCATGTAATTTCCGTATTGTTTTTAATACAAAGTGGATTTGCTCACAAAAACCATCAGTAAACTATCTAGTACGATTGTTACTTACACCAAAATACTTTTCATAGAAGAAATTAAATTTTTACTTTAGAACTTACTTTATATCTTTGATACCCGTTAATTAATATTCATTTTAAATTTGATTTAATTTGAACAGTGTCAAAGACTTGAAATGGAGCCCTATTTGCATCTTCACGTGTCCCCGATTCGCCACATCATCGATGATACAACTGTTCATCCACTGTTTGACCTTTTTCATGCCAACCCCACCCTAACCTACATAGCTGGCATTATTCCAAACAATTATTCCCATGATGTGCATGGGCAGGCCCTTGTAACCTGGTCTTTGGCCCCAGGGGGCCAGTATTCACTACTAATCCCCTTTAATGTGAGACAGACAGAGGGATAAAGAAGAAGGTAGAAGAGCAGTGGATGAGACTGAGGGGAAGAGGCAGTTTAGTGAAAGGATGAAAGAAATGATGGGAAAGAAGCAGTTATTAAATTCACGTTTTTTGTGCTACAAGGGGAATAAAGTTCTGTCAGAAGTTGGCAAGAAAGCCCAACTTTGCAGTGACAATTTTTCACCTCTTCATAGTTGTAGTGTTTGATTTAATATGGAGTGGATGATTTATAATCCTCTCTGGTGCAATTCTATCAGTGACACCCAGCTAACGAGGCTGCAGGGAACATCAGCAGCCAGAATTACTGCTTTTATAAGATCATTAATCATATCTACCTTGAATCATTTTGCCTCATGTCTTCAGTGGTGGCTGTTTGTGTGCGAGGAAGTTATATGGGTTGCAGAAGCAGGAAATCTCCCCCACTAAAACGGCACATAAGATATATGTGCTTGTTGTCAGTGGCTGCAAATGAAGACAAAAGACTGAACTTTTAATACTCGAAAATCCAATTATGTCATTTTTATAGCTGCTGAAATTGTGTCAGCAGGGAGAGAACACCCATTTCAAAGTGCTTGTGACTGTCTTTTTTTTTTTTTTTTTTTTTTTTTTTCTTTGCTCAGAGGGATCATGCCTCATCCCAGGGTCAGACACTTGTGGGCGTGCCAAAGCACAGCCAACACATCCTTGCTGCAAGTGATATACCTCATAAAATGTTTTTCTTTTTTTTTTTTTGTGAAGATCACAAGCAAGACATACAGTAAGTCACACAACTGCAGGATTTTGGCAAGTTTGCTTTTAGTCCATTGGCCATCTTTTCCATTTATTCATAACATTATGACCACCAACAGTTGAGAATATATTACATCTTGGTTGCAACAGCCTGTGTGTGTGTGTGTGTGTGTGTGTGTGTGTGTGTGTGTGTGTGTGTGTGTGTGTGTGTGTGTGTGTGTGTGTGTGTGTGTGTGTGTGTGTGTGTGTGTGTGTGTGTGTGTGTGTGTGTGTGTGTGTGTGTGTGAAGAAAATTGTTAAATGTTTGGATGAGAGTGACTGACGGGCCAAATTGTGAGAACTCAACCACTGAGTCTCACTGAGCAGTGGTAGCACTAGTGGCATTTGATTGATCAATTTTTCTTTTAAATCATGTGGACAGTAGAGTGTGTCTGTCTGTCTCATAAATGGGGAAATTCATGGCACTAGAGTTCACATTGAGAAGAAGGCATCCGAGATGCAACTTAAAAAGCCTGTTTCACAAGCAACAAGTAGAAAATCTGAAATCAAGCTTAAAGGTTATACACAAGGTGGTCTCCCAGATTTATAAAGCACTTTTGGATTTTACAAGAACTGTTTTCACATTGAATTACCATCCAATACTTTTTTCTACAATAGTAATATCCTGTGTAAGAATTGCCTTAACCACAAGTGCTTCTCAGTGATCCTAATTATTTAAACACTTTGGAAGCGAGCTGGCTGTTGAAGCGTGTATTAGTGTTGATGTATAGTTATTGTGGGCCCAGGGCCTCACAGTACTGTACTTACCTACACATCAACAGGAAACTGTAAAGCTTGTTAAGGACCACTCTGAGCATTACTCATCTTTAATAGAACCTCTTCTCGTGTGTGTGTGTGTGTGTGTGCGCGCGTGTGCACAAGCGAGAGACGCTGGCAATAATGATAGTTCTCCACAAGTTCAAACTGTACAGAGATGTTGTCTGGACCAACTGGCCCCACTTCGCTTCTTCAGCTGGGAAACATGGTCAGAGAGACATGTCAGAGATGTTTTACAAAAGACTTGATGACATCATAGTTATATCATTTGCCACTGAGCCTGAACACTAACCATACAGAAAAGCTCAATTGAAGTCCAAGTAAACATAAACTGAATTCAATTTGTTCTAAAAAGACTCCTCTTATCTCACCTACTGCAACAAATCCCCCTATTTTAAACACTGCAACGTCACAAATGATGATTAACTAACTCAAAAACCTTAAACACTATCTGATTTTTACAGCACTCAATCACAAGGGCTCGGTAATCAGAAAATATGGATATAGAAAAATTCTCTTATTCCCTCTTTTGACAGAACTGACAGAACTTTCACCTGTTCTTGATAGTGTCACATGCCCTGATGATTTCAGGTGCAATTTAATTTTATCCTGATTTTCAGGGAATTCTTTGTTTATCTTATTAGCTGTTATTTTTCAACATTATAGGCGGCTCTTTTGGATTATCAGGTTAATTCTTTCAAATGTCAAGTTTTTTTTTATGTGTGGAACATTTCTTGAGGATTTCCAGATAGTGCTGATCTTATTTTGGCGTGGCATTCTCTTGATTTCAAAATCGGTTAAATGTTAAAAACAATACTACAGCTTCACACGATTTATTAGCATAACACCACTCAATGTTCATTGATTATGACAGAGGGTTCTCGTTCTCCTCCTGCCCTTACTGTTAGTAAAGGAAACTTAAGAGGAAATAACCTGTGTTCTACTCAGCCTGTCAACAGGTCATAAACTCCTCTTGACTCTGAGGAAATACCAAGATAAGACAGTGATGTGCAGCTGCAAGAATCCTGGGTGCGTCTGTTTGTGCGTTTTCATCTGCACCTTCATCAACTCCCTGACCCTCAGAACTGTAACGCCCTTGTGCTTTCAAATCATCTCACGTAACATGTCTCCTTCAAGTGTGTTCAAAGTGGTCCATATATTTGGATACTCTATCTTGTACCTAGCCTGAACTGGCATGTCTTTACAATTTCTAACATAAGCTATCCTCATACAAAATAAAACTTCATTCTCCATTTGTGAAAAAACTGGATATTTCTGGCCAATGTACTGAGTCACAGCATCCGGCTTTGGTGGATCCACTTCTGTTCAATTGAAGTTTCAAATAATGCCAACGTAGCAACTCATTCACAGGTTCAGACCAGAGCAAACCAACTATAGGGGTATTACTGTGGCCATGAGTTTCCTTCTTCAGTTTTCCTTTTTTCCGAGAACAGTCGCACATGAGAGGAGCCTCGCATTGTGCACAAAAAAGTCAGGGAAACACGGGGTCATCCACCACATGTGTTTCCTGAATCCGACAACCATCACACATTTAGATTTCCTTTACGCACCGAGGGGTTCGAGCGAGGTTTCATCCAGCTGAATCTGTGCCCAGCTGTGTTTATATGGAATAATATGTCTTGTCTTTCATAAATATTTACATCAAAATGTTTGACAGCTGATTGAAAAGTGAGAGAGCAGCTGCTGAGGTCAGCTTAATGCTAGGTAGTTAATTAGACAGGAAACAGATTTAAAAAACAAAACAAACTGCTGAATTTTCCCAAGCTCCATTATTAGACTGGTGAAATATTATTTGACTGTGACTTCCTTTATCGTGTAATAGCCAGAACAGACTACCTTAAACCCAACCTATTTGCATTACTTCAATATTTTGCCAATCCTTTGATTGTTTTTTTAGCCAAGTTAAGTGATTGGTTGCCACATATTAATAGGTTAACCCTATTATAACCACACACAAACCCATATATATACATATATATATATATATGGGTGTGTATGTGTGTGTGTGTGTATAAATGTGTGCGTGTGTGTGTGGGGGGCTACTGGGCTACTATTCACATGTGTTTATTATTATATAATGCAAAAATGGAAAGACCTGTTATTGTACATTATGTTCTTCCTGGATGTGTTGGACAGCTGGTTCCTGTGTGCTAGATAAAGTATGCCAGTCTCAACATAATCCGACTATGGTCCTTTAAATATGTTTAGAACTAAGACACAGCAACTTAATTGTAACTGTAGTCCTCAACAGTTGTTGATGTGGCAACTTCCACAGACGGGTATAGAAAAACATGGTTGTAATTGACATGGCTTGAGTGCCTGAAATAATTTGATCAGAGCAAGACAGGACAGAAGGGTTACAGGATACATCTTTGAAGAATGTGTCATTTCATCCTCTCTATATACCATGCTGTAATTTCACAATAACATCAGTGAGTTTACACTCCCAAGTTATTTGGTGCTCCATTCAATACCTTCATCGTCAGTGTAAGCCCAAGTGAGGAGAAGCCTTCAAGGCATAGTTCATATCCTGTGCCCTTTACATATCATAGTGGAACATTTCTTTGGGAAAAAAACAAAACAAAAACACACCTACTGTAATTTCCGGACGATAAGCCACAACTTTTTTCACTCAAACAACGATATGGCTAATATATGGGTTTTTTGGGGGGGGGCTTACAAGCTTCACGCCGCAAATTCATTTATTCTCATTACATCGCACCAATGAAATGACCGGGAAATTCTGAGCCCGTTAAACTCTGACATCAAAGGAGACGACTTTGACAGTTTTAGTGCGCAGGAGGAAGCCCAAGATAGAGATCGGCTAGCCGGTGCGGCTTATATTGAGGTGCTTTGAATGGTCTGGAAAGTACAGTAATTTTACTGTACTCTTCATGAGTTGAATTGCCATATCAGGAGATTTTTTTTAATTATCAATTTCTAATTAAATATTTAATCATTATGTATATATATATATATATATATATATATTACGTGTATATATATATATTATGTGTATATATATGTGTGTGTATGTAAGCATGACAAAAATAAGCCAAAACGTTGTCTTTATATTAGTAAGAACATCAAAATTCACTTGAAAATAAAAGCAACAAAAAGGGATAGAAGATAATCACTGTGGAATGACATGAGATGAAAATCAGATAAGTTGCTTCAAGATCAGAAATAAATTGCCTCAAATAAGATCTCCTAAAATATTTAATAATAATAGCCCCAAAAACATAAAATGGTTATTATAACACTGATACGGTATTGCCTGACCAATCAGAAATAAGCTGCACAAGATCAGCGAGAACAGTAGCAAAAATTCAAATCCGTAGGAACACACACACATGCACGTACAGAAAGTCCCTGAAATACAGAAAACAATCACAATAAAAGATCTAAAACTTGATTTAATGTTTTTTGGAGGGGATAATGATTATTTTTATAAATGTCACTTAAATGTTTGTTCTCCCCTCCCCCTACATATCTGAGTGACGATATCAGGCCTGCTGTCAACAACAGCCTAAGACACAGGATTGAAGAGAAAGACATTAGTGACAGCTTGAATCTTTCGCCCACACATTATCACATCAGACTGTTTTCACAAGAGACAAACACATCTCTCTCTGAGTGAAACCCAGTAAAAACATTTAGATTGTGTGGACTGATGTTCTTCCTGAGCTGCGACATAGCTGAGTTGAATTACACAGAGAGTTTACAGATGGTTTGGATAAAGTTTACATGATCTCAGCTGCTCATCATGTGTGACGCTCTGATTGTGCTGTTTCACAGCCGAGGGAAACATCAGGTCCTGTGGGGTTTATCAGCATGCGAAGGTTGTAATCACGTGCATAACCAGGTTCCTCTGCTTACATATTGCAAGTTGCCAATGTGCTTACTCACCATATATTTAGTTTTCATGTAGTACTGGTGATGCTCATTTCCTTTACTTTGTCAACCACCATATCCGGACCTTAAACTCTCCATTCATCTATACTTTTCTATACTTTTCCTCCGCACAGTAGTGGTTAGCAGCTGTGGTGGGATGGAGGGCTTGAGCCAATCACGCTGGCATTGGGCAACAAGCAGGCTTTAATCTGAAATTAAGTGAAAAGGTTTCCTTTCTCTTGTGCAAACCTACTTCTAAATGTAATTTCCATTCATTTTCCTTACTGTACTGTTCCCTATTTTTTACATTATTTCTTCCAAATATTTAGATAGTTTCTATTCTCCATAAACTTTCTTCTTTTTTTTATATTTAAGAAACTTTTTGTACCTCTACAGTATTTCTTTTCTTATTGAGATTTTGAGCTTCTCAACAATTTGTTTGGATTTTCTCCTCAAATCTCCCTATGTTTACAGACACATTAGTCAGTGCCATTTTTGCGGTTTTCATTTTTATTTTAATTATGAAATTAAAAAAAAAAAGTCTTCTGTTAAGTCAAAGTATTTTATTTGTTGTTGATACATAAGGTCATTTCTCTCCACTCACAAGTAATTTGAGTATTTGAGGAGGTTTTCAGGTAAAAAAATAAATCAGCACTCATTATAATGCTGACTGTTGAACCTAAATGACCTACAGTGCCCTCTTGTGTCCTGGGGGCGCAGTAGGGGTCACTATTTATAGGATTTGAAATGCATTTTACAGTCTTACAAGCATAATTAGGTAACGATGTCATATTTTCGATTGAGGACATATTTTGACTTGTTTGACTTCTTGCATGGAACGCTGGAACTGTGGGAAACTGTCCGGGTGAATAAATGGGAGAAAAGAGAAGCAGAGAGAATCTTCTGCTTTTGTGTTTGCATGTTGACACTCGCTAGGAGGCACAAATTCCTCAACTGACCTGCCGCGTTTACAGGCTGTACAATCATTCACTGTCAGCCTTTATCAGCTCCCTCTACCACTGGACTGCAGTGACACAAATGTCTCCCTAAAAAAAATTCTGTGCGCACTTAAATGATTTAAAACATGAAATTAGTCCTGAACAACGGGATTCCAGCCATTAACCAAGCAGAGAGAGGCTCTATCTAGCGGCAGACGGTGACATTACAACAAAACGTGCCTCATCTCCAATTTACCAATTAAAACTACTCAGAAAAGGTTTGAATGACACAGAGCTAAAGATAAGGGTTTTGATGTTTGCATGAAGTAACATGACTGTTTATTTTGAAACTGGATTGAATGTTGGAGAACTATAGTCTTTTTCACACGAATTGAACAGGTTCAAACTGCTGGTGTTCAGATTTAGCTTTGCTAAGGATGGATGAGTAACTTATTGCATAATGTCCTGAAAACTTTTTTTTTTTTGGTAAATATCTAGCAAATATTATTTAAGCTAAAAATGTTTAAACAGCACTTTAATGTGAAGGGTTAAAATGTATTTATTAAAAAATGTACCATCACTTATTGTGAAAGTAATTACACTGTCCAAGAATAAAGTATTTAGATTACTGTATGGATTTAAAAAAAAAAGCATCCAAAACGTTTCAATGTGATCAAAATTATTGATCTATTGACAATACATTATACCATCAGTGACCACCAGATGCCGACAAATCCCACTGGGATGGGACATGTCACTGAGCTGTTTATTTCTGTGTATAATGAGTCAATTTTAATGAAATAATTTCTGCTTGTCTCAATGCCTTCATTCTGATTTTAGCCTGAACAGTAGTGAGTGTCCTTAATAATCATGGGCAGGAGTTGGTAAGGAAAAGAGCTTGTCCTGACCTTGGTAAAGACTAGCTGGCAACTATGATAGGAAATATTAAATATTGAGAATTCAGTAATGATCAGGGTTCACCATCATGATTTGACATAGTGAGAATAATGGATGTAATCATTTGTCAGAAATATATGACAAACATTTACCTGGGAGTTACTTGACATTTACAACAAAGAAAATTCATTGTCAGGTATGTTTTAACCTCAATGTTAATATGACATTATTAAAAAAAAATCACAAAAATGACAGAACTAATTTACATGAACCTTAAAAACTCATACTGTATGCAATTTTTTTCCAATCACACAAAAACAGAAATTACAACATTTGAGAATACTGTACATTGGTTTAATGGTCAAATTTAAAGGGGGAAACAAAGAAAGTAAAGGTTAAATTTCTCCATAATCTTTCTCTCTCTGGACTCTTGTGTTTTCATCTGGTTGATTTTTTTTTTTTTTTTTTTTTTTTTTTTTGTTTTCCTTCAAGATTGACTCCATTTGCGTGAAAAATTACAAAAAACAAACAAAGGTACTCTTTGTTGAGCGTAAGACATTCGTTTCTACTTGCCTGAAACAAGAAAATCTAAAAAATGAAATAGAATTTTAAATAGAATTTTAAATTTAATTTTTTGCACATCATAATGAAGGCAAAAGTTCAAGAAGTGTTTCCAAACTCTTTTGAAGCACGAGCTCTTATTTTTCTTATTATTCTTTCTAATACAAAGAGAATTGATCTGTTCGGCCTGTATTATCCAGTGCATGATACCACTTCAAACCATGGCTATAACAGTGATGGTCATATTTCTTGTTACAGGACTGTCTCAGAAAATTGGAATATATTATAGAGTTCTTTATCTTCTGTAATGCAATTACAAAAACAAAAATGTCATACATTCTGGATTCATTACAAATCAACTGAAATATTGCAGGCCTTTTAATATTGCTGATTATGGCTTACCTATTAAGAAAAACCCCAAATCCTACCTCACAATATTAGAATATCATGAAAAAGTAATTTTTGTTTTTCTAATTGCATTACAGAAGATAAAGAACTTTATCACAATATTCAAATTTTCTTAGACAGTCCTGTAGTCCCTAAATTTGTATTTCAGTTTTCACATGATTTTATTTTCATTAAAAGTTTTTGGAGCATTATTTTTGGGGAGATAATTCTTCCTTTATTCTGAAGGCAATCTCTTGAAGGGCGGCACGATAGCTGCCTGGGTTTCCTCTGGGTCCTCCGGTTTCCTCCCGTAGTCCAAAAACATTCACCAAGTTAATTGGGAGTAGTGGAAAAAATGGGGAAATTGACTTGAATGAGTGAGTAAGTCAATGGCTGTCTGTCTATATATGCGTCCCTGCGATTGACTGGCAACCAGTCCAGGGTGGACATGGCCTCTCGCCGGATGACAGGTGGGATAGGCTCTAGCATCCCCCGCGACCCTGAGTGCAGGATAAGCGGTAGATGATGGATGGAATCTCTTGATGGTTTCTCTGTTTCAGTTGTTGATTTGTTTGTAATTCCTTCCTCTATTTTTTTGCAATGTCTTGCTGTTAACGGGCAATTCTGTCACCATTTTAAGAGAAGATACACACACATCTATATATATATATATATATATATATATATATATATATATATACCGGTCTGATACAAAATCAGACCGGTACCAGACGGCGATCAACATAGGGATGGAGACATTTACCTGAGCTTTCATTAATCGGGGTAAAACATTCCATAGAATGATTTTGGTTGATGAAGGATTTATTAATGCAGTGGTGTGTTGTTAAGGCAGTGTTGTGTAGCCACCTAGTTGTGTCATTGCGAAGCCAGCAGAAGATCTAACCAGGAAACAGTTTCCCTTGCCACAGGCCAGGAAATGCATCGTCTTCTGAAACACACCCACACACACACACACACACACACACACACAGGCAGCGAGATGGCATCCTGCCCGGTTGTGTCACTGCTGACCGCTATATCTCCAGGTAAAGACCAGCTGTCTATTTCCTGTTTTCAGACCCTTTAAACTCTTTCTAAGTGGTTCTTTGTTACTCGAGTCGCCTGGTTTTCAGCTGCTGCTTCACGTTGTACGTCTTCACATCAAACATGTAAAAACTCGTCGGCTCAGCTGTGACTATGTTGCCATCTTAGCAAGGAAAACAAGGATACTGATCATCTTTCAGCTGGTCTGATTCTGAGAAGTAAGAGCTTCCATTTTTTACTAGCCTGTTTGAATTGTGTATTTTTGGCATTTAGTACTAATGCAAAGTAATCATTGTCCTACTTTCTCTCCATATGACAACATGTTAAACAACTCACTGTTTTTATCATAGACGTTTAAGGGTAAGAGGAATTTGTTTCCTGTATTATTTTCCATAATGTGCTCGATTGTAGAATGTTGGTATTTTTCCCTCATCTTCGCTGTAAGAGGATAGAAAACAAATACCTGAGAGCTTTTGTCCTCAGCATATATATCATATAATAAAATCCAACACATTCATTGAAGGATATGAATTAGCATGCAAAATATGTAAGACTGGTAATTAATTTGATAATTAACAAGGAATTGATCAGTTTAATGAATGTGTTTGATACATTTCCTTAAAGTTGTAAATAATGCATATAAATAATGCAAGATCATGATCCTTATGATCATATTTTCTAAATGCCTTGCAAATACACTTGTAATATGAACAAAAGCAAAGAGTGTTGCTGCCTTTCATATTATTGCTTATTCATTTCAAGGTTTACTGGTAATTGCAGTCACATTAAACAAGAATAGTTAACTCATCATATATTACTGCTCTGTGAAACACATTTCAACCTTATGGTGTATTTACAGTACTCTAGTCACAACATGGTAACTATTTACATCCAAAATGATCAGCGTTTATAATACTAACTTACACATTTATATGTGTGTATTTGTAAGACCATAACCTGACGGAAATAATCTCAGTGTTGATACTTTATTTAAAAACTATCTGACTCATAGGCTCTCATAATGTCACAGGACATTAAATAAAAAAAAATCTGTAACAAATTTCCCGAAAACACAAGAAACACAAAAGGCATAAGTAAAGTAATAATAGAAAAAAGCAGAAGAAATTATTTATGATAACTGGCAATGAATAATCAAGTGACGACAGAAAAGGATACAAATATCACTCTTGATATTGCGTTTTCTTTCATGCACTTTTTGATTTGTTTTTCCTCATGTAAGCAAATACTTTTGAATGTCATTTTCAACACCTGGGCACTTGCTGTGAAGACCTATGCAGAATTTTCATTCAGCCAAGGGTGTTTTTAGGCAGCAGTGAGTAACTGAACAGTTTATCTACAACAGAAATACTATGTAAAGTGTGACACTCTTTAGTAGCTCAACAAACCTCAACAAACAGAAATGAAAGACAGAGCTGTAACTGAAAACATTATTGCTCGGATGAGCAGCTGCTAGTGTGAAAATTATGAATCATTTTGATAGTGCCACTTCCCCATTTTTACTTCTCTAGCTTCTCATTGTGACTGTAGGGACGCTCTGAAAGAACTTGACTCACAGGAGTAGTAAGTAGGCCTGCAAAATGTTTCTAAAGAATATTACCAAATGTAATATTCCTGTAGCATTATCCAGAAGCATACAGTATGCAATGTGACACATTAATTGCAGCTTCAAGTCACTTAGACAGAACTAAGAAATGAGTATACGTACTTTAATTTACCGAGACTAACCATATATGGAGGTCGGCTGGTCAGTGATTTAAAACCAATTCAATTATTTGACCTGTAAAAATTGTGGTATAGTTACTAAAAAAAAACATAAGCCAAAATAAAAAAGTTACCACCATACAGAGGAAAAAGATCTGAATAATTATTTGAAAATGTCAAAGAAATATAAACTAAACAACAAAACAATAGCATTTTGAGGAGACCATAAGGTCTCTTTCCACATTAGGAAAAAAAGAAACAAATAGGACAAGCAAAAAAACAAAACAAAAAAACAACTGGATTTAATTTTATTTGAAAAAAATAAACCATCAAAATCATCAATTATCTGGGCATTCAATAAAGAAATGCAGTCAGTAGACAGATTTTTTTCAATCGACATGAAACTTTGTTTACACCATTACATTAAAACAGTTTAAATTAAATTTAATATTATAAGAAATGTATGGGGAATTCAGAAAAAAATGTTCAACTGAAAATTGCCCAGCTATTTTTATATTAATAAACGGATGTATGAGAAGTGGAAGCTTTGTTTATTGTTTGATATGTGTGTGTGCGCATCACTTCAGGTGATTTATAATCTTTGAATGTGAATCTTGACTCAAAATCCTTTTAGAAAGCAGAGCGTCATCAAACTTTCAACTCAGAACTGAACAAGTCATGTGTGATTAACTCTTTGTGTGGAAAATTTAGAACCCAATATCTGAATGAAACATTTTAAATTTTTCAAACGATCGAACATTCCAGCTGATAGGTTCTACAGGGCTGCCAGAGCCATTGGAAGACCATCAGAAAGATGCACCTCAGTCCATGACAGAAAGATCAGCCAGTGCAGAGTAAATGGTTTTGACGGAGGAGGGGAGGCGTCGTCCTTCTCCTGTGGGGATTAGTGGAAGCTCCTTGGAACCATTTGCATGTGAATGGATCCTGGTGCTGCTTTTAGCCTCCATCATCCCCCTCCCTCTCTCACCCTTCCTACCTCCCTCTCCCTTCTCCTGACATCAGGGAGAAACAGAGTGTGAGAGAGAGAGGGGGTAGTCAGAGAGGGAAAGAGTGCAGGACCATCCCCATTACTGTGGACAAACTTTGCAGAAAGTGGAGTAAAGAAAGCCAAGACGATTTGGACTTTTAGGGAATCATTTACTGCCTGCCAGTGCTTCACAGACGTGGTGTTGGTGAATGGTGGAAGGTAGGAATTTTCTTTTTTGTTGCTTGCATCCCCCGTGAATATCAGTGGGGTGCGCTGAGGCTCCTGGGCTAACAATGGAAGCTGACAGGACTGGTCCACTTTGGCGGTAGGAACAGGGGTGGAGGTGTGGGGGGTTGCTAGGCCATTGAATTAAACAGATCCTTAAAGTTGCTCAAACGTATTGCAATTGGCTTAAAATACCTGCAAACTGCTTTTTGCGCTTTGTGTTCTGTGAGTTACAAGCTGACTTTCAACTAATTCATCCTTTAATCCATATCGCACTTGTTGCATCATGTTCCAATATGATCACACACACGCATTATCTATAACAAGCCTCTGTATTACACTCTATCTTGATTTAGATATACGTCAATTCACATCATGAAGCATGGAAAAGAAATTGCATCATGGAATGAATAAAGCAGTGTCCGCCGGAACATTGGGGTGCGCTGTGGTCTCCCTGCTCCTGCTGTTGTTGACACGAAAGTTCCCAGGTCTGGACGAAGGGGGACAAACACAGTTACATTTAGTCTGCAACAAAAAAAAAAACATATTTACTCCCTGAATAGAAGCAGGAAATAAAATGTAATCATTTAACATTTACAAAATGATGTAAGTGTTGCTTCAAAAACTAATGGATTTAGAATGCAACCTAATGGTTTATCAGAAGTCTGATTCTTTCAGCTGTTGAAATCATTGCCAACACCTTTTTCATTTTTAACAAGTGTCCACGGACATTGTTTTATTTCTTCACCAATGTAAAAGTGATTGCACCTTGTGTGTGTTTGTGGTGTTTGTGGTGTGTGTGTGGTGTGTGTGTGTTTCCTTCCTTCTGAAGTGCAATAGGAAGTGTCTTGTCAGATCAGAAACCTCGGTAAATTTGCTAGTATCAGCTGCTTGTAACAGAACTGCTAAACAGCTAAACTTCATATTATTTTATGTAGTCATCGATCATTTATTGATTTGTTTCTAACAAAGGTGTTCTATTAGCTAATGACAGGATTCTTGCTACTCCTCCATGGACTGGGCAATATGGAAAATGGATCACTTTTCGTAGACTTTGTGAAAACAATGTTTCAATCAGGAGGTATTTGACATATTGATATATTGCTCAGCTTTCAGTCCAAGTCATTTAATGATGATGCATACAATATGTATACACATTGGCCCACTCACACTGTTCTTCACCTGTGCGGCTTTAGCTGTGTGACACTACTAAACAGATTGTCCTTCAAATATATAAGAATTACATAAATCTGATGTATGGCATTGTTACTCTCAAGTGATCTCCATAGCCATTGTCAATGGGTCACAATGAGAAGCATCACAGGACTTTTGACTGCCTTTTAATTTCTTGAATAGTGTATTTGTATCCAATGAATATAACGTGGTAATCTAATTCTTCATGACTATTATTAATGCTACTGCTAAAAAGAGTGACGGCTCAGGATGTGAGTTTTTCCATAATAAGTATGACAGTGCTCTCTGTTTTTTCACTCATGAGCGAAACACAACACTGAAGTAGGTCTGTATTGAACAATTGGTCATTTCTGTTGTTCACTTTTTGTAACACAGTTCTACAGAGAAACCTCAACATTCAACAGAAGTGAGAATGTTTAGTGAACACATATTTCATTGCTGCGGCTGTAAGACTGTTTTTCAAATGGTAGCGTCCACTCATTAAACCAATGATAATCTATTGTGTAACCACGGTATTGGGGGTCATCCAAGTCTTGTTTATCTCTGAAGAAGCAAGATTTTCTTGTTGACCCATAATGGGGTGTGTAAATCTTCTTTGCACCTTACTGAAGAGTAGGATCATTGAAGAAAGTGTGTTTATCTCCTCATTTCATTCTAATTTTATAATCCACACTGTGGTCCACAATTTCATTTTTTCTTTTGCTTTTGATTCAAAGGTTCCAGTACCTTGGAACTCTGACATGCTCACGCTGCCGTTAGTCATATCGTGACTTGTCATGTGTCATGTGACCCCAGTGTCAGGTCATGCTGAACTTGACTTCAAAGCCTCAGGGGGATGAGTGTCAGCAGTCTGGCTTTTCACCTGATGTTATAGTTTATCACTGAGGTGTGTGTCTGAGACATGTACAGTGTGCAAACACAAACGGTTTGATTGTGTTAATTACTGACACCTTACTAAGGAAGACATTCTTCATCATATCTTCCTGGGATATCTGACAGAGATTAAAAAAAAAAAGGAAATCGGCTTAGTCACAATATCAAAATGTCAGACATGCAACAGATACAAAATGACAAGTTATTTCATTTAACTTAATTTATATATAACATTTTGACAGTTTTAGTTCTTCGGTGTTACAGCTGTTATTATTACGTTGTCAATCAACTGTATCTTTAAAACGTTGTTATGTCTCTTCAGCGACGTAGTAGTGGGTATACTTCACAGCCTGTTCTACCTATTAACTGATAACTGAGTTGACCTGCTGCTGGTCAGTGGCATGTACTGCCTCCCACCCTGTGACAGCTGGAATGACATATTCTGTATATTTGAATTCACAAAACTTGTAGGTTCCTGACACAGTGGTTTGTTTGTTCAAAGCATGTGATGAATAGTTGAAAGGTTTTATTTTTAGTTTATAATCCAGTTTTGTTATTGTTTTTTCATTTAGCCTGGTAGTCTACATATTCATGCTATGCAGTGTTTCACTAGCACTTTTAATGCATTAATGGTCTGATAGTTGGTCTAGAAATGCAGGCAGTGGCCTATGGTTTGAACCTCAAACTTTCAGTTGGTGAATAGAGCTGCTGGTGAGCTGTACCAAAGTGCTTGACATCGTTTAAGCACTGCCTGGATTCACTTTTAGAAAACCGCATGAGGTACAGGAGGTGAGCTTCAGTCAGCTGATCTCATCCTAGCGAGGTGTGATGCACAATGTCCTCTTTGTTCTCACACCATTTGTGAAACACCATCACAATGCTAAATGTTTAGAGAGGATGACTCACACCCCAAATGTTGATATGCGAAAGCTGATACCCCCATTGCCCCCTAAAATGAGCATTAGCAGTTCTAAAGAACTCAGTGGGCGAGGCTGTTGCTGCTGCGCTTCCATGGCTCTTAATCACTATGTTATGATACTTAGTAAGTAATGAACATCAGGTAAGAACATGTTACCTTGTCAGTGATACAATCTTTGGATGCCAAATATGGTGTAACCTCACAGAGGTTGCTCCTCTACAATTTTAATGTTTTGTAAACTACATAATAGTTTTGTTAGATGAGAGAAGGGACATCATAAAGTAAGAGTCAGGGCCCTTGGGGCTCATTCTCATATCGAATAGCCTTTTTAATTGATAAGGACTTACCTATTTCAAATAATTACAAATAATAAAACCGTTGCGTGGCAGTGTGTCGAATTCATTAGTCTTGTGAAATTGTCTAAATTGCCAATCAACCATCTAAAGACATAAGAGAAACAAAAATACCAAAAAGTGCTCTTTATTTGTTTACTTATTTTTTGTCTGAAGCTCAAAGTTAAAGCAGTCCTTAATGTTGTTGGCAAAGTTTTTATAGCTGCAGATCCTGTATAGTGTTAATCTATAATTTATTAATGAGCGATCTCTTTCTCCTTTCTCTTGCTCTCTATCCATATGTGTGTGAATATATATATATATATATATATATATATATATATATATATATATATATATGTTTGGGAAATATATATATTTCCTATGTCTCTCCCTCTCATTTGAGTTGTGTGCCTGAACAAATGCAGTGACTTTCTCTCCCGGGATTCAACTCGCTGTTTGCTTTTCACATCCATCTCAAGTCATCACACACTATTTACTCAATGGTCTCCCTGTGCCTTTGTGTTATTGTTTCTCACTCTTTTAGGAGCAAGAATCATTATGTTTCTCCTCTGTCTGGACTGTTATTCTAAGACCGTGTCAACGTCTCATTTTTTCCGGTGTTGCTGTTGTGTTGTCATTCCTTGTGTTCTTAGAGTCCATCATCTATGGAACCCTAGTTTAGTCATCCTTGGATAGACCCAGTGTACGTATGAAGTGATTGATCGAATTCAAGGTTCAATATTATTCTTTTTCTATTATTCTTTCTTTTAATTCATTTTAAGCCCCTTCAGTTATTAAACTGATTAAGTGATCAAGAAGGTCCTCAACTGGTACAGTTAAATTTATGACCTAAAAAAACATAATTTAAAATACTATTTCATCACTGTATTTTTAAATCCTAGTCTTTGACAATAAATGGTCAAGGTCACGTTTTAGTCGATTTGTTACGGCTTAAATTAAATGTAACAATGTAACACTTTTTTTAAATGATTCTTCTCTGAAGTAAATGTCATTGTACTTTTGTATATGTAGCTCCTATAACAACAGTTATTTCATCAAAGCATCAATACTCAGTCATGTTTTGAGCAGCCTTATATTTGGGAACAACAGGATCACTATAGTTTTTGGCAGTAACATTAATATACAATTTCAACCAATCAACAACCCCTTTATTTTATCATAATCTCCAGAATAGAGCAAAAATCTACCATCTGCTGACCCCTGCTCTGAACTTTTGCAACCAGGACTTATTCCAAAAATTATCTGCTTCAGTAGAGTGTAAATGGAGCCTCAGAGTCAGACTCCATGTCTCTGTCTCCTTCTCTGTCACTGCTCATGAGGATTAGTCGAGCCCTGATGGTTGTAAGGTTGGATATTTATAGCTGATTAAATCATCTGGACGGACACAACTCAAGTGTCTTATTGTGTAGGTATAAACAGCATAGTTGGTGGAATCATAGCAAGCACACACCACAAGCATGCATGTGCGCACACATAACTTAGCACAGCTTTACTTCTTAGGACATTGCATTGGCTTCCACTGAACCAGTCAGGACATCAGAAATGACAATTTGCTGCAGTGGGAGCCGCAAAATGTTTCTGACAAGGTAGTGTTTCGGAAAGGCTGTCCTATTTATATACAAACACACACACACACACACACACACACACACAGAAATACACACAATTAAACATTCTTCTTCTTCTTATACATATTATTGGCTTTAGGTGAATGTATTATTGTAGTAATTACAATCACCCCCCCCCCCCACACACACACACACACTCACACACACAATCACACACACACACAGACAGACACAAACACACCTCAAGTTCTCAGGGAGATTGTCTGTGTCATCCAATCCTCTTAGAGCAGAAGCCAGACAGCTTGCCTGCACATGCGCATACACACTAACATATAAGATTAGCTGTGTGTATGTGCGCGTTTGTGCCTGTGTGTGCGCGTTTGTGCCTGTGTGTGTGCGTTTGTGTCAGTATCTGACAGCCATATATAGTTTCTTGTCACCAGGGAACAGATGTTTGTTCTGCACAGTTAATATAAAATGTTGTTCTACGGCTGATGTGCGCATGGTGTAAATGGATGTAAAGTTGCAACATTATAGAACAATCAAATCTCAGAATATCCCTGCATTTCACAGCAGAGTGCAGAAAAAAATGTCATTCACAAATTGATACCCCAGTGTTTCTCACTTTGACTGAAATTCCTTACGGATGGCTTTACTCTAATCAAGAAATGTTCATACTTTTTATAAATAGTCTGATAGTGTTTCACATCTTCTATGAGCAAGCCAAGGAGATTTAAAGGCTGATCTCACAGATGTCTGGCCTCAATACAGGCTGCATGGTTTCTGTCAAACAATTTGCCAATTTTGCAGCTATGATAAGCACATAAACCATTACAAAAATAACAAAACAAACATTACAACATTTTTATTTCACAGTTCCACAACATGTGGCAATCCTATCAATCAACATAGTATAAATTACAGTTTACCCCATCATATTTTCTGAAGAGACAAATCAGTTAGTGCCTTCAGCACCTATATCAGGTAGATAAGAGCTTGAATGATAACTACCATCCAATTAACTGGGATTGAATAAATCTGCTTCTTAATTAAATCAAAAGCAAAAAGAGGGGGGGGGGCATCCAGGCAACTGGTGAAAGATGTTTCTTCACAAAGCCCACACAATCAAGCTCGTACACAACTTCATGACTTGCTTGCTTTACTGCAGACAAGCTTGGTGTATCTGGACACTCGATAATCTTTGGAAACCATTTTAGCCTTTTTTTGTTTGTTAGCTCAGTTAATCTTATGTGTCTTAAATATCTAATTAGTGATTTTATTTTCATTTTAGTACCTGAATCTTTTCCTATAAGTGTACTAGGCTCCAACACATGCACTCGCAACTGTCACATGACCTGAACTACACAAGTTAAGGTTGACCCCCCTCTCAGGACTTTCACAGAGAAGATCATATTAGTGTCTGCCAGATAAGCAGAATTGAAACTGAACATGATCTGCAGAAACCAGTGAAACCAGTGGCAATTGAGGTGACCTGGATCTTATGACTGAAGGAAATAAAAGGTTGAGCTATTAAATCAAAGAATGCCTGGATTTCTCAATCTGCGCCTCTGTTCTCTACCTACAGAATCCGCTGGAGAAGAGCTGGACGCAGACCTGCTCACCCAAATGGAGGATAGAGAGGAAAAAGAGCGAGGTATTATGGGAGAAGAGCAAAAAGTCGAGGACAGGAACGAAGATAGATCAGCAGGCAACGACAACCAGATTTCCAGGAAAGAAAAAGAGGAGAATGGCGTTGAGGCTGGTATCGTGGTGGAAGATAAGGAGACCGAGAAAGGGATGGAGGAAGGAGAAATGAAGAAGGAGATGGTGTTTGAGGACCAGGTAAAGAGGGATGCTGGTCAGGCTGTGCCAGGCCTCCAGATGAGCTTCATCCACGGGAGCGACCTTTTTGGCTATGTTGGCATCGAGGCAGTTCTGGACCAGATGAGGCGCAAGACTATGAAGGCTGGCTTTGAATTCAACATAATGGTGGTTGGTGAGTTGCACACTCAAACTAAGAAATAAAAGGAAACAAGTTCAGTCAGAGGTATAAATATACCAAAGGGATGAGTATGCGTGTGTGCTTATGTGCACGCACAATGTTCCACATGAAACTTTGGCTAAAAGCTCAATAACAACCACCCAGGTTTTGTGACACCGTATTTATCCACAAAGAACCACACAATGCCAGAGTGTCGCTGCTCCAGCCCCTGAATATTAACAGTGTTGTAACATTTCGCAAATAAGCCACAGCATGTAAACACAACAGAGATGCTCATTTCAATGGGCTATTAGACCATATTGTGTGTTCCTTGTAAACATATGGCGATATGGTGCCATGACTAACTGAATGATTTGCTCCGCCCTTCTGCCTCTGTGCTGCTCACAGCAGCCTCATATTACTGGCTTGGTAGTGGTAAAATTGTTGTAGAAAGGAGTCCTGATCATCTACCCTGTTGTGCTACACAAAAGAGGACACACTTTATTAAGATACCTGTCAAGTATGCACTACAAGACCACTTCCCAGTTGTAAGTCAGTATGCATTTCTGTTTGTGCATACATGTTTTTGGCAATGATGAAGTGGTTAGTTCTTTCACCTCACAGTAAGAATATTGGTCAGCTGGGTTCTCCCTGTGCAGTTTTGCACGTGTTCTCCTGCTTCTAAAAAATTCAGTTAACCGAGGACTAAATTGTCTGTAAATGTTATTAGGAGAGAGGGTCAAGTGTCTTCAAATCTGGCCCTATGATTGACTGGTGACCTGCTCAGAATGAACCCTGCCTCTCAGCGAATGTCAACTGGGATTGGCTCTACCCCCTGGTGACCCAGTGAGCATGATGTGTTGAATAAAAGGAGAATCAATCAATGAAGAGATTCAAAAATCAGAAAATGACCCACAATCAACATTAATATTTCATACCTCTGATCATTATCGTCATACCATCATTACTAGGAAATACAATAGGGTAGTGGATCATCATGCATCAGCACAAGGCAGAAACTGATGCAAGGTATGATCAGTGAATTTAAAAATCATCATTAATTGTCGCAAAGCAAACTGATCCTTTGGATATGTCATAACTCGTAGACCCTAAAAGTCCTTAATCCAAACAGTTGTAAAAAAAGGGTATACAATAGAAAACAGAGAGAACTTTTGAATAGTGTCTGAATAGAAATAACAGGACAATTTCTAAACAAACATTCACTGTCAAAATTCTTGTTCACTATAAAAGGCTACATTGACACCAATTTTTCATGCTTTCAGTGTGTGCATGTATGTTTTTGAGTTCTGAGGAGGAAGTGCTCTTGAGAGTTACAGCTATCAGCACTTTCCACTCTCCACTCTAGAGATTCATAATGTGCACTGGCTGTTAAAAGAAACAGGATGTTGGCCTACATTTAGATGCTTACAATATTATGCTTTTTGGCCATTTACCAAAACAAGAGCCATAATAGGACCATTTCCAGGAGACAAATGAAGACACTTGTAACTTCCAGATATTCACTGCCCATCTGCATATAGATACTATCTGTCAGAAAGGGCTTATTGCATGTTTGGAGTAATGATTTGATGTGTCCACAGGTCAGAGTGGTCTGGGGAAATCCACACTGGTCAACACTCTGTTCAAATCCAAAGTCAGCCGGAAGTCCTGCACACCCAACTACGAAGAGAAAATCTCCAAAACAGTCAAACTGCAGTCAGTCAGCCACTGTGAGTAAACACACACATGAATGATCATTTAGCTATTGGCTTAGGCGAGTTTGTGTTATAGACTGCATTTGAACATTAGCACCACAAGCTCTCAGCAGAAAGACATTTGGTTTTTCTGCTTCAGCAGTGTCTTTTAGGCCATTATGACAAAATGACTGATGATGTCGTTGGAGGCGGTTCTCACATCCTACTTTCATATCACTTTTCCTTTCACTGTTTGTACTTGAACCCCGGTGTGTGGGACGTGCTGGCTCTGAAAATGCCTTTTTCTTTCCGTTTGAAAAGTGTCCTATATTGTCAACAAGTTCAAAATACAGCTGGGGAATGGAGCTGGTCTTAACCCCTAAATAAAGTGCCAGAGACTTGTGTGACCCTGACAGGACTCTCTCTCTAGATACAGTAGTTGAGGCCACACACACACACACACACACACACACACATGCTTCTTTGTATTTTTTTTTTTTTAAATTGTCAACATTTATCCACATTCTTTGCTGATTTGCCAAATAACTCCTGGCATTTTCTGCATGACTTTGAATTCAATCCTGTGTTACAATTTCTGAGAAAAGCAAAATATCCAAATGTGGTGAAAAATATAACATGCTATACTATCATCACTTGGTGACACTTTGGCATGTACTCTGTTTCAAAACAAAACTTCAGGTCTGTATTTATCTTATCTATATCTCCTGACTGTGTTGGGGTAGTGCTCTTCTTCAACTCTCAACTCCAAGAATGTGAATCTGCTGGCCATGACATCTTTCATAAACATATTCTCCTGTGCTCTCACATGGATCTCCTGATGTGTAAATGCATGTCACATTTACACTCTGAAACATAAAAACAGGAGCAAACTCCTCAAGACAGCGTCGGCCATGTTTAAATCTAACCGTCACAGTTAGACAGCATTGCAGGGAAAAAGTCTAAATATGGTCATGAGACAGAAGAGCATGCAGGTTCAAATCACATCACTTCATCGGTGTTGATCTTTAAAGGTTCAGTGAATGTTTGGGTTTTTTCATCTGATACTTTTTTTTTTTCTACAATATTGTACAGGTCACAGAGATTGATTTAAAGACAGTTAGAATTCATTTGTTAAAGTCTCAGACTCCAGGCCTGTCCAGCTGCATGCTTGTTGAAATCTGAAATCTGTCTTATGTTGAAATCAAAATTTTCTAGTATCTAATTCTTAGATCGTCATATTGCAATACATCGTTAGTCTTCATGATGCATGTTTATTTTAATCAAAGTAACTGATTCATGCTAAAACATTTGAATGCTTCAGTCCCTCCAGCGTTTGTGGGGTTGAATCTTTTGCATCTTTTATTCAACCTGAAAAAGCCATATCCTCTCTTCCTCTCTTCTATTTCGTGGTGGAAATAGAAGTGTCATGGTACTGTCAGAACAAAACTAGCTCAGTTTAATCTTTTTAAAATCAAACAGAACATATTTGTCAATCTTTTTTCTAAATCTTACACAAACTGATTCTGGCATATTGTCAGTATAATCAGTCATAATTTGACAAGAAAAAAAAGTTAATGGTTTGCGTTTGTTTTCAGCCAACATTTCTGTCTCTTTCACTGACCTTTATGGGGAGATTTTACAAAGTCCCGTCGCTTCAGGGAGAAACTGAGAGACATTTACGGTCTCGTGGCCTCTAGCTACCTGCTCTTTTCACTGTAAATGCGGCTCCTGGAAACTTCCCTGAAGCTTCAAATCTGAAATCACACGTCTACAGTTACCCCTCTTTATTCCTGGAACCCGGTGTGTCCGAAGCGCGTCTCAGACTATGCCTGTAAATCCAGCCCATGTTGGGAAGTAAAACGGAGTTGTGCAACTGTGTCCCTGCAGCAACTGTAAAGTCCATTAGAACCCCTAGTAAAGTGCATGTGTCTGTGCGTGTATGTCTGTGTGGGTGTGTTGGGGGGGGGGCATTTCATTCGTTAAAGAGTAGAGCATGTAAGAATTCTGTCAAGTGGATTCAGTGGAATGGATGATGCAAGACTCAGAGGTCACCCCCCCTCACACACACATTTTTAATCAAAGATAATTAAAAACCTAAACAGTAGAGGAGCTTTTTTCTTTTTTACCATTTTTTCCATCTTTGTCACCTCCGGTTCTATGTTCCTTTTTCTTCAACTGAATTCCTTTTCTCAGTACACGGTGAAAGTGTTGATTTCTTCTCTTTTAATGCAGACCAGTAAACCCATGATGTTTTCAAGTTATATGGCAGTTGTTTGTGAATTTAAACTTGGTTTTAAATATTTTAACTGATTTCCAATATGATTTCATCAAGTTTTAAACAAGATACTTAATAATAAATCATTTAGATTTTCTCTTGTAAAGCGGACTAGTGAAACCAGTAAAACTGTCTTATTATTGTGAGACATTTTCAGATCGTCATCCATGAATATTTTTTGTCTCACAGCAGATTATATTCAACATTATTGCCCAGCAGCTGTTCCTCCCATATATATTGGAACTATTAAAAATCCAGACCTCGTAGCAGTTTCAAAACTCAGTGTAATTTGGGAAAAATGAGAATATATATTTGTATAAATGGATTATTTAACCCTTAAACTTTTTCAAAAACACATTTGCAGTATTACAGCAAGATCAGCTTCACTTGGTTCAAAAGCGCCACAGATTCTTGTGAAATGCATTTTGGGATTTGCTGGGCCGTGAAGGATCCACCAGATGGATCCTCGAAATTAAGCCCTCGAAGGCTGCATTTGGAACTTTCAAATTTGGACAGCTTCCTCAAATCGGTCTTAAAATGCAGCTTTAGGAGGATGCAGCTCCCCATCTGAATTGTGGGATGGGGTGTAAATGAGCAGAAAAAAACAACTTCGCAGATAAAGGGCTCTTTCATATTTCCTGGTGATTTTACACATCTTATATCTGTGTTGTTGTTATTCTACACTGCATTTCAGGAGTGCAAGAATTCACTTGCACATGCATGTTCTTTTGCCCTTTGAAGTGCTTTACATTCATCAGCAGAGTGGTTTATGAGGACAGACAAGTAATTGTAATTGTTAGCTTAACACTGCTGTCAGTATCATTCCCCAATTGCGGTAATGAATGATTAAACATAAAAAAAAAATCTTTATGTCATTGTTCATAGTAACAAAAGTGAAAGCGTCTGTACAATCAAGTTGATGAAAACCTCCAAAAATCAAAATGACTATCATGAAAGGATTAAAACCAAACCTCTCCAAACAATAGATTTCTGGGAGATGGGATGAAATACATAAACAATTAACAAATAGGGGTAAGGTTGGAGCCTATTCCTGCTAATATTGAACAAGAGGTGAGGGTTAGTCTGGACCTGTCACCTGTCAATCACAGGACACAACTCACCAGAGGCACACTGGTCCTTCAACCTAACTTACAGCTTAAGTCACATTGGAGTCAAAAATATGTGGATCCATCAATCAAGACCAAACTCATCCAATCCCCTGGAGAACATAAACTCACATCCTTCACTGAAGGTTTTTCTGCGGTGACTCATCTTTCTCTTAAATGCTCTTAGTTGTTGCCCTTTGGCTGAATGAACCAGTAAAACCAGTTTCCGTACTGCACTGGATCTCTCTGTGTGTGTGTGTGTGTGTGTGTGTGTGTGTGTGTGTGTGTGTGTGTGTGTGTGTGTGTGTGTGTGTGTGTGTGTGTGTGTGTGTGTGTGTGTGTGTGTGTGTGTGTGTGTGTGTGTGTGTGTGTGTGTGTGTGTGTGTGTGTGTGTGAAACAATCAGATTCCAGATGTTTCCACTGTGATGGGATTCCTGTGTGCTGACTGAAGTTTTGTTAGTGGATTTGCATGATATTTAGCTCTGCTGCTGAGCATCCCAACGTATTCACACCTCTTAACTCGTGTGAGCATGCACGTGAGATGAAACATCCACAGGGTTTTTCTTTCATCTCTTCACCACACAATTACAAACCCTGACACTTACTCCAACATAAGCACCGTCATTACCGCTTTAACACTCCAGCACTTACAGCCTCGCACAAACATTCCTAGACAATGATCGTCACGGTCACATGTCGGTTTTACCTTTGCTCAGATGATCATTTGACTCGGGAGGTGGGCGATTGAAAATTCTTGATGGGTTTACTATATGTATAACTATTGTTGGAAAAAACATGGCGAGAACATGTCTTCCAATTATTTTCAATGATTTTCTCTGGAAAATTAGGAAAAGATTGATTGCACTCATGAATGGAGGCTAATAAAACCTCTTTTTAGCTCCTCGTAAATTATCTCATCCTAGTTTTCTGCGTTTTAGCTGAGTTCTAATTCTGATGTAATTTTTGTTCTGTAAATTCTTTGCTTCTCATTAAGTGTGCCCAACCTGCATATTAGAAAAGGATGAATCTGATCCCTTCGATCTTTCTGTTCAGTGATCGAGGAGAAAGGGGTGAAGATGAAGCTGACAGTCATTGACACGCCAGGGTTCGGAGACCAGATCAACAACGACAAGTGGTGGGTGATATCAAAAAGACGAGAAAAAAAACCCTGTCTATACACATACATACATACATACATAGCATAAAAACAAAAATTAGAATTCTCTAACAAAAACTAGAAATAGCAGATTATCAGAATAAAGTAAAGTTATGTTCTAGTAAGGGGCCACCACCAAGCAAACCTCCACCTGCTGCAGATTGAGTTTTGGCTCCATGTTTGCAACAGAAGCCAAATGCCAATAAATAAGCTGACGAGTGCTTTATTTCTGCCAGATGTAATGATTTTCACGCCTGACCTCACAAGGTAAATTTACTTTGTAACTTGTCTGTTTTCCGATTTAATGTTTGGATTTTTAGATTCCTCAACCATAGATAATGGGGCCAAAGTCCACTGGGATGGTCGCAATATCACTATCTGCTCTGATTAATCTGTTCTGTAGGGTTGTTTACAACCATGATCCATATTTACACAGAAAATAGTTATTTTTGTATGCAGTAAGGAAGTTTTTTAAAAAAATGCAGCAAATAGAATCGAATAATAATAATATGGAATGTGTGAAAATATGAAGAAAATTAATTAATTTGCTCAAATTTGTCTATAAGGAGAAATTTGTCTATGAGGAGAAAAGATCAGAAAACCGTGGAAATAGAGCCCTGATATCTTTCTTATCATCATCATCATCATCATCATCTGATATCTCTCTTATCATCAGATTTTCATCCAACCATGTGTGTGTTGTATTTTCTTGTATTGTTTTCGAGTATACAATGAGGTTTCCTTCTCTCTTTCCAGCTGGGAGCCCATTGTGAAGTACATCAACGAGCAGTACGAGAAGTATCTTCGGGAGGAGCTGTACGTCAACCGCAAAAGGAGAATACCCGACACCCGAGTCCACTGCTGTGTCTACTTCCTGGGTGCCACAGGACACAGGTCAGTCCCTATACTCAAACACTACATACAAGAGTATGCAAGGCCCATTTCCCTCTTCTTTTTATGAAATAATATATGAATTTTGTTTTGGATGTTTGTGCAGATTTTTCAGAGAACTGGATTGCATTGGATCAGGTGCCTGAGTCAGCTGCTTAGTGCCTCAGCCAGATATGCAGTCAGAAACAGATGATTTTCAGGCACCAGATGTAAAAATACATTTTAAAACTCAATTTTAGGCGGAATTAGTAAATCAAAGGTTGTCCAGTAAAATCCCAACATGCTTTTTCAGATGAGAGTTTGTCCACTTTTCAAAAAAATGAACTAACAAACTAAATAATGTTCTTTTCTCGATATTTTTTTTACAAATACAGTTGCTATACATTTTTAAAATATGTGTGAGATAAAAATCCAACCTCAGCGATACAACAGGGGTCACTAGTCTCTGTCACTTTAATTTGGGGACCTGAAAAGTTTGATATCACCATGTTGTAGATAATATTTGAATCATCTCCTGTTCCTTGACCAAACTTAAGGATGTACAGTGAGATGCTAAACAAGAAGACAAATTGCCGGGATTGTTTTTAGCCAAGGGTCAGGAGTGTTTTTTTCCACTGCTTTAAATACCACATTAGATTTAATTCTGGTCTTTAAGTGGCACTGGTCTCCATGTCCAGGTTACGCCCCATCGATATCGAGTTCATGAAGAGGTTGGGAAATATTGTGAGCATTGTCCCCGTCATTGCCAAGGCCGACACTCTAACCATTGAGGAACGACAGGAATTTAAGGAAAGGGTGAGAATATACCTCCATATATATATGTTATTTGTATAAACATGGTTTTTGCAACCAAGCTTTTCTGTCTTGACCTTTTTGACAGATAAGGCAAGATTTGATTACCAACGGAATTCGGGTTTATCCCCAGAAAGAGTATGATGAGGACCCTGAGGAACAAGTCCTTAACGACAGGATTCGGGTAAGCAACTCCTACTTGCTTGCTCTAAATGACTCTGTGAACTCCCAAATAGTGAATATATAGCATTCCTTGTACTATCTATGTTGTACTTTCTGCTTTATTACCCAACTTACTGTATATGGGATGTTAGAGACAGATGCTGTCCAAAGTCATTGACAATCATGAAAACTGACAGCTGCTGAACACTGAACATTAAAACTCAATTATGATGTCATCACACTAACTTTCTTCCATCTGACAGCAACTTCATTGTGTGTAAGATAGTTTGAATAGTCCGGGTGAGCTTTGATGAGCCTATCTCCAGTATAACTGGCAACATACTTCGCTGTATCAAAATATCAATTTGACATCACCTGTTCTTTGCACTGAACAAATCAGACACTGAATGGACTTTACTGGTCCAGATGGAGCAATAATTACACCTCAATAAGTGAAAACACCTCATATATCACAGAAATCTCAGAATCACTGGCTGCATGGTCACACTGGACCCTCCCATCAGACCAGTGTCTCCACGGGACTTTAGCGTCTGGCTCTCCAGCAGCGAATCCAAGCTCCCAGAAGAGGGCAGTGAAGCCCAGATCCTCTTCTGCAGGCCAGACTGACCCTCTGCTGCCCACGTCCTTTCTCTCAGTTTATAAATCTATGGCATTTTTAATAAAATTCAGGTGTTATTCCATGTTAAGACCAAATTTAATTATACATTCAAGATGATTACATTATGTACTGATACTAAGCATCCTTTCGCTCTCCGGCATTTCCAAAATCCAATTATTGTCAAAATAATGACAGCACTGTCTCAACTACAGCAGTACATCTCTAAAATGCGGCATCCAAACATGTGTTAGAGTGACTATTATGGAAATGGTCACTCTATGTAGGAATAAATTCAAATCATAAAGATGAATATCTACATTTTTCATTCATATTTGGTCACATATTAAGAGAATTGAACCCTGTTTGTCCAGGAAAGCATTCCCTTTGCTGTGGTGGGAACTGACAAAGAGCACCAGGTGAATGGAAACAAGGTTTTAGGCCGTAAAACCAAGTGGGGAATTATTGAAGGTAGGAATAACATCGTCACTTCAGCGACCTCCACCAAGGTTTTCTCTCATATTGTGAAGATGCTGCAGCAGCTTTTCTGAAGCAGCCTTAAATAATCTGCATTTATTCACTCGTTAACTTTCCATTATATCCAAGGGACCCAGAAAACTCCTGAGTACTTCTTATCAGAAATCATATATATATATATATATATGTATGTGTGTGTTTCTGTGTGTGTAATGTCAACAGAAAATAATTCTTAAAAACTACTTTGAAATAGATCAGGGGAAGAAAAGAAAATATCAAAAGCTGTGTTATTTGAGTTTTTCTTGAAAATTGAACTTTTGCCCCTTCACAGTGGAAAATGTGGCACACTGCGAGTTTGCCAACCTGAGAGATCTCCTCATTAGGTGAGTCCCAGCTAGACTTGTGGAAGATGAATTCTAGAACAGAAATTCAGATGGTTGATGAAAAACTATTAGAGATGGTGTGTTTTATCTTGATGATTACAAGAGTTAAATTGAAGGAACTTTATATTTGAAAATTACGCCATCCTTTTAATTGTCACCTATGTGACGTTATTAAATATCACTGTCCAGAGAAGAACCTTCAGGCTGCTTGTTTCACAGCAGCAAATCTAATTGCATATCTGTCCGAATCGCCGGTGTTCAGTGAATCGCTCATTCTCCTCGCAGGTCTCACCTGCAGGACCTGAAAGACGTGACACACAACATCCACTATGAAACTTACCGCGTACGACGGCTCAACGAGAGCAACGCCAGCTTCAGTGAACAGGGACTGTCCTGGCCGCTGGAAAATGGAACTGATGAAAAATCCGACAGCCACCTCTGATCCTTCCCGGATGACTCGACTTGGATTCAGAGAAGCTTTTTAGTCCATGTAAAATGGGATGGAGAGTGCCCCCCCCCCCTTCATTATGGGACCAGCTAGTGGATTATTTTCAAATGAGAAATTCTATGTGAGCTTTTACAGGAGACTAAAATATAGATATATTTTTGAATGTGAGGTCATATTTGCTCTGGAGATACGGTGTGTATGTGTGGGGAAAGGAAAATGGCAGGTTGCATAGAGGAAACACAGTGAGGGGATACGATGGCGTCTTCGATTCGTGCTAATACGCAATTCGGACAAATGTACGTGGCCTTATCAACAAACATCGGTTATCGACCTGATTCGGGGATTTCAGAATCTGGTGGCAGAACAAACAGATGGGCGATTGTTCAGACAAATTGCTCAGTCATAGTTGCAAATCAACTTTAAGGATGGAGTTTTACAAAAAATCTTTAATGAAGAAGTAAAAATGTCATATTTACTTAAATGCATAATTTTCTTGTAATTATCAGCAAATTTGAAATTCATTTTCGATTTTTCAAGCATCTCTTTTGGCTTTTTTTCTCCAGATATTTAATTGTAATGCATTTCTCTTGTTCTCTCCAAAATTTAAGATACATTTCTTTACATTTTTCTTAAATATTGAAAGCCCTTTAGACTGATGCAAACCCGAATGCAGTGAATTATCCTTGCATAAGTGAAATCTATTTAGATGTGATCTGGAGGAAACAGCCCATCATGCTTTTGTGTAAGGAAAGTCTTTAGCTCAAAGACAAATGAACAGCAGCATCATCACAGCATCTAAAGTAGAAAAACAAGTCGTTTGTCTGAAAAGACCCCGATGCAGTTCATTTAGTCTCTTACAAAAAGACTTGTGACCTGACAGTCAGGCCTCCCAACATGCCTCTGGGAGATGAATGGCATGTGGTTTAAATTGATTTTTATGAAAAGATGGTTGCCTTTTTTCATTTGAACTTCAGCTTGTGTCAGATTTAAGTGACTGGACACATAAACCAAATGATTAGACTAGAGGACATGCTGGAGGACATTCTACATCTTATCCATTCCCTTCTGCTCTCTAGCTTCCCTCACATGAATAAAATTCAAGTCAACATTAGAATTTCACAAGGACATGCTAGATTTACAGTAATTTTTCTCAAAATTAGTGAAGAATTTCCTGAGAATTAAAAAAAGAAACAACCTAAAAGTAGCTTTTAAATGACCTAGAATTAGTTTTAAAATAGCATGAAATCATAAAAAATGAGTTGTTGCAGCCTTGCAGTGGTGATTGCTTGGACGCTGGTGTCCCCTCACTCAAATATCGACGACACTGGCGAAGCAATGTTGCAGTTGGCACCAGAATTTCAGATGCATGCAATAAAACGGGGTAAAGGTAACACAGTGCCCCATTATTTTGCATCTTGATGTTATATTGATCCACAAACACAAAAAGCACACCTTTTATCAAGTGATGAAAATACCGCTGGAACTTTCTGGTCCCGCTAAGGTCCAACTGCAGTGGTCTGTGTCGCAGATTCAGAACTGCGGCGAGAATAATTGCAGGAGAAAAAGTAATCTTTTAAGATGAAGAGACACTGACAAAGTTTTCCATTAGTGATGTAATAAAGCAACAAATCAAACCCAGCCATCACGGGTTCATTAGTAGCCGTTCCATATTAGGACTGGTCGACACAAAGGAACATGAATGCCAAGGGCTTCTGAGGCATTTCTACAAACACAAATTGATTTTGAATCGTAATTTGAATCTGCTGTTGTTAACACCATGTGGACAGGATGGCGTGTTTACTTTAAAAGAGATGCAAACACAGCCTTTAACAAAGACGGTTTGGATGACTTTCTAATGGAAATTTGCAAGCAGCGTGCGGTTCGTTACATTTTTCTGATGGACCACTCCACACGTTCTGTTACTAGTTCCGGTTACCAGAGCTTTTGTTCTGCTGGCTTTGTTAACATCCACCGAAATTCTGAAACTGAGTGAGATCATTCCGATTCACCGGGAGACAAAAGGCTCTTTGTAAATTGCAATACGTGTTGATACATTTAAAATTGCAGTCATTCCCTATTCTGTATTGTAATATGTGAGCAGAAGCGAAATAGGCAGGAAGAGCACAGGCAGCGGTATAACACAACCTGAAGGAGTCCTCAACTTGGCAGGAAGATGGATGACCAGGTTAATGAACACAAATATGTCACAAACTTTGCTAAATGTTAAGCTTAAGGAAGCTGTTTGTCTGTTGCCTAGAAACTACTAAGATCTCCCTGTGAGGAAATAGAAAGTCTTGTCAAGTGTTTTTTCTTTCTTCTGCTCACCATCCTTTGAACCATCTACACAGATTATTGTTCTTGATAATATTCATATTTTACGCAATTGGTCAGAGCATCACTTTGTTTGCTAAATTTCAAGGTTTTTCTTTGACTGTGTGCCTTAGTTTTGCCATCAAGCTTAGTGCAATTAAGAAGAGTTTGCAAGATGGAAGTAACATTGCAGAGGGATCTGGAAGCATCATGTTGCAGAAGAAAGTATCCCTTCTGCATGTTGTCAAACCAGTAGTATTTTGAGAAGCCACGCAGCTGCTGTAAAATCCAGCACTGAGGACTTGTAGATTTGCTACCAAACTATTGATAAAACGTTGCTATTAGAGAAGTTTGCTCATCGAGGTGGCAGAGGGCATCCTCTCCCCTCGGCATGCTGTAATTGTGTTTTTGATACTGGGGAAAAAAAAACAGATGTTTGTCATTTTGTTATGTTAAGCATAGATCCAGTTACTGTTGGATATTTGCATCCAGTTAGAAATGTGTGCCAATTGCATCCCTGTCTGTGCTGTTCACCTAGGGCAGAGCGAAGATGATATAGATTTAAAAGAGGACATTCATTTTTCTTTTTCTTTTTTTTTTTTTTTTTTTCTGAAAAATGAAAACACAATCCGTCTAAAATGTAGAATTCTATTTCTTTGCTTTGAAAAATCCATCTTACCATCTTAAGTTTAACGGTACCTTAAAATGACCTAGAAATCACCTAACATTTCATTCAAATCTACCCAAAGCCAGCTATACACCCCTACAAAGAGGAAAAGAGGAATTCATTCTCTGTTTATTTTGCTAGAGACAGACTTTGAGAATTTATTTGGCATGCCGGAGTTCAGCCAGAAGCAGGTATTAAGATGTATATTGAAAAGGGTTTCTGAGTGCACTGCTATCCATTGTTTTCAACACCCGACCCAATGTTCTCAGCACATGACAGCGGATTTGACATGTAAAATATAGTGCGGGATCTCAGCTCAAATGGGTTTGGTTGTTTCGGGCTTCACATCCCTGGTTTTGCTCTTGTGAGGAGACCCAGAGATGCGTAGAAAGACAAAAACAACTCGAGAGGAGAAGAAACAGAGATAAAGGGCAAAAGGCATGTGTTCTGAAATGTTCTAAATTGACATTCCTCCGCTGCCGGAGTCAGTATGAGACATTTTGTTGTCAATTTAAAACCAGGCCAGACACTGACAATCTTCATCGTGTATTGGAGACGAAAAGCAGTTCTGAGAGGTTGGTTTTTTTGGTTTGTTTGGTTTTTTTGTTTGTTTTTTTTCCCCCCAGTGTACTTTTTGATAATGATACATGTATGCAAATTTGTTTATGGTATTGTGAAGCTGCATGTTATCCATGTAATGACATTTAAAACTGTTTCTACAGCAGCTTTCTCACCTCTCAAGGCAGGTAAAACAAGAATGAAATATTGATTTAATTTTTTTTTTTTTCCCTTTTTTGCTTTTTTTTTTTTTTTTTTTTTTTTTTTTTTTTTTTACAATTTAGCGTCACACTCAAGCCAGAACATTAATATGGAAATTATCCTTTTAAATCGTTAAAATCAGCAATTCCCACAGTGGCGCTAGGGACCCTCTGGAGGACATAAAACACAGATTGGAGGATTTGACCTTCAGATGTATTGAAAAGCAGCCTGTTATAGCCATGTCCAAAATGTACTACAGGGTATTTCTGATATTTCAACTGCCTGTCAAAAATGAAAATATGTTAATTCTAATATCTACAGATGCTAGGGACAATTTTAGTCATTATTCAAAGAGTAATATTACAGAAATACAGAGTAATCTTTCAAATAATGTTTAATCTCTCCTTGAATCAACTTCTCGTCAGCGTAGACATGCAATGTGATGCAATATAATACTGCCTGTCGACAGAGATGCGTGTCTTGAGATCACCCGATGACCTCCGAAACATCGGACGCTGATTCTGACCTTCCGATATTTAGCCCCATAGGAAGACTGAGAAGCTGTAGTCAGGTTGAATGAAGCTCTGCTGGTCTTTCCTCCTTGGTGGCATGCAGGGCCCATCACTCTGTGGACTAAATCGTCCCTCGTAAGCAGCTTCTATTGGGGAACAGAACCGGAACGTACTGTTTAGGAAATGATGCAATGGTCAATTTCTTTTGGGACATAAAAGTTTCCTGTATAACTTAGAATACTTGAATTTACCTTTGGGAAAAAAACAACACTTTCCTTAAACTTCCCTCCTATCAAACACAGGAGATGTCTGATGGCCCTCCATTGTTTTGTTTAGTTTGTTTTTCCAAAAATTCTGCTTGTGTTGAAAATAAACACGACCAAAGAGACAATATAACAAGGTAGTAACTCGTCATCCAAGCTGTGAAAACAGTCTGATCCCACATTCTGTGGCGTGTTTTCTTGGGAATGCACAAATTGGAAACAAAATTTTTTAGTGAAGCCTCGTTTCATTACTTTGTAATTTGTATTATCAAAACCACGGCTCAACTGCTCGGCGACACGGTCACGTAAAAATATCCGTTGTCACCAGTTCGCTCCGACTCTGATGGATTTCAGTATTTTACTTGTTCATGTTGCGGCCCTTCTCCTCGGCTCTGCTCTGAATCCTGAACCTCCCACCACTTGTGTTTATACTCTGCATGTACTAACTGTTCCCATGTATTGAATTATTGTCCTTGTTTTTTTATAGTATAAATGACATACATGTTAACACTGTTGATTTACAATTAAATACGTGTCACTTCCTTCCCGTCTAATGTGAAGTCTCTGAATCAGCAAATTTAAATGAGAGAGTGAAGATTTATCAGAAAAAGGGGAAATATAATTATATAATCGAATTCTCAGCATGTGAAGTGCAGTCATTGTAAGACGTTGAGATCAAGAATCTGACCCTAGGTTTCTGGTAATTTTTGTAATATCTTTTAAGAAAAATTATGAATTTCTACTATTTATTTGCAAAAGTCAGGCACTGATTAAATTATAATCATAAATTATATGGTTTTATACTTCAGAATGATGAGTAAAAGGACCAAAAAAATTGAAGAAAATGAAGAACGTTACCTACATTTAGCAGCAGAAGAGGTTTTCCATGTTCACAGTCAAAAAGGAAATGTCAATCCAAATAAATTACACAAAGTGTGTGTGTGTGTGTGTGTGTGTGTGTGTGTGTGTGTGTGTGTGTGTGTGTGTGTGTATATTCAATGTCTCAAAATATAACACAAAATAGGTCAGGTATACGATAGAGGTATGGGAACCACACTCAAAATAAGACCAATTAGTTTATTACAATGTCCGGTTAAGACATTTGGAAAAACCCGAAACCTCAGCTGTCTAATCTCTGGGATTGACAGATAAGGAGAAAGTCAATTTCCACCTTTTAGGGCTAAAAATGTAATCACACTTTGTTGGCTTTTAAATTAGCAATCATGCAAACAGTTTTCTGTATGTTTTATTTATAGTAAACACCTTTCACAGATTTGTACAAAATCAAACTACAACAGGATAGATAAAACCAGGACAAAGTACTAGATATCTATGTTTCTGTGTGGGTTCTTTCTGGGCTTCTCAGCTTCCTCCCACAATCTGAAAACATGCAGTGGGTTCATTGAAGACTCTTAAAAATTGTCTGGAGGTGAATGATAGAGTGAATGGCTGGATGTCTCTCTATGAGGCCTGATGATTGACAGGCCGTTTGTCCCGGTTAAACCCCACCTCTCACTCAATGTCAGTTGGGATTGGCTCCATCACCGCTGGCAGTGGTAACTGGAATACGAGATAGATAGATTGGTAGATAAATACATCCATAACTGGTAGGCGGTTATTAAGCCTAATAAAGGGACTGAAAAATGTTGAGTGGACACGCCGCAGCAGGTTGGCAAGACACTGAAGAGGTTCTGGAGAACATTTGGGTCTAAGTTTGAGCCATTCAGACCCGCCTGTACCTGCGGAGTCTGTGACTCCAGACGCTAAAGAGTGAAGGTATTAACCGTTATTAACCGTAATCTGTGACTACCATCGGGTTTATGGTGAGTTTGTGTTGGCCTTTCTTCAGTACAGGTGATATCTGGAGGACTGGTATGGTTTCCTACACAGGGACATGTGTAGGAAACATGTGTAGGCTCTTGCCAAGTGCTCCTGGTTAGAATATTGGGTTTCTGTGAATCATTTCAGGGTCCAGACCTGCTCCGCACAGAAAGTTTCATGAGACAAGTGCGTTGGGATTCTGCACCATGGAAATAAAATCTGACACCACTTGAAACCAGAAAGGTGGGACAGCAAGAAATGGCTGGCTCTGCATCCCTGCCCTGGACAAGCATCTCCAGCTGCATCCTAAAACAGAAAAGAAGGGCTTTAATTCTCTGTCCGGTCCAGGTTGTTGGCCGCTGTTGTTGTTGTTGATTTTAAATCTTTGCCCTAGACATTTTGGGACACGTTCAATGAGATTCGGATTCAAATAAATGACCCTCATATCACTTTCTATGCTTTGTAATGTGGCTGTTTTTCCCCTCATGAAATTATGATGCATTGCCGCGGACTGAAATGTGTCTTCTGTGTCCTGTCTCCGGTGTTGCCTTTTGCATTGTATTTATGATGTTTTGCGTTGTATTTATGATGACGGATCAGCTTTGGCTGCAACCAACTTACCCCGAGTGGGATAATAAATTTGCCTTGACTCGAACGCACCGCCCTGTAAGAGCACAGCCTCGCAGAGCTGCTGCGTGCTGTTTACCGTTTGGCTCTCCACCTGAAACAATCAAGAGTTCTCCTTGGTTTACAAAATATTTTTCTGCTGTTTTGAAATGTTATTTATTCAAAACATGAAGAAAAATGTTAAATATTGCATTTCAGAATGGCACATAAATGTCGAATATGATATGGCACACTGTCATTGCATTGAAAATATTAATTGTCCCCAATGAATGAGAGATGAATAGATGAATAGATTGATAAAGAGAGAAATACTTACATGTCTGGTCCATTGACTGTTTCACAATTTTTAGGATCAATATAATGTTTTTACCCTATTGCTAATTGCCACTTTCGCTTTTGTGTGTGTGTATGTGAAAAGTGTTTAACTGCAAAGTTGCTTTAGTGGCACAAAGTTGGACAATCCAGTTCCAGTTTGCATTAATTATAGCCTTTTTTAAATATTAGGGTTCAAACCTGCAACTATTAGTTTCCTCCGTTTTAACTTTCTGCTTCCCGCTGTCGTAACAGGAACTGGAAGTCTGGCCGTGTTTGTGACAGATATCTTGGACAACTTCTAAGTGGGCTGCGTTGTGAAACCCTTACAAAAGACTGAAAAATGTGTTCAGGAACATTCTCATATTCTTATTTCCATAGTTGGAAAAATAGGCTCTTTTACTTTCTGCCAAAAAGTAAGAAAGTAAGGTCTATCTTTGTCTTTGTTTAACCTAGTTTTGCAACTGAGGAGGTGGCCGCTCTCTTTCTCCAGTGCTGCACGGAAAGACGGATCCCAAGCATGATTCGCACCTTTTCTAAATTTCGTACCCTGCTTATTTGACTCTTAAGAAGTAACAAATTTGTCATTTACTTTAGTGATGGCTCAGTGTACCCTGCTGTGTCTGCTAATGACAGAGTGAGAGGACGCGGAAATGCATTATCTCCGTGACCGGGTCCCCGCAGATACAGCAAGACACGACGGTGCGTGCGTGATGAGTGAGTGTTTTCATGCTCTACCAGTTCCGGCCAAGCACTTTATAATTTCTGAACCCAATAGTATTCCATGATTTCACCCCCCACTCCCACCCCCCATTTAATTTTCTTGGATGGGGTATCTCTTTATTCTGTTGCCTTGGTAATATTCCCCACTGTAATACTCGTTCCAGGGAGCCACTGCAGTAAACAGTTTTGTAAAAAGGAGCGGATAAAGAGAAGGGGGTTACGGATAACAGGCTGAGATCGATCAAAGACTGTGGAGAGATTTATTTCATTAGCCGAGTACATTAAGCTGAGAATATTTTCTTAAAAAGGAGCTGCTGTTCAAATTGCCGCTTGCGTTTACTTTTGCCAGGGAAATGTCACGGTTAGGAGATGCGTATTTTCTCGATTCTGTATCTTTTCATCCGCTGTGTCCCATAACAAATTTCCCCATGCCGCGCGGAGCTTTTTCTGATTTGAAAATCCAATGAGTCACAGAAGTGAAAACTTTACCGGCTTTAACCTGTTGGATAATATCCATATGTCAGATTCAAGGCCGTCAACCAGAAGCACAATGGGTTGACATTACAAACACACAACAAACATTCTCTGCACGGTTAGAATAATACCGTGATTCCAACACTGGACAGAAAGGATGTTTCACTGGGGTGATTGTCTCCAAAGAAGAGCTGTTTTCAAGTTGTTCACATCTATATTTAGTTTTAACTTTCCCCGCAATTTACTCTGCTGCTGTTTTGCAAAAAAAAAAAAAAAAAAGCTTTACATTAATGCAACTGTTTTTATTCATCTAATTGCTCCGTCAAGGGACCTTATACAAAAACTGTAATCACACAAACAGGGGAAGAGATGCTTTGTATCAGATTTTCAGATTTCCCCAAGACTAATTTTGATCTGTTGGTCCCTGGGTGTATAAATATCCTAGCTTTTATGCGTTGGATGCTTAGCCTTTAGCATGCTATGGTATTAAAATGGCTTTATGTACTATGTAGCCCAGTCATGCAAAAAAACAAAACAACTCAAGATGTCCTTTACTTGGCCCTTGTATGCGTCTCACAGTGATGTGTAGCATTTACTTCCTGTTGACGAATTTTGGTTTAATATTTCTGCAGGTTAACTTTGTAATGGTGATGCGGACATATCTCCCTCATGCACCTTGAGTTGCCTGAGGTGGTCATGGGGACACGAGGATCTCCAGGTGAGTAAAAAGTTCTGAGAAGACGTGCAGAGGTAGCTGTATAGATTTACAATGGGGAAGGAAACGTCATATTTACCTCAGAAGCTTGCAGTTGAAGCAGTTTTGCACATTTTGGGTCTATGATATTGTGAGAAAAAATGTCTGACCCTGTGTGACTGTGTTTGTTTGTGCAAGATTACTTTCAGCTTTGGTGCCCTTAAGTTACTGTTAAAGCAAGAATTCTGTCTTTATAGAGATACCGAGGCAAAGGCTACCGGCGCTTGTCACTCGTGATGGACGGTTACGCAGGTTAAGAAGACTGGCTTCGGTTTGTGAATTTCCACATAAAATAAATCATTTTAAACATCTTCACGCCTTTTCTTTGGCCCAGACGTGCGACAGAGCAGCGTATTAAATGACCAGCCCAAAACACCACCCCAAGATATGCTAACAGTAAGAAAAAGTCTTATAACTGTCCATTAGTTTGACAAATAGGGAGTTGAATATGCAGTAAAATCAAATCAGATATTTATTTCTTAAATTCAGAAGTGACACGACTGCTTCCACTTTACGTCGGCTTTGGTTTTGTTTTATAACTTCATTAAAAAGCATGAAGGGATTTGTGCCGATTTGGTGATAATCCACATTTTTTTTAGAGTCACAGTCATTTCATTTCTCAGAGATTAACTCAGTAAAGTAAAATAGAACAGTGAAGTGACAACTTATTCGTAGCTTATAGCCATTTGTTGAAGAATAGGAAATCAGGGAACATGATGATGATGATGATGATGAAGACAAGCCTGCGGCAGGCAGGGCTCCGGTGCACGTGGCGGAGTTTGGATTGATAATGACACTTGGAGGCAGAACAGTCTCTCAGGTCTAAATGTTGGTCGCTAATGAGGTAATCTCAATGAGCTGATAAGGCCGTCATTAAACCGTTGTGAAGTGGACACTTTATTTTGTGCAGTGAAAGGGGTAACCTGCCAATTATTAATCACTGAGATATATGACTGTTAAAAGCCGGATGATCTGATTTGAGAGTCACGATGAAACTCAGCCGTGGAGCACAGTTTCATACAAGGTCCGGCTGAAAGTCACATCCTTACTTTGAGGGCACCGCCTCTTATGATGATAAACTATGAAAATGTATAAGGTGGGATAAGATGTGGTAAATCATTTCTTACAAAGCAAACAGGCGCGGTTATATATAGTAGAATTGTTGTCGTTCTCGCTCTTATTTGGTATCAGACCACACTTGTGAAAATCCCCTTCAACCCAACGTCCCTGTCCCATGTTTTTAATGTGTCCGGACATTGGAAATGCTGGACGTTTTCCACATGGGGCCACCGCGCAATTGAGCCAATAAGACGCCGCTGGCTTGTTAAGCCGGGTAGATTACGATAAGCCCTTAACGGTTTGCTTTGCTTTTCCGGACACGAACTATCGGCATGGAGGTTAACGCGCTCTGCAACAGTACCGTGCAATGGACACCGCCGCCGTGGCACGTTTTGTGTCCAAGCCGATCACCCTCACTGGTGATCAGAGGTGGAACTATTGCTGTTTGCACTTTTAAACCAACGGGCAAAGATGACAAAATTGTAATATTCAAAGTTGCAAAGCTCTACGGAAATGACATTGGAGTATGGCTTACTGTTTCTGGTGTGGTTTTGCTAAGATTAACCCCAAATCATATTTTTTGGGGCGATTGTGCAGCCGCTAAGTTTGTTTTTGCATTTATGTGCAGAAAATTCAATCTGCTTTCATTACGAACACAATCCTTGGAATAAATATCTCTAAAGATCAATATCTGCCAGCAAATGTTTTTTTTTTTTTGTTCCCCGTAGCTTGGGGTGACCATGGAGACGCACTCGGCTCATGTGAGAGTGTGTACGTGTGTGTGCAAAAGCCCAATGATTGTAAACTCATTTGCCAGCACTGGACCACTGGAGAAAATATGCCTTCATCAGGGTCGATGTGAACACATGTCATAATAATGACATGTGTTCACAGGGCTAAGGCTTTTCTGGCTGCGTAAACAACCCCTGTCTGTTTCCGGTCTCTGTCCAACTGTGCTTTCCACCCGCTAATGAAAGGAACCCAGCAGTCTTAGGCAAGATTCTGGTTTTTACCAATGGACCGATATCCATGGTTGAATCGTCAGAGGATGATTTCATTTTTCATTTTTTTCCGGAGCCCGTAGAGGGAGAGAATAAAAGTCGGGAATGTTCTCTGCGATCGTCCCAAAGGGCATCATCGCCATTTGCAAGGACACTTTAGCAGCTACCAGGGTACAGAGACGCCGGCGCCTCATGAGTTTCATGCCTAATCTACCGCTTTGCCATCACATTCTTCAACTCGTATGTCACCCGGTGACTCCGTGCGCATTTTGATCTGATGGCATCCCGTCAAGGGCTGAGAGGTCGAGAGTGGGGAACTCAGCGGTGGGGGCTACAGTCTGCTCGCCGCACCCCCCTTTTATCACTGCCGTGTCCTTCTCTCAATAGCCTGGGAGTGCTGTGATTGTTGGCATCATCCATTACAAGTAAACCAGGGCCGGCGTCGCTCCGAGCAGTCCCTCGGGTCTGTGACTTATGAAAGTCAGGAGGGCCGAGCCCTTTGATCAAATTCCTGAAAAAAGGGGTCGCCTACTTTGTTAACAAAAGCTCTGTTTGAGACTCAGGACTTTAGATATATTGCTTTATAATGTTCTGTGTCAGTTCTGCTTTTCTGATGCCACATGACCGCGGCATCACGGGATTACACTTTTGGTCCTTTGGCTCCGGATAGTTCATTGTTTTTAGATACATGTTGCAAAACTGCCGGCGCCGTTGTGAGCGCAATACCGAAATCGAGCGGATTTAACACTGTGTCAACAGGTGCTGCCGTTTGACCATTTCCTCTAAAACCACGTGTTCCTCCTTAGAACGCAATGATTCTCGGTGGTGTCTAAAAACCTATTTTGTAGATGTCATCAAGTGACATATTTCCACCAATGTGATGATTTTAGCCTCTTGGAGAAAGGAAACTTGGCCGGTGCAGGATGATCCACAAAGGTAGCTACGTTTTTGCAGTGTGTTTGTATGTTTATGCGCATGTGTGTGTGTGTGTTTTGTGGGGATGCACAAGCAAATGTATGTATAGCAGTTACATCTTATTCCTCCCAACATAATATCAAGATCAGAACTGCATATTTTACGGCCCGTGGGCCACAGCTGGCCCGTTTTGCCTCTTAATCTGGTCTGCCAAACCTTTTTCTTGAAATACTTTAATAAGTATCTTCTATCAATATTGAATTTAGAAACTCCTTATTTTTTTCTTTTTGTTTAATTTTGTTTGGATGCTTACATACAAAATAATGTCAGTACATTTATATGATCATTAATGATTTTAAAGTTGAAATAAAATGCCCCAAAAAATTAAATTAAATATTCCAATTGCAATTTTCATTTTCTTCAATTTACATGTTACCTAGTTGGCCCGCGCATAAAAATTAAATGCAAAATGTGGCCCGCCAGCCAAAATAATTGCCCACCCCGATCAAATTTGTAAATAACGTAAAGCAAAGCAAATGCTACATCATGCATGTGTGCTGCATGACGTCAATTCATTCATTCAATATACTTTTCATCTATTTTCCACCTATTTTAACTCTAGAATTACTAAGATAAATATTTCTCATCTATTTTATCTAGTTCAACTCAAGCTTGGTTTCGATTACATTAACTTTATTGCCATTGCACGTGTGCAAGGTTATATATGCACATCTATAGAAAGTATACAGTGGAGATTGTTACAATGTTATAGTTGTAATAATAAAAGAAATAGATTAAATGTAACAGACATTCACACAAAGTGTTATTATGATCACCTCCTGGTTGTTGTGGTAGAATTTTATATCATTTCTCGTTTACAGGGGTCAAGAGCAGAGGCCATTTAGTTCCCGCTCATTATGTACAGGAGTCGAGAGTGTCCGTCTTATTGATACATGGCGGCGGCCTGCAAGGTCAGATGTTCTGGAAGACACAACATTGAGAGATTTGCACGGAGACAAGCAACATCCTGTCTCTGATAAAATATTCATCCAGAGCAAAGGCCAGTGCATCAGCATAACCACGCAGGTTTATTTATGTTCCAGCATCCATTCGGATCTTCACACACCCTGCTGTATTTGAGGCCGACATGCTCGGTTTGGCATCTGCTCGGGTGACAACTTTCCCGTTGCCGCGCTCACCTGGTTTCCTTGATGCATCGAGTCCGATAAAAGCCCTGTATCAGACATCAGGTGTGTCCCGGGTTGTTTCCTCTCCATCAGGTGCGGTGCGTCTGTTGTCTTGATAAATGTAGCTGAATAATGATTGTCACTCTCCCTCTCCCAATTCTCATTCATAATATTTTATGACCCGAGATGACATTAAGATGTTTGGAACATGCAAGTACCTCATGAAGTCCTCTTCAGAGGGCGCAGGGGGCGGCAAAGCCTTTCTGCAAAAGAGGTGTTACTCAACGTTTGAAATAAATGACAGAAATATTCGTATCTTGGTCAACTGATAGAAAAACAACGTGTACCGCAATCTGGTTATAATCAATGTAAATGAAATCATTCTATTTGGAGGGATTCATTCCTCTCCATCAGCCAGTACACAGGTTTCGGAATGGTTTATCCTGAAGTAATGAAATGATTGCGCATCTCGATATAGAGGTTAAAAAGTAAAATGTGCCGTGTAATAAATATTTCAGTACGTTTGGGCCGTTCCTTGGGTTCCCCCTGGGTTCTCCATCTTCCTTACACAGTCTGAAAACATGCAGTGGCTTAAATGAAGACTCTAAATTGTCTGTAGTGACAGACGGTGTCATTGAGCAGACAGCGAGCAGATGGCCAATGCCCTGTTCTGGGACTGACCCCGGCGCGCGACCAACCCCCTCGTGGTCGCACTCTGGGATACACATAGTACCAGGTATATTAACAGACAGGGAGGGTAAAGCAAAAGTGAGACGGTGATAATGATTATAAAACATGGTCGTCTGCAGTTTGGTGGCAGCGTGGACACATTCACCCGCTCAACATTATGGCAAAAGGGGAGCTTGCAGTGCAAAGAATTATGTCTTTGTCTGTTTTGAATCAAGACAAATGAGCCAAAAAGCAATTGTAAACTGATAGTATTACTTTTATGAGTCTAAATTTCTTTTTAATATTGAAGAACTTTTTTGTGGTACAGAATAAAGTCCTGCAGTAAGTAACTGATTAGCGAGTAACACTATACTTGTCTAAAATCATGACAAATAATAATACGGTAAACACACAAAGGGGGCCTGATTTTGCCCAGGGAGCAAGTCATTTTACAAATCATCAAAATACACTTCTAACCAATGGCAAAGATCATTTAAACATATATATAATAAAACAAGTTGAGGGATTATTACATTCTATTGCTGTTAGTTGCAAAAAGTGATACAAATTATATTTCATGCTCTTTCTAAGTACTTTTTATTGACTTCTCTACGAAAATTATTGTACTCAACATTAGAATTTCAGATTGCAAATTGCCATTTCATCTCTGAAACATCGTGTGTGTGTGTGTGTGTGTGTGTGTGTGTGTGTGTGATCCCTCCGACGAATGAGTCGAACGCGTGCTATGCGCGTGCCCCATTCGCGTGTTCCGGTGAAGGAATCCCACTCCAACCCGGAACAAGCTCAGAAAACTACAGGCCGCCGCAATCAGAGGCATCTCAGCAGCTGCTTCCTCCTTCCGGTCCCCTCGTGCCCATGTAGCTGCTTCCGTCTTCCGGTCCCCGCGTGCCGCTCGTTTCCTGTCGCTGTTTATTGAAGCGGCTCCCAGACCGCGGCTTCGCGGAGGCGCACAGCGCCGGTTCCCGTCCCACTGACACGCCGCTCGTTAATTTCCCGTTGCGCCGTTTCCTTCCAGAGATAAGGCTGCGTGGCGCGTCATCCCGCGGCTCAAATTGATTACGCCTTTCTGCGGGGATCCGGGAAGCCGTGTCGTGTTTTTGCGCGGGCGCGCGTTCGCGTAGACGCATGCGAAAATCCTCGCGGACGGCTTTGCATCTCATTGATGTTCGTTCGTTGCTGTCGGCGAAGTTTGAACTTCCGGCATCCGGATTGAAGAAAGAGCTCCCCGAAAGAAATGCAATAAAATAACTGGTGATTCACTTCTCCAAAACACATGACTTTCAAATGAACTTACGTTTGAAAAAAAAAAAAAAAAGTGAAACTCAATTTTCAGGACTTTCTTTAGTTTAATATAATGTATATCTATATATAGATATATCTTTTTTTTCACCACATATGTTTTTTCCTAAGAGCGGTCATTGCCCTAAATTCGGCACAACCCTGAACCCTGAACATTCTTTACTTTTTTTTTTTTTTTTTTTACATATTTTTCTCTTTATTCTTCAAGATGTTATTTTTACTTTTTGTCTTATATTTTCTCTGTCTTTAATCTATAACCCTGCTATTGTTGTATTGTTCTGTGTTGTGCTTTATAGGGCTGTTTGTGTTTTTTTGATACCCCTGAACGAAGGAGCTGTTAAATTTTGTTGGACTGTGTAATGACAAGTCTTGAATCCTTGAATATATATATATATCTTCCCTATTCCAGTATTGTCCTGATATCTCTAAATTTTGTCACACTCAGTATAATGACAATACAAGTCTCGAATCCTTGAATATATATATATTCCAAATAAATTTCCAATATTGTCCGGATGCCAGAGCTCTTTCATCCTGTCAGAGCTCTTTCAGTCGTAGATTGATACCACCAAGGACCTCCACTGAACGCCACAGGAGGTCTCTCCTACCCGAGGCTATCAGACTTTTTAATTCCTCTTCCTTCAGCTGCAGGGAATCTCAAAATCTTTGTACTTAAGACCTTAAAACACTATATAGCCTTGACTTTGACACTTTATAGTTTTATTTTATTTCTTATTCTCCCCCCTTTTTTTTACTGTTTATACAATTTCCTACTATTATTTATTATTGTTGTGTTTTACTTGAAACTCTGGCACAACAATTTCCCTCGGGATAAATAAAGTTGTTCTTATTCTTATTTCTTATTCTCATGCATGCACAGATTTTTAGGTGAATGAATGAATGATTGAATGAATGAATGAATTCATAGGTTGGGGCGTGTCTCAGGTGTCACTGGGCGGGAGGCAGGGTTCCCCTGGACCAGTAGCCAGCCAATCACAGGGCCATTCACTATATAAAGACATACAACCGTCCACTTGCTCATTCACACGTCTGACCAATCGAGGGTCTCCAGTGAACTTCCTGCATATTTTTTGGACTGTCGGAAGAAAGAACCTGGAAGAAAACCACGCAGTCAAAAGGGACTTCATAGTATACTTCATTGTCAGGTTGCATTTCTGGCTACGGCCACTAGAGGGTTGGTGCAGACTGGACCCAAGGATGAGGTGACAATTGTGATATGCCATGTAAGATGGAACAGAAAGTTAAAAATAACATGTGTTTTCAAACAACAGGGTCAATCTCAATCAAGGAACTTTGAGGCAACATCTATCTTTAGTGCATTTAGTAACACCCACCTACCCACGCACACATACACAAGCGCACACACACACACACACACACACACACACACACACACAAAAGGCATCTAGAAACTTGTGAACATAATTCTATTGTTAGCACATGTTTTTGTTCTTTACTTCCCTGGCCTTCTTGAAACACACTTTTTCAAATCACGTGAAGCTCAGAACAGACTTTGAATTAATTACTCTTTCCACCAGAAATACAGCAGAATACGTGTGTTCGGAAGGCTAAACATACCAAGACTGAGCAGGTCATGGGTTCACCTCTCAAACAGCAGCATCCTTTAATATCCTGGGTTCCCATAGCAACTAACTGTTTGTGTTGGCTATAAAAATCATGGAATTTCGTCATGCATTACTAAACCTAATCTTTCAGAATGTAAATTAAAATTATAAACATATATATTACTCGGTTAATTGCTGTTTTATGATTTCACCGACTAAGCATTGTCTCAGTTGTTTTTGTTTATCTTGACGAAATCATAGGACAATGTGTGTGTGTGGCATGCACGGGTGCATGTGTTGCTAGTCGTTCATCGGGTTTGTGTCTCCAACAAGTCACGTGATTTTCAAATCTACAGCTTTACATTTGCCAATGACCACAAGGGGGGATCAGTTCTTTAATGAGGGCAACGCAAAAATGCGTTTCCCATGACATAGTTTGGCAGTAATAGCTTTTTCTTCCTCTAATTTCCTCAAATTAATGAGAAATCAGATTTTGGCATTAAATTCCCAGTCACAAGTAGACTTAAACACTTGAGTCTCTGTAAAACTATGGGGTCAGTACATGGAAAAATGGGCGTGCAAACGTGTCGAGAGGTGTGGTGATGTCATACCTCCTCGGGCCTGTCGACTGTGAGTTATGTTGCCGTGACACACAATATAAGTAATGGGCTGTCATTCACTCGGTGCAGCACACACACATACATGCACACACGCACATACACACTCACGCCTGCACCTCTGTACATTTGCACAAATTAAACCTGGCACAGTATCATTCATTCCTGCAATGTCACCCCGGTCTCTTGCTGTCTTATTAATGTTTTATGGCAGCAGAGTGCAAGTCTCTCACAAGTCACCAGGTCACACGTTTTACCAGGGTCATTCTTAATGAAGCTGATTTTTTTTTTTTTTTTTAATACACACATACCCACTGGCTAGTTTCGTCAATGAGACTCATTTAAGTCATAGTATATTACACCTGTTCCTTCTAAATCTTCTACATCCCCACTCTTTCATGCGCTCGTGTCAATCCGTCTCGCTCAAATGGAACATTTCCACTTACAGATCAAGGCCGTTTCAGACTGAATTGCAAATGAAGCTTAAAGGATAATTTCCTTATTTTCTAACCTGGGGCTGGCTTCCCCGCGTACATAGATCAGAATGATTGATAGGGACAAAGAAACAGCCGAATACAAGCCGAGAATGTTTTGGAGCCAGGATCGAGGACCAGTTGCTTTATTGACTGCAATTCTTTATTGATCCAAGACGGTAAATTCTAATCCACACATACAGTATATATATATATATATGTGTGTGTGTGTGTACATATTTACATATGTATGTATGTTTATATTTATTCATTTATTATCTATACCGCTCTATCCTGCAGTCAGAGTCACAAGGGTGCTGGTGCCTATCCCAGCTGTCATTGGACGAGAGCCAGGGTACATGCCAGTCAATTGCATATATAAATATATGTATATATACACATATACGTGTGTGTTTGTGCAAATATACATATGAATTCACTCTTTTTGTCTCTACTGAAAACTCTGTACCACATTCCGTGAGAGAAACATGCACACACCTATCCTTTCTGTGGATGGGCCAGGTGCGGACACATAACAAAGTTGGACCGACAGTAGCAGAAGCAAGCAGTTGTAAGTGACATGGTAAACTCTGCAGAAATACGCTCTTCTTTGAAACCGAACTCTTGGCAATCATTTCATCCCCGTCAATCAGTCCGAGGTAAATATCTTGGTAATTGACTTGGTCCCACACATTACTGTGTGTACTCATGAAAACAAATTGTGCATGCAAGATGAAAATGATTACCACTCAGGTGTTCAGAGCTTTGTCTCAGTTTTTAGATTACTGCTGCTTTGAGCTTGATGCTCTCTGGAGGAGGGATCGGTGGGCGGAGCTACAATATCAGCAGATTCCTGTGAATTAGGAAATCACAAATGTTGTTTTCATCCATTAGGATATGTTTACGTGGGGATTGTATTTGCCTGCCATCATTTACACCTGCAGTTCTTTAGACAGGGAGCGCTTTATTGGCATGCTGCCTGACCGCTGAGCAGCCTGATTCAAAGCAATTTAATGCTTGAATGGTTATGGCCAGACTGGTGTAGGCTAAAAGACAATTTCACATTCAGGCCCCTTGAAAGATAAAAAGGCAAATAGCACTGTAAGAATGAGGACAAGATTTGTTTGTAGACAAATGTATATTGAAAAAAAAAAAAAAGAATGTAGGTTGCATCTTCTCTTAACCTGCGATGCTCAGTTTATTTATTAATTTTTCAATATTTTCTAACCAAAAAAAAAAGGCTTTTATAGTTGTGATCCCTTCTTGATGATCCCTGAAAAACTTACTAAGAAATCATTTAAAATGACATACATTTGAATCAATATAGTTGAAATCCCAATTCAAACGAGACAGTGGAATATAAGGGGAAATCTATGGTGACAGGTGATAGATATATATATATACCCTTAATAGATGATGATGATAAATAATTCCCTTTGATATTTGAAACATATCAGACACATACTGGATAGGATGCTAAGAATATCATTTTATAAACTGCTCTGTTTGTCAACACCCGAATTCCCTTTAAAGAAAAAAACATAGTTAAATGATAGATTTAAATTGAAGGCAAATTAAATTTTGGCTTTTTCAGATCATTTATTTTATTTGGGCTTGTCAATACCTCACAACCACTTGCTCAATATTCAGAAACGTAATAAGTATAATCGTTTTGTTGCGATTTTAGTGAAAACAATATTATTCTTTAAAACCTAATATCATTTTTATTTTCAATTGTATCGAGTTGTTTATACATTTTTATGTGTATTATCTTGACGCTAAACAACATTCATTCGTCACAATTCACGCGAACCTAACTTATGAAAAAATTAAACCTCAAGATAAATTTCAACTTTTATTTTGAAATAAACATCCAGTCGTTGTCTGACACGCTTGTTGAGCTTTTATTTTGAAAAGCTTACCTATCAACTTCCGGTCTTGAGTCCGTCGAGCTTGACGGCGCCGGCGAGTGCTGGCGGAGAGAGAGAGGGAGAGAGACAGAGAGAGAGAGAGAAAAAGATAGGAGCGGAACCGGGAGGGTGTGCGGGTCTCAGCAGCTGCCGGCGTCTCTTCACCTCGGTGCGTCCAGCAGCCCCGCGGACAGGTGAGTGCACGGCGTGGACTGTTTCCCCGCGGCGTTCCTTCCTTACGTGGGTGGGTCGTGGTGGGCGTGGGCGCGCTTCACCCCAGGTGTCGGCGGTGTCAGGTCGCGCAGCGTTGATGGCCGCTGCCCCCCCGCCCGCAACCCGTCCGACCTCCTCCTCCACCCGGGGATGCTCTCTGGACCTCCGGTCTGCAGGAGCTTCCGGGCTCCGGAGAAAAGTTGTTTGCAGATGTGTGCGTGTGTTTGCGTGAGTCGGCGAGTCACTCAGACCTGCGTGCACGACGGACAGCGTGGGTCGTGCAAAACGTGTTGCACCGTTCCGGTGGCTTGTACTGCGAACCGGAGAAAAAGAAAAAAAATCTTGTGGGAATCGGATGAAATATAAGAAAACGACGTAAAAGTTGATGAAATTATGATTCAGTGCAAAACAAATTAAATGATCTGAAAACAAATGCAAAATGATTGGAGAACAAGGGGAACTATGTGAATACTATTTTGGAAGGAGGTGACAGTGGTTTAGAAACGACTTGAAACTGTGCCAGGAATAATATTGAAATTAAAAATAAGAAAAAAAAAAGAAAATCAATGTAAATTTAACAAGACATTTCCTGGAAATCTGTCAATAAATTCCTAAGAAATTAATTTAAAAAAAAATAACAACAACCTCAAATCAGTTTTAAAATGACCATGTTCTTATTTCTGCATATACAAAAATTTACCCAAATTAAGCAAGAAACTCAAAGTTTTTTACTGGAATCAACTCAAATTGAAAGAAATAAAAAAAAAAAAGAAGAAGAAAAAAAAATTAAAAATATTTGACTGTAAATTCATTTTGTAAAAGAGCCTTTGGAATTCACAAGAAATCGCTCGGAAAGTATGCCGGTGAGAAATTGAGAACGGTCTTTTCTCTCTCTCCCTATCTGTCTAATCCACCCATCTATCTATCTAATCTACCTATCGATCGATCTGCTGCACGGGTATCACAGACATCTTGAATCCCAACAGTGACTAAACAAAAGAAACCCCTTTTGGTCAGAAAGCCTGCGTGTTGTCTGCCTGCTTCTGCGGGATTCCCTTCTCATCTTTTCTGCTGTGTGGATCTGGGGTCTGTGTCGTGTTTGGTTTAGTCCAGGTGAGGAGGAGGGTGAGAAGTCGGGACATTGTGTGTGTGCGTGTGCGTGTGTGAGGCATAAAACACTCGTGAAGCATTCCTGCTGTTTTTTTGGTGACAGCTGCCATAAAACAGAAGAAAATGCCCCTATCTTCAAGATTTAGGCTTTTCATTTTTCTATTTTTCAGATGATGTATATCTTTAACTGCACAACTCAACCAGGGCTTGGTTTAAAATGATTATATTTTTAAATTAATTAAAATTATAATATTAGCTCAAAAATATGGTAAAATAAAAATATGAAAAACAACATGAAAATGACCTGGAAATGGCCTGAAATTAATGCTGGATCCATTTTCTGGAAGGACAGAAAAATATATACAATTGGTGACCCCTGAGGTTTCTTTGTCTGCTTTAAATGTAAAAACTCAATGATGATTATATGGCTTACTGAATAAAAAGACAATATATGCCTGGAAAAGAATAAATAGAACCCGGGATATTTGTCAGTATTAGTTGTCGCTGTGAAACAGCTCATTAGCATTGCACTGCGCTGTCGCGCTCCCGGTGACGTCGTCGGTCGGGATAAACAACTCCCTTATCTTTCTTTCGTGTGTCGTTGAGATAAACTAGCTGCGCTGAAACAAATCCAATCTGTAGGTGAAAAACGTGCACAAACGCAACTCCTCGCATGGCGACAATACATTACACGCACTCATTTGGCAGAGTTACCTGAAGAGGCAGTAACGCTGACTTTTAAAAGGGGATATTATTTTTCATTTATTTGATGTGAATACATTATTAAATACACATTTGGTTTTAATTATTCTGCAGAAGCAACTGGAAGGAAACAAAGACAATTAACTGTTGAACTGTGCGGCTTGTCTCTCCATTTCCACACACACACACACAAATGCACGCACACACGTAGCAAATGGAGAATAAGTGCCGCTGAAATAGTCCTGAACAAATGCAATATTTCCTCCAGCTTGAACTCGGGCTTGTGAAAACAGCTGCGTCACGAACTTACTGAACCTTTACAACTTCTATTGTGTTGAGTGTGAAGCGGCGGGCTGCACACACACTGAGTTGGGCACAAAGTGGGTGTTTTGTCTTCTCCCTGCACCAGAAGATAATTGGGCCAATTTTAGGTCGCCCTTGCCGACAATCGGCGGGCGCTCCCGACTAGATGCTGGTTGGAGCCAATTATCAAATGTTTGATATATCTGACTGAAAACCTGTCTCGTGAAGGAACAGCCTGTTTTACTTGGTCGGGGATATCATGTTACTCTTCGTCTGAAAATCCCGAAAAAAGGTGCGGAGACGGGACGTGTCGGTCGGCAGAGCTGCTCGTTGAATCAAACTCCAGTACCATTTATGGTTTCACCCTCTGCTGATCATAAAAACGGGCCGGTCGGGATAAAAGAGGGACCGCGTCGCCTTTTCGCCCATGAGTCGGAGATGTCGACGTCTTCACGGCGCTCCGCGGGTCACGAGTGTCAGGTGACACCGCTAGCTGATGGAACGCCGCATGATATTTTCACGTCAACTCCAGTCAGTCCCACACAGGCTGCTGAATCCCCTTTGCCTCTTCGCCGAACCCCAAGTTCCTCCTGATGGCCCGGTTAGCGCCTTTGGCTGCAGCTGTGGTGTTGTCAGTGTGTGAGTGTGATTTCTGCAAAAGTGACTGCCGTCTAGCATAAAGCGCCGTATAAGAGGAGAGCATTGTTCTTCTGCGTTTTTATAACGATCGGAAACAAGCAGTCTAACAGATGGCTGTTTGCAAGACATGAGTAGTGCTTAGCAATTAGCCCAAGTCCTCGTCCTGTTGACTCGGCTCCCATTCAGTTTATATTCACTAAGAAGCTTTATCACAACAATTTACATAAATCCAATATTTTATACATACAGCCTGAACCTGAAATCAGTCTTTTGAAGGCAAACGTATGAATAAGCCGGACACGAAACGTTTCACCAAACAGCTCCCTGCAAAAGCCTTGGTTATCGAGTCCGTGTGCGATACTGCAGTACTTTAATTTTTTTTTTTTCTCTGGTGGCTTCACAGCAAGGGTGTGTGCGGTGATAAGTTTTAATGCAACCTCAGTGAAATATCTTCTTTTGAGGAAACGCCACTTTTTAGTGCGGACGCAAACAAGGACGCCGTGAATATATTAACTGGAGATATAAGACCGTCTTGTCCAGTTGTTGTCAGCAAAGCACTAGGAATGGTATGATGTGGCGTTCAGTTCGCCAATCTTACCTCTTGTTGACCATGGGGTCATTTGAAAGTTTTCACAAAACCAACTCCCAAACTTTGTTGAGCCTTTGCTCAAGATGCCAAATGACTGAGTCTCAATTAAAGCTAAATGATGTATAAGTCCGGGTTCAGCGGAACGTGAACATTACCGGGTGTAAAACGTCGCTGAATGCGATCGCAGATGTCCAAATTATCAGAGCCTGCATTTATGATTGATGTCATGTGATAGAAAAGTGTAGCGTATTCAGGATTATATGAGTGTAAAAATAGATATTTGAAGCGTGTCGGGAGAAAGTGCTCCGCTTCGCTGACATCTTTCATCCGGTAAATATGCAAAGTGAGGTAGAGAAGCATCTGCTGTTTCGGCTCGCAACAAGCTGCTGTCATGTTTGGGGTGCGGGTGTGGGTGGGGCATGGTTGGGGGAGGGGCGTGTATTGATCGCCTCATGAAACCGTATTGCCGTAGGAGGATAGATCGTATGCCGACAGATTGTGGCTGCACTGGAGCAGCACAAAGTGAGTCCTGGGACGAGGGTCTACACGCCGCCGAAACTGTTCGGAGGGCTTCTATTAATACCGGAGGCAAGAGATGTTCACTTTCTGAATGGGCTGCGGGCCAACAGGAGATGACGGGCCAGGCGAGTGCCGTGTAAAAATATTACATTATGCATCATCAAGCTGGGGAAACGCGTCACTGTATTTAGTCATTCAAGTTGTGTTCTGCTGTCTGGAGGAAAAAAAAATCTGACAGTGTTTTTTCCCTAAATGGTAAAAAAAAAGCTAAAACATTTTTTTTAACCATGATACTTTAATAAAAAGGACTCGGTACTTAAATATGAATGAAAAAGACCTATAAATAAGATATGAAATTTACTCAGAAATATTTTATCTGGTATCTGAATATTTTATCTGGAATTAGCTTCAAATTAAAAACCAAAAAAAAGGCAATAAACCATTAGAAAATGGTTGGACGGCCAAGAAGTTGAGCGACAATCAGTTAAAGGTCACTTTTGATATATGTGAAATTTTACAAATGCCTTAAACTAACAAGGTGTTTGTCCAAAACTGAAAAACAAATTAACTGACAATTTAAGAAAAGATATTTCATCAAACATTCCTTAAGCCAAAACAAACAAGAAATGATGAATTGTTGCCCTCGGGGTCCAAGGCTCCAAATTCCAGGCACAGACTCAAAGTGTGTAGTTTCCAGAATGAGGAAACAGAAGCTAATAAAAATATATCAGTTGTTTCTTAAGTATTTAATGCATCAGAAGAAATAAAAACTGCCCAAATTTTACTTTCCAAGCGGCACGCTGGCACTGTGGTTTGTGCTTCTGCCACACGGCGAGGGGGTACGATTCCGATAGGAGCGGAGTCTCCATGTCTGTGTGAACGAATGAATATTTTGCTTTCCCTTTTTGGATGTTTAGTGCACGAGATCTATATCTCCCGAGTCTGACCGTGAAGAATAGCGAAGCACCGGTCTGCGTTTAGGATACCGAATCACACCCGAGAACATGCAAAGCAAGGAAATAAAGTCCAATCGTGAGCGTAACTTGAATCGCATCCTCTGTGGATCCCGGGAGCAGGGCGTCATATCAGCATTTTCCAGCTTAGCACAACAACAACAACAACAACAACAGAGAAAAAAAGAAAAGAATGACAGAACAACAATTGCATTGCATTAGACACGCTTTCCATCAGCGCTGACAAAAACTGTATTTACTGAGCCTTTCAGGATGTCAGCCAGGATGTGAGCTACCTGGCCGGCTGCTTCTTCCCCGCTGATAAAGCCGCAAAGCCTTTTCCTGAAGTGAAGCTGCCGATTAAAGCCCGAAACTTTAATTCCGTGTCGTGTCTCGGCACGCCGAGAAACATTCGCTCGGCGTCGTATTGTTTGATACCTTGACGTTATCGTTTCAAAGGTGGAGCCTTTTTCAATTTCTGAGGGAGGAGTGACAAATGTTTTCGAAAATTTCTCGGGAGCGGCTGTATGTCTCTACATACGTTGTATCGTGATTGACAGGCAGGTTAAACCCCGCCTCTCGCTGTGTTAGCAAGAGGCGTTGCCATGTCAACATGGCCGTGAATGGGATTTGAAAGCCTCGATGGCCATGAGGTTTCACTCATGTGAAAACTAATCTGCCTTTTAAATAAGAAAAAAAAAAAAAAAGGTTTGATTTCAATAATTTTGCATGATAAATTGATTCGGACCAAAACCCCTTTAAATCAGTTTTGCCCGAAGGGAAAAACTACATCTGAGGTTTTGTCTTAAATATCAGTATGATTGGATTTCCCCATGGCCCCTTTGATTGACAGGTGACCAATGCGGGTCAAAGCCCACCTCTCAGCCGTCGTCAGCTGGGATTGGCTCCATTACGTTCATTTTGGAATATATAGCTATATTCCCTGAAAGTTATATTTAAAAAAAAAAAAGACATGTAGTCAGATAGTGTTAATTGATTGTTTTAGGAAGGCTCTCACCATTTGGTCTCTCTTGGTTGCCGGGTAAACGGACAAACCCGCGGAGCTCGGGTTTCATTTCACTCGCTGTCCGTCTATTCACTCTGTTTTCCGCCGTCTCTCGCCGACGCCGAGCCAATAACAAGCCGTTATCTGATTGGGGGCGGGTTTGATTCAAGGGCAGAAAGTGGACGCCGAAGTGGAAATTTCTGCAGTATTGATCAAACCGGACGGTGTATTTACCTTAAAGGATAAACAAAGCTTGATTTGGGGGGGAAAGAATTGTTTGCTGTTGTTCCGGGTGGGGGATTTCACAAGAGTTTAGCTTATTAACTCATGACTTTTCGGGAGACCCGAGCCCAAATCATTAAATCCTTAAACAACAGGGCTGCCCTTTCCTGCGCTTTCAAACATCTTAGACACGCTCCTAACGACGCCGTCCATTGTCGAATTTCCCTGCGAAAACCGTAACAGCCATTAACGGACAAAGAGCCGGTCCACCATTACCGCCGGTCTCTCTGTTCGCAGTCATTTTCACCGACTCCAGGTGCTTTGCCACATGTTCTGTTTGTCCGGATGGTTGTACATCCGGCAAATTGCATCCAGGAGAGTCTTTGGTCTACAGCCCCTGGATTTCCAGAATGAAGTGCCAGACTATCTTGTATAAACCCTCGTATCAAGGTATAAAGTGTGCTGCCCTCCGTCCATCTACAATATGGTGTCAAAGGTGCTTCCGCTGCCAGGAACCTCTTGTTAGGTTTGTCAGGGTAATGAATGTCCAGTGGCCCCCACTCCTCATTCTACATGACGAACGGTATCTTTCATCTCTCATTATTAATATTTGTCGCGGCGGAGTCAACAAGAGCACACGCGCTCGCTCTCTCCCTCCCATCACTCTGCCTAAAGGGGCTTTTCCAACTCCCTCCATTTTCCAGGATACAGCAGATATTGCTCATCTTCTTTCACCACCCCCCCATCCCGCTTTTTTTTTTTTTTTTTTTTTTCCTGTCTGCCAGCAAGTGATTAAAATGTGGCTGCCACTGAGGAACACTGGCACAACCGGCAGCAGCTGAGCCCGGAATACGAAGCGCCTCGTTACATGCAGAGGAGCCCGACGTGGGTAGAAACTATGAAAATGAGAGCTAACCGCGTACATGTGTCCGCCGCGCCCCCGGAACGTCCTAATAAGTGGGAGCGTAACAAGTCACCGCGACTGCACAGCATCCCGATTCATAACGTGACCGTATGCTTTCTCATGTTGGAAGACCGAGTCGCAACAGTATCGGGTGACATTTTTCGGGAAAGTCTTTGTTCGCAGGGAAACCGCGCAGCTGCGGGGGAGAACATGCAAACCCCACTGTGGGACTTGAACCTGGGACTTTCTTGCTGTGAAGTTAACCGGAAATGTTTACCGCTGCGGCTGGAAATTACACATAAATTGAGCGCACATAAATATATGTGTACATACACTGTAATATGAAATATTAACACAGAAACTTTTTTTTTTTTTTTTTTGCTTTTAATTTGATATATACGGGTAACATCCACAAATGTGCATTGGAAATGCTTTTTTTCTGAACAGTGCCTTTAGCACAGCTGATGAAAAAGATAATATTAGATAACATGAGGAAAAGTCCGTCCATTCATTTTCTGTCCCCTGAAACCAATACAATCGTCTTCTTCGGTTTCGGAATTGAACGGCCCTGGAATTTCGCTGTAATTTCATGGATCTGATCTGACGAGGCTAAAGGTTTTGGCGGTGTGAAGCTCGCTACCCCCAAAAAATTTATAATTTTGCCATATTGTTGAAGCCACAATGTTCAAAGCAGAAAAAAAATAGCGGCTTATAGTCCGTAAATGACGGTAATTGAATATAAATACGTGAATGACATCACCTTACACAGTAAAGGATTATCCGATGAATCTTTAAAAACAATCTCGAAGTGAAAATGAGTGAGAAAGGCCCGGCTATGCAGGCGATCGCCGACAATGAATGGGTCGAAAGTTGATTTCTAAATTACCCATCAGACTGAACCGTTATTGAGCCGAAGTGTTGCGCTCCTTGTAATTTGTCAAAATCTTTTGTCACTCACTGTAGTGAAGAGCAAGAGACGGCGGGCGGGGTTAGAAACCCTTAAGCCCGCTTATCGGAACTTCTCCATTCTAAATGTGAAAGGCTTCTGAAAGTGTCTAATTTTCCGAGGGGAAAACGACCAGTTGCGCTTGTTCCCTTTTAATATCACAGAGACCATCGTTCTCGCTGTTACACCGAGATGTCAATGAAAAACATCAACAGTCACATCCTTTATTCTTTTAATTAAAAGTTGATTAGAAGATGGAATTGACTGGCATATCTCCACTTCCAATGGCTTCAGCAGTAAAAATCTTTCCTGACGGTCAGTAAATATGAATTAGGCGTGTGTGAAGGGCGGATGAAGTGATTTTACCGCGGCTACTCGGATCGGGAAGAATTTGGCATTCTCGCGGAGGAGGGGGGGAAGACGTTTCGGTAAAACCTCGGGTTTCCAGACCCCGGCCATAAGCACTGGCCGAGGATGATAGAAGCGGTCTCTGTGATGCAGAGAGAACCCCGGCGGTCGTCTCCCGGGGAACATCAAGGGGCATCTTGGTACCGGTTCTGCTGGGGGGTGCTGGGAGGTCAGGTTGTCTGGAGACATATTGGCCTCAGATAACTACAGCTGCTGTTTCAGGCTGGTGGTCAGTTACTCAGCCAACAGCGGTCTCTCAGGGGTTCGATGCACCGCGGCAATTCTCTGGTAGTCTGCGGGATGAAAAAAAAAAGAAAATCCCGGCCGTTTGGCAATCAGGAGATTTCTGGTTTGATCCGCTCCGCTTCTCCCCGTTGACTGCGTGTCCTTAAACAAGACAAGACCTTAAACAAGAACTCTCCGACTACGAAGCCCTTTGAGTGGTGCGAAGGCAGAAAGGAACCGTAAAAAGTCAATTTATCATATAAGGGAGCAAGGAGGGTGGGGAGGCTCCTCATTATGTGCTCGTTAAATCTCCTCTCATTATTTTATATGGTAATCCTGATGAATTAACATAACGCACGGGGAGGGGGGGAATTATTTTTCTACGCCGTGTAGCAATCTGGATGTATTGTGTTGTGCAAGTTAGCGCTCGGCTCCTTTTCTTCCAGGAAGACAGGTCATCCAACATCTGCCGCCGGAGAAGGAGGCAAGGTAATTCTCCCTGCCCTGTTTCTGACATCTAGGTTTGATAAAGAGAACCATCACTCCACACCGAATGCCTCAAAACTTTTGAACGCCTCGCGATCTTACCAACGCCGGGGTAGTTAGTAACCTTATCCACTCTTTTGATATTGACTCAAGCAATCAAATCATGGCAGATGATTATTTTTACCAGTTTCCGAAGACGTTTTGGATCTGGAAATCAGGCCTTACCTCTAATTTGTTTAGGTTTCCCGTAAAAGGGAGATTATGCATGTTGTTTTTGTCGACCGCTGGGTCAGTGCTGATTGGCTTGTGTGTACGATGCCAGTGACCGTTATCGCCTCGCTTCCTGTATCCGCCAGTATTTCCGCTCTCCAAACATATCGAAGATAGAGGGCGCTGGCACGGCCTCACAGGATCACGCAGATCCGGACAAAGGCGCACACCCTGTGCTCCTCAATGTTCCGCCCATCTGTTTGTCATTATCCAAATCGCCGTGTGTATTTTAGATTATCTTTGCGGTTTCTCGCGCAAAAAAAAAAAAAAAAAAATGTTATTTGCTGGGATTTATATCTGAAGCGTTTCTTATTTTGCTCTTTGTTCAGCGTGCCAAAACCTAAAACTAAGTTGCTCAGCTGCCTGGGAAGCCGTTGACATGACATTTTGTATTAGACGGACGACTTTTGAGTTGTAGAAGAAGAAATCGTGCATTTATGGTGAATTCTCATTGTGCGGGTCATTAAGGTCCCCCACTGTAATCAATAGCAGTGTCAGTAGGTGGGATACAGAAGGGAATGCTAACAAGCGTGGGTTTGTGTGTGTGTATGTGCATGCGTGTGTGCATGTGTGGATCTGTGCGTGTGTGTGTGTGTATGTGTGCGCGTCTCCAGCAGAGGTGCTGCAGCCTTTCATGCGATGATGGATTTGCTCTCAGATCTGGGCTTTTGAATCCAGACACGGTTTGCATTTATAAACAAGCATTAGGCTAATCTTCATGGGTTTCACGGCGCTGCAAAAGCAGCATCGAACACTTCCATCACGTGAAGATGAATGTAGTGAGCAGCCATCACCGTAGTCTATCTCCACTCCTGACAGTGATTTTTGTTCCTTTTTATTCATGAAGCAGCTCTCAGGTTTTTATTCTCGTCAAGGCAGATCGCTGGCATGATTGTCACGAGTTTTTTTTTTCTTTTTAAATACAGAAATGCATATTATTAATGCAGCCCGGTGCATTTTCTGTCTCTCGCAGAGGAAGTGCTGCAAATTGTTTAACATTTCCGAACAGCAGCCACGACGAGCCTCTGACGTGCCGTCCTAAAACAAAGCAAATGAATCGTAAAGTGCATTTCGCTGCACAGGACGATTCACAGCCCTCCGCAGACATAATAACAGCCGAGTACAGGCTCAGGAGGGCGACCGGTAATCTGTCCCGAACATTCTCATCGGCCGTACCGGTGCACTTGACGTTTTAGCGGTGTGTGTGCGTGTCTGTTAAGGTATGTTTTATTTTTCACCTGCATGCAGCGAAGAAGAATGAGCCCGTCAGAGCCAATCAGAGGCCCAGTGGGGGGAGGTCTTTGACTCGGCTTGCCTCTGACCTTGCTAATCTTCCTCAGGGAGAGACGCTGACCAGTCGAGTCGCCTCCCAATAATATCGTCTTGATGGGAAAAGAGAGGAAAAAAAAACATTAACCGTAAAACAACATGGAAAGGTAACGTAGGTTAGAGTACACGGTAAAGTAGCTCCCCCTGTGACACGGCCGCAATGGCAATGCGGACCCCCGCGTGTTTTCGGTGGATCCAAAACCCCTGTGTCCGGTCCACCTGCTCTACTATGCATTCCTACCCGGTAATTTTCAGCCGACACCCTCCCTGGTCTAAACTCCTGGCCTGCATTTCAGTGATTTCAGGCAGCGTAAAGTCATTTGAATATTTATTAGCCTCAACAATTTGCTCTGTTTCAGCTGCCGTAGTTCAGTAGTTAAGAACCTCGCGGTGGCTGCATTTAAATCCAGACTGGTGATTTGGTGGTGTAATTAAAGCTCGACATTGACACGGCGTCACAAAAGCAAAAAAAAAAAAAAAAAAAAAAAAAAAAAAAAGCGCCCGCCATCTGCGTTGGCTACGGCACTGGGGTCCAACCGAAGTCGATGCAAAAACACAAACAAGGCCATTTTTCGGCAGTTTTAACCCCTCCTGATCCCCCGTGTTTTGCTGGACACAAACCTGGACGACCCCAGATGACCCTCCCCTGTCCAGGCAGGAAGCAGCACGTGCGCCGTCCCTGACCGCAGCGGCCACGTCGGCCCATCTCCCTGCGTGCCGTTCACTCCCTCGCGTTTGCGGCAGTTCATTTACCGATTCATTTGGCGAAAGTTTGCAGTTGAAAGAGTGGCTTCTCAGTCTTTTGTCTCCAAAGCCTTGGCCTCAGCATCTCCAGCGTGGGATGTGGATAACTAAGTCTCCCACAGGTGGTTTTCTGGCAGCTAATGAATCAGAGCCCCCCCAAGTGTGACCCTGCCTCCTATAGCCTACTTAAACCTAACACCTCTACACCATTAGTGCAAGAGCAGAGTGAAGAATGAAACAGCCTCCCAAGTTACTGCAATCACTTGTTTACTTCGTATATTTTATTTTAACTATTTATAACGGACCCACGGCAAGACAGTTTTCCCCGCTGAATGTTATTGATGGACAACTGGCTCGGCTACGGGAGGGGTTTGGAGAAAACAGGCAGAGGGTATGATTTGGGAATGAGAGACAATGGCTCAGAATATCCAACCGGGAAAACAAAAATGACAAAAAAAAAAAATCGTCAATATATTATTCAAAAAATTATAAAATTACAAACAGGCATCAGTTATTCTTTTAAACAGAAACTTAAAAACCCACCAGTTGATATTTTATCAAATTATAGCTAATGGTATGTTTATTTCTCAAATGTATTCAAATTTTAATTTTATATGAAATGAATATCTATTTATTTTCATTTTTTTACACATTAATATTATGAATATTATAATAATATATTTGTGTGTCTTTATAGACATATGTATACATGCATGTATATGTGTGTATACACACACATGCATGCACACACTCACACACACACATATATATATACACACACACACACACACATACATATATATATATAATTGTGATAATATTTAAAATTAACATTTTAGTCCCTGATTATGATTATATAAAAACATTATAAACTATATGAAGAAACGTTACGATTTTTCTCCCAGGGTTTTATTTGGGGTCTTAAATGCACTTGTAATTGTTGTAATTGCACTTCTTTTCATTATTTGGCACTTCTTAATTTGAAGGGACATTGACTCTCGGAATTCCCAGTTTTACTTAGTCGTTCTCTAGTTGTCAGTAAGTTCACCGTAAACGTGACTAGGGAACGATTAAAGTTGTTTAAGGTGTTTTAAGACACAGGAACCCGGTTCAGGGAGGCTCATATTTGTACAACGTGAACAAAAGCACCACTTAAAACGCAATAACAATATCACAAACTCGCAACACGTCCCACGATATTTTAAGATCCCTTGCCCAACTATCACGATTTGAAACGTCCCATCAGAAGAATATTTAAGGGGAAATATTGGCAACCAAATTGGTTCACATGGAGGCTATTCATTGTGTGAATTCAGGATATGATGAAAAAGAAACGCACGCACAAATTGCAGCACCAAACAGCAGGACGTTCGGTGGAGCGACATCTGTGTTTTTGGAACAAACAGCCTTTCAGCTTGAAAGATTGTTTCCCATTATTGTTAGCAGTGGGGATTCTTAGTAATGATGCCGCTCCAGATCAGCACCTTGGCCAGTGACTGCAGAGCTGGAGCCTCTAAATGAGCTGTTGTAGTTAATTAATTTAAAACCGTAAAGTAGTCAGTCATCAGGAAATCATATTTTAAAATACTTGAAATAGTATTTGGAGGTGACAAAGGTGAAAATCCTTCTAAAAAGGAACGAGAGATGGCATGCCAACATTTAACAATAACGTTTTTCGCGGCCAGTATCTGTGCAAAATTGAGAACCTGTCACGATATGGATTGTCTTATAGCTCACTATTGATGTGTATCACAATAATGCATGTTTTTGATACATTCCATTTTAGAAAAGGCATTTTTGTAAAGTACATTTTTGAAATCATCAACAGACTTCGAATCCAAGTAATGACGAAATGACGAGGAATTGTCAGTTAATTAGACACTGACGTCAATAATTTGACTCTAATTCCATTTGTCGATATATATTTGTTTCAGCGGCAGTAATGTGCCACATCTGCTGGGAAGTGGAAGTAATGGCTCTAAAAGCTGTTTGATAGCTGCCATTAATCAACAGGTGAATAATGCGATTTTGCTAATACAGTTTCTGGCTCAATGCATGACTCAATTACATACCCCTGTTGAATTTTTCCATCTGCTGGACCAGATGTAGATATAAATTGACCTGATCTAACTTGAATAAATAACTTAAACGGGAGCTAGGATATGTATGCTCAACGTCGAATACGTATATGGACGCTTGGCCGTCCGTTCGTCGGGCAGTTGTCGGATGGATGTCGCCAAACGCAGCGTTGTCGGCGGAAGTCATTGGGTGGGGCGATGTTGTGTAGCGCGACCGGCGAAAGGACTAGAGAAGAAGAAGGCATTGGTGTAAGTCGAAGAACAGTTGTTCTGCGCAGACCGGTGCCGTCCACCGCACTGCCTCTTTGTTTCTCTTTCTGAAACGGGACCTTAGAAGTTGACTGTCAGTCATCCAGGTCATGCTGAAATCCTCTTGCTGGACTTCTGGACTTGAATTTCATCATCCCGCTTCCGAGAGGCTTCTTCAGTTCTGATGACTTGTGGGGAGTTTCTGCATTGTAAGTTTCTGCATGGAAATGTAAGAGTTGATCGGCAGAAACTAGGTCTAAGGGGGTTGCTGTGCTAATGTGGGTGTCATTTGTCAGGACAAAAGAGCAACTTTTGTGGGAATACCTGAATTGGAATGTGAAAAGGTAAAGTTAGACAAAGGAGTGAAACCTGTTTGATTACATGAACCGAAGCTCATGTGGAAGTTCCCGATGTCCGGGTGTGCAAATTTGTCTCGGTAACAGCAATTACGAGACGGATTTGCACACACGGACCAGACCCACCTGCACCCTCCGAACTACCAGGAAAGATTCACCACCAGAACCAGACCTCGGTTCTCTTGTTGTCAGTATGTTCACGGTAAACATAACTTCCACACGAGCAAATCCGCCTCGGTATTACAATTACCAAGACAGATTTGCACAAACGGACACCTTTAACTTCCATATGAGCCTCAGTTCATGTAATCCAACAGGCTTCACTCCTTTGTCTAACTTTACCTTTTCACATCCCGGTCCAGGTAATCCCACAACGGTTGCTCTTTTGTCCCAGCGAATGACACCCCCGTTCACATAAAAACTCCCTTAGACCTAGTTTCTGCCGATCAACGCTTACATTTACATAACACACCACCGTCACCTAGACCCACCTAAAACCCCGGCAGTTATATTCGGAAACTCCCCACAGGTCATCGGAACAGGAGAAGTCTTCTGGGATGAGGGGTTAAACATCTTCAAGTGAAGAAATTCAAGTCCATTTGCCAAGACAAGAAGATATAGACAAAAAAAATAAGCTTGGGAAATATGTCGACAGTGACATTTTACAATGTTTGAGATGGATGTACCTCTTAATGTACATACTGTGAGTATAAATGAGCCTTAAATGCGGAAAGCAAACAGTAACACAACCTTAATACCCTTAACTGGTCAGTAAAGTGGACCATAACAGTTTAATGGCTTCTCAGCTCAGCGCGAGGGACTGAGGTAGAATGGAAAAGATCCTGCACACACCGAGAAACAGAGGAGACTTGCTGGGGGCGACTGTTTACATCGACACACCTTCCTGCTTGGCTCAACATAGAGTCCGTACTTGAACTTCAGGCGTTGGCCCGAGATCGGCAGGTCGGTCGATGACGCGGCGGTTCGCTCTCCGGCCCCACGGCAAAGATGTTCCCTGTTCAATCCCGGTGGCCGACATGAGGTTTTTCTTTCTGCTCTCCCCCATCGCGTTCTCCCCGAGCCCTCGTGGGTTCCACCGCTTCCTCCAACGGACCCGAAACATCCAGCGGGTTAAACGAAGAATCTCAATTTTTCATCTGTGTGATTGAGAGGGCGAACGGTTGCATGTCTGCGATTGACCAGCCATCAGTCTGGGGACAGCCTGGATCGGCTCCAGTCTCCCAGCAGCCATGATTTCAAGATAATGAATGAATAAATACAAGGTTAGACATTTTCTTCCGGCCAGCTTTGCAATATTCGCCGGCTCGTCTGGCTTTTTCTCACGCAATCACATCTCAGACTCACCACAATGCACAATTTAAATGTTGTTACTCTTTGTGCTATTCCGTTGGGGTGGAGGGTGGGGAGGATGGGAATGGCTATTCCGGCAAAGATTGAATTCGTAGAAGGAAATATCCATTCAATAGACATTTTTATATTGTCCGATGATATATATCACCGAAGCGCAGTGCGCTAACTTCGACACCTGAGTATGATTTGCCGGTGTCTGGAGACGCCTCGGCCGTGGGCTCCGAGGACGACGCCTTTTTGCATAAACACATACGGTATCCCCAAAACACATTGAGCTCCACCCTCCCCGCTGCGTTCCCATCCCATTCTCTTGCTTTTCAATCTCGGCGTGCGCCGTGTGACTGGAGGAGCCGAGCACTCCTCATCCCTCGCATGGCAATGAAGAATGTGCCGAAAGCCGCGCCTGAACATCCGAGAGGAGATAGTGCCACTTTTACAACAGCCCCACCTTTAATAAGGCACTTTTTCCAACCTGCTTTACTCAGGGAAGACTAATGTTTCCTTTCAAATGCATTAGCATTTTGATAAGCCTGGATGGAGACTCTGGCTCACTCTCTCTCCTGCTGCAGCGATAAGGGGGTCCAGCTTTATGACAGCATGGAGTAATTGGATCGCAGCACTGGAGAAGACAGTGTTTGGACAGGAAGGGGGAGGGAAAGAGCTCCTTCGCGTAGATAAAGTTTGCTTGTTTAAATACGAAAGACAGATTCTCGAGCAGGGGTTCCCAAAGTGCGGGATGGGAAATCAAAGAAGATTAGATTAGAAGTAGCCTAACAAAAGAGGAAAAATCAATAAATTAACTACTAACCAGCCCTGTTTTGCAAATTGAACTGTAAATGCATGTAGAGTTACAAAGTTTTTGACAGTTTGTCCATATGTCCCATGGATGATGCCACTTGCAAATAAGAATGAAAATCACTATTAATGCTAAAATAGATCAAATAGAATAAAATTGTGTTGTTTTTCAAAGTTTTTGACAATTTGTCAATTTGTCCCATAGAGAATGCCCCTTGCAAATAGGATATAAAAATCATTATTAATAATATATATATATTTTAACATAATAATTTAATAATGAATAAAATATCAATGGTACCTGCATGTAACTTATGTTTCCAACCGCAGATCGATACACAAACATAAAAATTGGTCAGAAAAGCGAAGAAATAGCACACTTTCGTTTTGTGTGTGTGTGTGTGTGTGTGTGTGTGTGTGTGTGTGTGTGTGTGTGTGTGTGTGTGTGTGTGTGTGTGTGTGTGTGTGTGGTGGAGAAATGTGCACACAGGCAACATTTTTATGCCTCAATCTTGCTGGGGTTATCGGGGGATGCGAGTGTCTGGCACCTTTATTCGTGGGGTCAGGACCCTTCTTTCCTTATACACTCGGCGTGTAACAATACAAGGCTTGTGCCCCTCGGGGTCGCACTATTCCGTAACATCAAAATTTGATTGGCCGATGATGCCCGGCGTACGTTGCAATCAGTTCGCGGTCCGGGCTCAAGTGAAAGTCTTGTAATACTCGCAGCGCTGCTCGGGGCTTCAAGGTGCCGCGGTGATTTCAGATGTCATTTCTTATATAAGAAATCCCAGCTCAAACCCGCGAGAAAATGACCATATTAGTTTTCCGGCTATCCACAGGAACACGCATTCCACGTTATTGAATTCACAGGCTAGCGTCGCTCCACTTTAGCTTGGCACTGCCTCCAAGTACACTCCGGAAATTGAGAGAAAAAGCTGTACCCACGACCAGTTCAGGTTTAAACGTCAAGGCTCGCCTGATCCTCAAGCCTGATGAAAGAAAAATTTTAACTAGTTGAAGATTGTTAAAGTAAAAAGCGGCTAACGTTATCAAAGAAGAAGGGTAAGCAAAAACACTGGTGAGGAGATGGATTTGCAATACAAAAAAACACGCTTTTAGCCTGTATTTATTTTCAAGAGATGCAAAAACATTTGTTGAACTACTTACTAATTTAACAGTTCACGTAAAATAAATAGTTGCAATTATGTCAGTTCTTTGCATAAAATTTGTTCGTTTGAAAAACAGGTTATTAATTTATTGCTAACCGTCAATATTGGCTGCATTTTAATCAAAAGGACTCCTTTTTTTCCTTCTCTTTTCAGCTTGGCATTCAAAGAGTTGTCAAATACCAGTTTTTAGAGTAGTCTTGGTTTTAAAAAAACATGCCGGCGCAGAAACAGCCCTGTCGGCGGCAGCCGATGGCAGCAGCTCCGCGTATGTATTCAATCATCTCAAACGGAGGCTGCGGCCCAGTGGGAGAAATGTGCTGCACGGCGAGCAACAAGATGATGACAGCCCTAAAAGCCTGCAAAAAGCAGGTTAAATTAGCACCGTTGTTCTCCCATGGCGTCCCAATATGAGGAAGTGGAAAGAGATTCTCTGTCTCTCATGCAGCCGGAAAGCCTGGGTTCATTTTCCATCACACCCCAGATAGGAGGCATCGAGGTCCCATCTTGAGACCATAAATTATTGGACCGTATTGGAGTGTCCTCAGTTGGTCTTATACGTCGGTAGCCCAGATTTTTGACGAATCTCAAATTCAAGCAAAATATCCCCATCAATGATGCCATAATTGGGAAATTATTCAGCAGCAGAAGCAGTAAGACATACAAGGACAAGGACAAGACAGTGACAAGCTAAGAATGAAAATTAAAAAATAAAGTAGAATGAGGGTAAAATAAATTCTGAAGTGTAAAAGTTTGAATATATTTTAAAGTAGTTTAAAATATACTTTAAAATAGATTTATTTATTTAATTAGATGAATTATACAAAAAGAAAATAATTATCCAGGATTTTATTTCCTCCTTTCTTTATTATATCTATACAGCTGTCAACGGGCAAGACAGGGGTGAGCAATTATTTTGGCTGGCGGGCCACATTTCTTATTTAATTTTAATGTGCGGGCCAACTGGGTATCATGAAAATTGCAATTTAAATCACATTTTTTGGCGACTTTTTGGCTACTTTTTGCTTTTACTTCAACTTTAAAACCATTAACGATCGCATAAATGTACCTACATTCTTTTATATGTAATCATCCATGCAAAATTAATCAAATGGAAAAATAAGGAGTTTCTAAATTCAATATTGATTGATAGTACTTAATATTCAAAGCAAATAGATCGACGGACCGGATAAAAAAAGCAAAACGCCGTAAAATGCCCGGATCTGCCCTAGATGGTCGCCGGTCCATCACAGGGCCACGTATTGAGATCTCCAACCATTCACCCTCTCATTTGCAACGTCCTGCAAGTTTCTCGATGAGGAAAACATGCAAACTCCACAGAGAAAAGCCCCCCCGTCGGACTCGAATCGGGGACCTCCTTTCCGTGAGGCTGAAGCGGTTCACTGCACCACCGTGAAACCCTGAACACGCATATCGATTGCAGTTATTATTAATGATTATCGATTGAGTTCCTTTTAAAAGTTTCTCAGCTCTCTTCCTGTTTTGCAACCAGAGGGCATTTCACAATAAAAGGCGCAGAACAAATAGAGAATTAACTGTTATATTACTTTTTAATGTGACTTGAGGGATGGATTTTCTCCTCATTTTGCAAATTAATTATAGATTAAAATGTACGCGAAACATTTTTCTTTTGTAGTCCAACTGTATGAGTTGCATGTCCTTTTTTGTTTTGTGTGTGCTTTTTCCACTTGTACACACACACACACACACACACACACACACACAAACACACACACACAGACAGACAAATTTAGCCGGGCATCAAGTTAGAGGGTTTTTACATGCTGTTTGATGTTGCGTCCTGGCTGGTCCTTCTTTAGGGATTGTCTCCAACCAGATGGATCTGGCAGCACAACATGCACTGAACACATGAGATAGCTTGGACGAATCTCTCCACTGGCTCCCGAGCGCAGAGTGAATAGAAAAGAGAGAGGAGAGGGGAGAGAGAAGAGAGAGAAAAGGGAAAAGGAGAAGCAGCGTGTGAAACGGTGCAGCACATCAAAGGATTTTGCAATGATACAAACAGAGGCAGCAGAGAGAGACCACTGCTAATACTGGGTTGTGTGTCAGTACGTGAGTGTGACTGTGTGTGTGTGTCTGTCTGTCTGTGTGCACGCCTGATCTCCCTAAGACTCTTACTGAGCCAGCCTGAAGGCTGACACCTTGAAATCCAGCCAGTAAATAAGTGAGCTGTCTTCAAGCCTACATGCGTTCAGTCCTGGGATTTCCATCATCCACACAAACTTCGTTGAACCTGTGCATTTGGGCTGAACGTGCCCACACACACACACACACACACACACACACACTTAATATACATAGACCCCCTGAAGAAAAGGATAGGAAATTATGGATTAAGTGTGTAATCCAAGTTCCTGCTTACTTATGTCAGGTTGAGAGTGTGGAGGACATTGAGTATCAAACCATTTATCGATATACAGTGATCCCTCGCTATAAAGCGGTTTACTTTTCACGGTTTTGCTACTTCACGGATTTGCATCGTGCATTGTGTTCTGCATTCTGATTGGCTAAAAAGTCACTCCGCTTCTTCTCTACCCGTGCGTCAATAACGTTGCAGTTTAATATGCACACGTACGTAAAACAGCTTGCCAAATTTACATTACGTACGTGCAAATGCTCTTGCAATTTCGAGTTTCTCTAAAACCCATAATGTTTACAAAACGCTCTGGACCGACTAAAGCACCTGCGGCAGGACCCAAAAGGCAGCGGAAGATGCTATCTATCGCAGATAAAGTTAAACTTCTGGACATGCTAAGGGAAGGTAAAAGCTATGCGGCTGTCGGTCGGCATTACGGAATTAATGAATCATCCGTTCGTTCCATAAAGAAGGAAGAAAAAAACATAAGGATGACAGCAGCAATGTATAATAGAGTATTTAATTGTATAATAATTGTCAAAAAAAAATAAAGGTTTGCTACTTCACAGATTTTGCCTATCCCGAGTTCTTTTTAGAACGTAACCCTCGCGAAAAACAAGGGTATACTGTACATCATTATCTACTGAGACGGAGGTGCTACAGAATACATGAATTAATGGGGAGAATAATGACTTATTGTTTCATTTTTCACTTTTTAAATTATTTATACATTTCAATTGTCTATGTCTGACACGGCATTGCTGATCTGACCTTTTAAAGATATTATTAAGAAAAAAAGACAATGATTACTTCCTGGTCATTACCCTCAAACTGTTGATTCATTATTCATTAGGATAAAACTGGATGTAGATATAAAGTTATGAATCACAATTATACTGCCTACCAGTAATTTGTCCTTCCAACAGACACTTTATTTTTGAAAGCGGGTATCTTTGCTAATCAGGCTGTGTTTTGTCATTTTTTATTGAAATTTCCATTGCTCTAATGACTTCCTGCTCGGCCGAATCTGTTATCTGCTCGATAATACGGCTTCCATTTAAAGATAGGCTGATCGGGAATTATCGCGTAGCAGAGTGGAGGAAGACGGAAAAATGGTTTTCGCTGGCCATTTTCGGAACAAATATTCTGACATAAAACGAGTCGATATGAATGCCAGAATTCTCGAACGCAAAGAAAACTCCCGTGTTTCCGGTTCACGCCGCTTCTGCTCAATGATGGGAGAGATTTCGCCACCTGTAGCCGCAGGAACCGCCCGGATTTAACCCAAATGGCAGTTTACTTAGTCTTTTCGGAAATCAGTCCTCTTATGCGACTTTCTTGTATGACAGATTCTGTTCTTTATTTCTAAATCTAACCTTTTTTTCAAAGAACTTCTTATGAAGTATTGCTAAGATTACTAGCAATCATGTTGACGTTTTCCTCGGGCCTGGATGAAGTACCACTACTACTACTATTACGACCGAATCAATTTTGGTTTTCAAACATTGCCTTTAAGAGCGAATTCAGATAATTAGATCACTCACAGTTTTGTCCATTTGCTGTTAATTTGCATAAGGTTTGAGCTGGTCAACCGCAATAGCTCATCTCTCCATATGTCTGGTGACAGTACCGGGGATGCTTGGCGGGTTAATTTGCATAGGAAATTAATTGGAATTGGAGAAAAAGGCACATCCAATGGTCACGTCCCACGAGGCCCCTCGAGATTTCATTTGCTTTTATGTATGTATTTAAAAATTCAGCCGCTTTGTAACACATGACAAGAAATGTGGAAATCCTCCGCCTCTAATGATCACAAATGTCGGCCGCTCGCTCCCTGAACGATTGTTGATGAGTTGAACCCCAATGAAGGACAGTGGCCACCTCGTGCATCTCCTGTCTTCAATTGTAATTATCTTCTTCTGGGTGGTTTTCAAGATGGCGAGTTCCCTTCTTCCTGGTACTGACGGATGCACACACACACACCGCACCATTTATCTCCTGTGAGACCAATTACCCATCGACTCAAAAACTGGAACTGCCACAGCTGTCAGTGCCAGCCATGTTGCCACGGAAGGATGGCTGCTTCAGTGGGTGTGTGCGCACATACACGCGTGCACGCACGCACGCGCATGCACACACACACACGCAGTCCTCTATCTTCTGCGAGGACTGATTTATTCTCAGCCATCCCTACATGGAGAAATGATGTTGGCGTAAAGCAGGATGTGTTCTGGTTAAAACCGTGTGTAAAGATGACATGCAGATTATCCACCTCTCAGCCACATGCATCAAAACTGGGTTCCATTTCGTGTGAAGACTTAAGAAAGTACTAGAGAACGTTGTCATGGCAACTTCAGAGATAGCTTGCGCCTTTGGTTAGATAACAGCTATTGGAGTTTATGATATGAAGAAACCTACTCACCTAACCGCGCAATCGACAGCGGGATCTGTGCACGTCTGTGTCCAGGCAATCAGATGTTAGACTGGATGCTTGGATCTTCTCCCCTCAGGCAGCCAGAGGCACAAACAATAAAACCCCTTTGAATCTCTTTGACTCCGTTTCCCGCTTTGTATCCATTATTTAACGCATATAAACTGTGAATCGGAAACACGACGTATAATTTGAATGGAAATTTTAGTTCGGTTTTATGCTTTTAAGTGGTTTATGCGGAAATTCATTTTGGTCGACGTTACCGGGACGTGTAACATTTGTTGGTTTGTTCAAGTTGCTAAGGCCTACATTGATAAGGGCTTCTTGCAGAAGGGAAAAGACTAAGAATAAATGCCCATTGATGGTTATGCTAATTTTTTTTCTTCGCATCTCGGCGAATATAGAGAGTTCAAGTTTCATTTTACTCCGTGGCTCAGGGAATAACAGACCAATCACAGCCAATTACCTGAGGCTGGGCACGTTTGATATGACGTCTGGGCGGAAGCTGCCCAGGAACAGGAATGCCTGATGGCGCCGAGGTTTTTTTTTGTGAACACAAGGCTGCTGCCCCCGTCAAAGTGGATTGGATGCCCTTGATGGTTCATTCGGTTTAGAAGATAAAGGAAAACGGAGGCGAAAATTTTAACCGAGGAGACGGCAGAGTTCACTGGACCTCTGACGATACTCGGCTGCAGCAAGTCCCTTAGTTCTCCGTAACTCTGATTGGTTGTACTGTGGTGATTTCTCCACTTTCATCCATCAGTGTTTGGCGTTTATCTGTTGTTGTGGACTTCTGGGAGTCTGACCGGGGTAATTTGCCTTGACGATCTGACCAGGTGATGTTTTTCTTTGGAATAACCGAGGTCCCACCTCTCGCATTATACTACATATCCACACACAGCTGTCAAACAACAGTGTTTAGATGTGCTCTATTTTCATTCATCCATTCATTCATTCATTAGCAATATTGCATCCCAGATGTCGTTGCCGATAGGTAAGGTTTTCCCTTGACCGGTTGCCAGTTGTTCACAAGGTCACAAATACAGATATACAACCATTCGTCAATCACTCATTCACACATCTGGACAATTTAGAGTCTCCAATGCACCTCGTGCATGTTTTTGGACTGTGGGAAGAAGAAGAACATGCAAACAGAGAGGCCCCCGTCAAATTCGAACGAAAGACCTTCTTGCTATCTTTCAGTTAGCTAAGCATACTTCTACTACAAGACAAACAGTACGTTCTTGAAAGATGTGGAACTGATCGAGGTAATAGTCTGCATTGTATTTGACACTGAACTCTGTGACTGATGATGGTCAAAATGTTCTCATTTGGCTTCACCAAGTTTTTGAATTCCCTCTGTGTATGAAACAGCCTATTATGTCGCTGATAAAATGCCCATCGGTGCAAATAATCGTCGTTTAATGCAAAACCAGGTGGTCACATTAAGATATTTTGGGTCGATTGTGCATTTTTACTCGGAGCTAATCTTTATCACGATGTAGAAAAAGAAGCTGGCATAGAGAAAAAAAAATTATAATAATAATGCTGTATCATTATGAGTATAAATCTTACTAATGTAACTTTTTCAGGACACAGTGTTATTGCTCTTATATCCCGAGGACCTGCAAAAACCTCTCCGAAAATCTCAAAACCATTTCTGGCCCCTCCATTCAGCAAAACAGGTCATTTCTTTCAAGTCTTTGCCGGCCTTTCTTCAGATTAAACACAAACTGCCATTGGAAATTACCCAGATTGTTTCCAAGGCAACGGTCTTGAAAGGATTGCGCAAACAATTTCGTTTCCTCATTTACGAAACCGATAATAAAGTGTACGCGTGAAGGTTCTCAGTCGTCCAGGTCAGGGCGCTCGTTGGTGAGGCTTGTCATGGCAACTGGGTTCGTTTAGTTTCTCGGAGATGTTTCGGCAAAGGGGCCAACTGTGGGAGTTCTAGATGTAGAAACACTAAGGAGGGGTGGAAGGTGGTGGGCGGAGGTTGGACAGACCTTGATTGAACCCGAAAGTCTTGTGTTCAGGGGCCTTCAGGAACAGGTAACTATGCTCGGGTCACCTTAGCTGGGATTTGAATAGGGTTTGTTAGGAAACTAACATTATCAAATACGGTCTGTAAAATATCAGGAATATTTATGGCTCTTATTTACATCCATAACCCTGCAACAACCTAAGAGTGGTGAATATACAAATCAGTTTAGAATGAGAATACTTTATTGATTTTTAATCTTTTTTTTTTCAAACCATTTATTTATTTATTTATTTATTTTTATTAAAATAATTATTGAAATTGCTTTTTGTTGAAAGCAGCTCCTGCTCAAGAAATAAAGAATAAAAAAATAAATAAAAAAAAAATGAATATGAATGAAATAAAATGAAAGGGTAAAGATCAAGAAATGCATAAAAATAAAGTTAAAGGTACTTATAAATATGGTTCTTTAGTGTTTCACAATACTGTTGGATCTGGATTTTTCAACCAAAGACAATAATAGGACATGCACTTTTATCACATTTGCTGGTTATGTTTACTTTTTATTCCTTTGTTTATGTGTGACAGAATGGACATCATTTCCATGTTTCTTGCAGAGCATTCCCCTTCATTCTAAAAGCTCAATGCCGTTCAAAATGTTAAAAATCTATCAGTTTTCCCTTTTTTATGCAAAAAAGTCAAACTCAAGGACACTCCCTTTGTAATTTGTACGTTATACCTTGATGGTTTTCGGTTAATTTAAACTAATTTCTCTAATGTATTATTCATTTTTTTTGCCTGGTATCTTGAATTATGTCAGACAATATGTGCTTCCGTGGCCGATCAGAGAAACTATAATTCTTAAGACCCGTGGGATCAGATTGTTAAATGTCAGTCTAACGACGATGAAATCTGCACGTGCCCACAAACGCAAAGAGACGTGCACGCACTCTTTTTACCAGATTAATAAATCCATGTATGCGTGTGATTGTTTAGTTTTAGTCACTATGTAGGTGTTTGCACATGCACAAGTGGAGCCCATTTCCATACGAGCTGCTCGTTCGTTACGTTGAGTTGGAGATGAAAAGGAGAAAACCCAGTCCTGCAAATTAAAAAGGATACTTGAAGGAGGTGAGCGGAGGTCAGATATATATTTCTTTGCATCTCAGGAGCTACAACACCAACGCAATGAAATACGTAAAGTGAGAAAACGTGACTGAAGCCATTAATTCAGTTAGTGCTGAGCTCCAACCGAGGCATGCAATAAATCAATAATAAATCCGCCCCACCACCACTCTGACAAGTTGGCACTCCATATAATTCCATATGTTTTCATATAAAATATACATAGATTTTGTTTTTCTTAAAGGCTAGTTGTGTTGGTAAGAAACAAGTGATACAAATTCCTAACTGGATTGAACCTTTGGTTTGAAAACAAAATCCAAAGACATGGAGCCGCTTTATTGGAGACCTTGAATTTCCCCGACGTGTGAATGAGAGAGTGAATGGTTGTACTTCTAAATGTGGCCCTGCGATGGACCGGCAAGCCCAATTATTGCCCAAAGACAGCTGGTAAAGGCTCAAGAGATTGAATAATTTTTTTTTTTTTTTTTACATGCTGGACATTTGAGGTCACAAAAATCAGCTAGAAGGTCAATTTTCACAGTGTTCCAGAAAGAAATGAACAAATTGCATAAAAAAAAGGCAAGAAATAAACGAAAAACCTACAGGTGATTGTGATGTCATGAATCTCCAGCAAGTTTTTCGGGGGGATAGTCTTGTCGAAATCTTCTTGTCGTGGCTACTGGATTGAATTTCTTCACTTGAGGACGTTTCACTCCTCATTCAAGAGGCTTCTTCAGTTCTAATAACCTGTTTCTGAGTATAACTGCCAGGGTTTTGGGCGGATCCAGGTTAAGGTAGCTTATTATGTAGATGAAGAGGTGATCGGCAGAAACTAGATCTTAGGGGGTTGTTATGCTAATGGGGCTATCGTTAGGCGGGAACATGGGAGCAAATTTCGGGAATTACCTGGATTGGAATTTGAAAAGGTAAAGCCAGACTTCTCCGAATGTGAAACAAAGGAGTGACACCTGTTGGATCACATGGACTGAGGCACATGTGGAAGTTACGGGGGGCTGGATCTTTCCTGGGGTGAAACCTCTTTAAGTGAAGAAAGTTTTTTGTCCTGCGTGCAAAACCCAGAGTAGAAGGGCAACCTTTGTCCCCAGATCCATCCAGCTCTTCAATTCTCACCAACCCTGCAAACCCCTCATCGCCCAACCAGCCCCCGAGTGTAACGCCGCTCATGATATATTTGTTATATAAATGCAGAGCGCAGCTTACTTCACAGTCGCTTACCAGTCATACAATTTGCACTATTAGGTACAGTCATTTATTATACTTTATTTTATTATGTTCCTAATTTGATGCTGCTACCCCATGTGCCCCTCAATCGTCCCTCTGGGATAAATGAAGTTTATTCTGCTTCTGATTCTGAAAATGAAGTCCAGTGGCCACGAGAAGAAGATTTCAACAAGAATTCCCCAGAATTGACCTGGATGACTGAGAATCTCCTCAGACATTTTGTGGATATGAAAAGTTGGAGAACCACTGATTTAAATGATTTTATTATAACATCGACCGCATCAGAGCTCCGTGTCAGGGAGTTGTGTCCGGAGTCTGGAACTGGAAGAAGTAACCAGAAATACTGCATCCCAAACCAGGCAGCCACCCCCCAAATTGTGCGTCATGTAATCCCTCTTGTGTGGGCGTGGTTCGGCCTTACACTAATTTTCACCACAGCTGATATGATTAACTACTTACATTGCTTTAACTTTGTGTACTTTGCGTGCGTGTGTGTGTGTCTGAGTGCAACAAAATACTACAAATGCTCGTCCTCATGTTCCTCACCTGCTCAATTAAACCTCAATAGGCCTCAGCAACAGCTTCATTTCCGAAAGACCACGAGTGTTTATGAAGCAAACAATGAGTGAAAACAGCAGTGTGAAGTCATGTGTGTGTGTGTTAGTGTGTGTGTTTGTGTTTGGAAGAGAGAGCGAGAGAGATAGAGGGAACGCATCCACAGCAGACTCTAAGCATGTGTGCTACCTAATTAGTGTGAGTGCGTCTGGCTTTGTGCATGAGTGTGTGTGTGTTTGTGGTGGGGTGTGTGTGTGTGTGTGTCAAGGACCCAGAAGAATGCTGTTTTCCTCATTTGTGGTGAAAAATAGGCAGCCTGTGGAGAAAAGGGCGACGCGCTGCATTGCAGTTGACCCTTGACATCTCATTTGGACCTGATAGATGGGCGCAGTCACAGGCTGCTGTTTCCCATCTGATGAAATGACCAGGTGGCATCAACACGCCGGCGTGGCGGCGGCAGCGGCTGTAGCGGCCCCGAGACTCACGGGTTGTGTGAGGGTACGCCGGATGCGGGAGCAGCCTCCTGCTGGTTTTATGTTCACAGGGACTAAAATGTGTGACAAGTGTGTGTCTGCTGGGACAATCCCGGCCCGATGTATTGATTTATGTATTGAATATCACGGGCGATGTATTGGAATACATAAAATATCACAACCGTGTCACCTTTAATTGGATTTTTTTTTCTGATTATTCCGAGACACATTTTCACTAAGACTAATTCAGTTTTTGCAGGGAAAGTTTATTTAAAATTCTTCGGCATTGTATTTAATTAATTTTTTTTGGCCGATTTGCTAATCCCTATTTGCCCTCAGCTAGTTCACTTAATTGACAATTAGCCCAGTGACCTGAAGCTTAGCACACCGCGCCACGAGTAAACATATGCAAATGAGGAAAACATATTCGGTTTGACAACACAAGGGCAGCGCTTTAGGAAAGGCACCGCAAGAAGTTCAAAAGACTTCAAGAAGAAAGCTGTGGTTCGGAGTTTGAACTCAACCAGGGGAAGAAGGTACCTGTAAATAGTTCACGCTGCAAAAATCCAAAACAGGTGACACACACACTCGAACACGGATCACAACTTAAACTGTGTGTAAGAGGTGTGTGTCCGTTCCTTGTGGAGATTTTTCAGACTTTTCCGACTGTTTAATGAAATGATGCATAATGAAAAATGATCTGAAAATCAGAAAATAATTACCTTAAAAATTCACGGTGAGAATCATGATTGTCATTGGTTGATTAGACAATCAGCAGAAAAATCTTTTTTTTTCGGGAGGGGGATGAGGCTGCTATTTCTTGATTTAAAAAAATAAATAAAATAAAATAAAATAGTAGCTTTAAAAAAAAAAAATCATCCTCCGTGAATCCTCATCCCTGTCATTTCATCTTCCTGGTCCGATTTTTCCATCGCTACTGTCAGCCTTCTAATTACAGGCAGTTCTAACGCCACCGTGGTATTTATACACCAAAGCCGAGATCTGTTTGTTGGCCACATCAAAAGTCCCTCGCCGTGTTTCGGAGACAATAATAGTGCGGAGAAGTGAGGGCATATTCAAATCGGAGCGAAACATCAGGGAGTGTCGGACTCGCAGTCAGAGATGTGAAGAGAGAAGCGGCGGGGGAAAAAAAAGGCTGAATTAAAGATATAAAAATGATCTGAAAGCAGAGCCGGTCGGGACATCGTTATATATCCAGTGTCTTCCTTTCCATACGTGGATCTGTAAATGCAACGTCTCCTGAAGGCCAGGATAAAAAATATTTCTTATAAGAAAAATAATAATAGTTTTGTTTTTTTTGGACAATGACCACAATATTGATCTGGAACATCCCTTGCAATCTTCAATTTCTTTCTTGGGCTGTTCCCCTTCAGGGGTCGCCACAGCCAATCATCTGCCTCCATCTCGCCCTTTCCTCTGCATCCTCTCCACTTCACGTCCGCTTTCACGAGATCCATAAATCTCGTCTGCGCTCTTCCTCTTGCCCTCCTGCCTGGCAGCTCCAACCTCAGCATCTTCCTACCCTGATCTTTGCTCTCCTTCCTCTGTGCATGTCCAAACCATCTCCGTCTGACTATATTTCCAGAAAATCGATCCCGTTCTCTGCCATATTTGCTAGATGTGAGCGGTCCACGCTTCCGCCCCACAGCGAGAAGGTCCCTGGTTCAATTTCCCATGTTCTCCCAGTGTTTGCTTGTTTTTGTTATCTGGATTCTGAGCTTTTCCGCAGTCCAAAAACATGCAATAGACCTAAAAATATGAACGGTTGTATGTCTCCATATGAGGCCCTGTGATTGGTCCAGGGTCGACCCCACCCCCTGCCCAACGACCGCCGCGATAGGCCGAACCAATGAATCAATTAATCCGGGAGCCATAGTCCAAGGAATGTACTTGATGTTAATAAGGTACATTCATCTAATGAAAGGTAATAAAAAAGCTAATAATCTTTAAAATAGTAAGAACTTACCCAAAGTTAGTGAAGAAATTGGTCGATCATTTTACACAAAAAGATGCAAAACTAGCACACAAACAAGCCGAATACCATCCTGTTCACAACAAAGAAGAGATTTACTGCAATTTTTGCTGCCCAAAAGGGGTTGAAGGGAGGAAATTTCCCCAAAAAATTACTAACTTTAAATGCGGGGGGGCAAAAAAAAATTGTGAGAAATCCGTGGAAAGTCAGCAAGAAGGCAGAAAGTTTGCAAAAACATGATTGTCTGAAATGTGAGACAAATATTCAAAGAGTCACATTCCCGCAAAGGATACCTTTTTATTCTGGTGAAACATTTTTTAATGGATTCCCCCGACGCAGTAATCCTGCCGCTCAGGTTTCATATTGGACAACTCTACTTTTTAAATATGCACTGAAATAAGATGGCGTCCCCATTTTTTTTTTTTTTTTTTTTTTTTTTTTATGATTTTTTTTTTTTCTACTTTATCCTCTTTTCCTCCCGCCCCCACTTCCCCCGTCCTTCTGGTCTCATCATTATTCTCCCACCAGCCTTTCCTGGAGCTCCCAGTGTAAGCCGCCTATTCTCTGGGCCGTCTGATCCCGACTCAAGCAGGGTTTATATCTGAGAGAAAAGGAAGAGGAGGGTGACGTTCACAACCGAGACAAAAAAAAAATCTAAGAGGGGACAGGAGAAAATAGAGCAACATATCAATATATTGCCAATTTTGTTCTGCCTCGGATGTTAGATTGTAGATTTAGTACCAGCTGTGTTATGGGATTTTCCCGGGGCAATGTGTTGGATCCGGGCCTCTGAAGGGCGGGGCTGAGCGGAGGAAGGCCCTGAGCTCGTGTCCAACGCCGGCGGGATCGACCGGGTTTCAGTGGTTCAACGGCGTCCAGGAGGCGGAGCTTCCTTCGACACCCGACCGACGGGCCTCATTTCGGTCTCTGCCTCACTTCTGGTTGGTATTCCTGAAAACGTATCGAGCAAATGGACCCCAATTTCGATCGAGAACTGGCCTCGAGCAACATCTGGATCACCTAATGATTTTTTTTTTTTTTCTTTAAACATAAATTTAAAATGTTCAAGTTGTTCATTTAAAAATCAATCATTTGAGTAAGTAAATTCAAAAACTAACCAGTAATGATGACTGGTTTTTTGTATGTTATCTCGATAATAAGCTTTTTTTTTCCGATTCGATTATTTTACTGGCTTCTGGGTAACGTCTTCTGTAAATATTTACATTTTTTCCCTTCTAATCGCTAATGTTAAATGAATAAACCCCCCTCACCATTAGCACTGCATCCGGTGACCTCCGCTGTTGGAGCCCCTCAGTCTGAGAGGGCTTCACATCGTGGAGGACATCAACAAGGTTGCCTGCTTGTGTTTTGCAGTTCACTGAATAATCCCCTTGGCATTTTCACCTCGGCCAAATGATGAACGCCTCTCTGGCGTCACGTTGGGGGAGATAAAAAGCCTTCTTGGGAAATGGCAAGCAATTAAAAGTATATTAGCCATTCAAGGCCAAAAATAATTACTGCTGCTGAACCATTGTGTTTTACAAAATAGCTGCAGGCTGCAATCATCAGCTGAAAGCCCTCGCATAGTACATAAACACACACACACACACACACACACACAACAGCACTGTACTGTGAAGGACACACACGCACGCATGCATGCACACACACAAACACACACTCCGATGTTTTCAAAATGGAGGTGCACATACAAACACGCCCATCCAAAAACAAATGCTGTTTTTAACCTCAATAATTGAGATTATTCATGAATTGAGATAAAATGAATTTTTTATGATTTCAATCATTTACGCGTACATCGGATTATTCTGATTTCAGTGATTATTATTTTTCAGTGTCATTTCTTTGTTATTTCCAATATCTGTGTGAGTTATCTCAAATTACGGCGTTTTAGGTGGTTTGGGGATTCATCGGAAGTGATTTTCTTCAAAATCATGTATATATTCCTAATTTTTATTCTAGCTAAGTTCTTGCTAATACTTGGAGAGTGTTTTGAGATTTGTGGGGAGAATGGTGTGTTTATTTTAAGACGCTTTATGTTTGGTTGTTTTTCACTCATTCTAAGCGGTCTATCACTAAAATATTTTCTAAAATTGTATAATTAATAATTAATACAGTTCTTACATTTATTTTACATTTTTCATTTTACTTTCTTTTTCTTTTAATGTATTGCTTGATTGGTCATTTGTCTCCAATAGAGAGGGAGTTTTTGTATATATTTGAGGGAATTTCAGATGGATTATTTACAAATTTAGGGATTTCTTTTGTGGCTTATATTTGAGACACTGTGACCGCCTGCTCGCTTATTTCTCTGTTTTAGTTTATTTCTGAAAACATTGTGGGGGTTTTAATTGTAGTTTTGGGTGAATCTGCACGATTGCAGATTTCCAGTTAACGTATGGCTAATATAAGCTGATATACTGATTTGGAAGAGGATTTCTAGGTCATGTTTAATCTTATGTTTTCTCTACAAATCTTTAATTCCCAGACAGTTTTCATCCCAAATATTGCCATTTTAATTGCTTTTATGTCAGTTCTTCTTATTTTTAGTTAAACTGAGCGATGTAGTGATTCGGGGAATAAGCAAATGTTATCAGTAAAATAGAAAGTCGATTTAACGAGTGCAGGAAAAATAAAGCCAGGGAGAGAAAAGTAATTTAATGGAGCCAGTTATTATCTTTTGTAGCATTTATGGTTAAAACAGCCCTGTCATCTGCAAACCCCTCATTCCTGTCTCATGATCCCTCGGGGGTCCCCGACCTTCACTCTGGGAGCCGGCAGACTGACGTTTTTTACTCTGCCTCTCCGAGCGGCTTCCCTTTGATTCGCTAATGGTGTGTTCTCCTCACACCCCCGTCCTTCACTCGCTCAGTGGCCTCCAGAATTGGACGTTATCTGCATGTTGGTCTAATAAGGTCAATATTACCTCGTCCTGTAATTAGAGCACGGACTCAAGCGGGGAAGCCGGTTTCACACACGGGACACATTTGGGTTGAGAACATGTGAAGTTGTGTGACAGTGAAATGTTAAAAAAAAGAAGAGGAGTGCCGGTGGTGCTCCTTCCCCTTTCCTTTCCTCCTGCTTTCCATCCTTCCTCCTGCAAGAGACACTGCCGTGCAATTTGTTCTTAGGTGCAGTTCGACCTTTAAGGTTGGAGAAAAACAACCTCATGTGGAAACAATGATAAATTCAAGTTTGTCCTCTTCGATTTGAGGATTACAAAAACAAAATCTACCCAATAGGAATTCACAGAGTTCCTGCAGGAAGAAAAAAAAGAAAGAAACTTTTTGATTCATTCTGTTTGTTGTTCTCAGAGCATTTTGTCGCAAAATTTTCTTCCCGCTCATCTGCTAACTTTAAGCTTATTTTTTTACCGCGGCTGTTCGCACTTCCACCTCACGCCGAGAAGGTCCCTGGTTGGATTCGATCACGGGGCCTTTCTGCGTGGCGTCTCCATGTTCTCCCCGTGTTAAGCGTGGATTTCCTCAGGCATCTCCGCTTTCCTCCCACATCCCAAACACATGCAGGAGGTTCATCGGAGACCTTAGATTGGCCAGATGTTTGACTGAAAGAGTAAATGGATGTTTGCACCTGCGATGTGGAAATGAGGAAGCGAATGGTTGTACGTCTCGATGTGATGAATAAATGAGAGTGTGAACCCCTCCTCTCGCCCAATGACAGTTGGGATCGGCTGTGCACGCCCTGCAACCCTGAGTGCAGGATAACTGGGGTGGATAAGAAATGAATGAATTCATACTAATCTTAGGTGACATACTTTTGCGTGATTCCCTGTTTTCAAACACAGTTAAATTCCCTTTAATTCCCTTAAATTCCCTTCCAATAAATCACCTGAGTAGACGTTTTAGTGCAAACCGCATCAGATAGTGAAATAATATAACGCACGACGTGATACTAAACACAACCGCGAACTCATAGTTTGTTCCTTTTCCGTTTTGCTTAAAGATGAAAAATCTCAAAATAGGGAAAGTGTGTCTCCGTCCTGGAGGCAAGTCTTGGCTCTACAGCGGGATTTAGTGGTGTGGGATGAGAGGCTGCCCTGCGAACACCATGTTGTTAACACACTCGGGTCTCTCCAGGCCGCCGCACAACCACCATCAAGGTGAAGTGGCTGCTGCTGGCGTGGAGCACAAAGACAGAGACAGTCAGATTATGTAAAAGAGAGAGCTTATTGTTGTACTGGGGCTAGAAATAGTTCACGCTTCCCGATTTAAAAAAGAATCAAGAGAAGAGAAAGTGAGGGGTAGGGATGAAGGAAAAGAGGGAAGGTTTGGAGATAATCTCCCCCCCCACCCCCTCCTCTCCTTGCAGTCTGCCTTTATGTTGCCTCTGGGTTGAGATTTAGAACGAGCTGCCTGAGAAAAGCTGCGCGATAGAAAATTGGCAGTTGCAAAATAAATGAGCATCTTCAAGGTATCCCAGCTGCTGTGGTATTTGCATGTATATATCGTTTTAATTGGGTTTCCATCCACCTGGTTTATCGGCATTTTAGACTCGTGCGAGAAACACCTGAGAGGAAGTGACAATTTAAAAAAAAAACAAAAAAAAAAAACACAAAAAAGCGAAGTACAAATTGGAGAAGGCGCAAACATTAGCTCACTAATTCGCCATTTTTTTTTTTTTTTTTTAACATTTTTGATTTTGCCGTTTTCACCGTCCCCATCGATGTATTCTGCAGTCACAGCCGACAGGAAACTCGACGCTTCCAAAAAAGAGGAACGACTTTTCTGGATTTAATTTAGTGCCGCTTTAAACGTGGGTAACGAAAGGCTCCCCTGATACTGTTTTGGCAGATGTACGGATGTCATCCCCTGCGACATCGGTGTAATATTGCTCTTATTATGCGGCCTGTATTTTAAAGGGTCCTCTGAGCCCAGCTCCAAGTTCAGCAATCAACTTTTGTTTGACTCCCATCAGTCAAAGTCAAGTCAGAGTCAAGTTGGAGTTTATTTCTACGCCGTCAAATCACAACACGATCGTCCGACGACGCTTTCCACGTAGAGCGGGTCTGGACCGCGTTCTTTCAAATGTTTTTTTTGAAACCCTAAATTCCCCCAGGAGCGAGCACCGGGGAAGAAACCTTGGACGGAGGCGGCCTTCTGCCTCGACCGATCGGGTAGAAGGACAAAGAGAAAGTGGTAGAGACAGTCGGGGGACGAGGGTTCGGAGAGACGGGCACAAATGATCGCCTATTAATAATAACAGTAGCGCTGACAATTACATGGTTCTAGCTGACATGATACAATAATAGCTTTAATATTCATTACAGAAATAATTGTGGGCGCTTGGCAACACCGCTGCTGTAGATGGAGCCACACCCCCTGGGAATCAGGGAAATGAGAGAGCCCAATGGCGAGGTTACTATCCTGCATCGGTGAAGGGACACGTTTACAGACAGGAAGGAGTGAGAGAAGTGCATCATGGGAGGACGAGCCTATGGCGGCGAAACGAGAGCCCTGCCTAGCGCTAACTATGTTTCCTCACGATGGAAAGGCTTTAAGCTGATTCATGCTCTAAGAAAGGGGTGTCTGCCCTCCCCTGCTCCCCGATCTTCGAACTTGCCTTTCAGGGTTCACGTCGTGGATTCTTTCTTTTGCAGGCATCGGTGCAGGGATTCGACCCGCACTCGTTTTCAAGGACTTTGCATCCGTTGTGCGGCGCCATGGCAATATGCTCAGGTGTCATCAGTTATTAGCCAGACAAGACTGTATTCTGGTCTATATGTCATTAATTAATGACTATATGTCATCAGTAATTAGTCAGACAAGACAAAAGTCTTTTACTAATAATTAATGACATACAGAAATGCTGTCCACTGAAGATATGACGAATGGCAGCAGCAAGAACACTTCATGTTTGTAGCCTGATAAGGAGACTGCAATTTTCCCTGCGTTTCACTCAAGAAAAAAACAATCTTTATATTAGTTGAGGCAAATTATGTCCATGAACCGTCTCTTCCGCAGTGATAATGGCCTCTAACTTGGAAATACGCACAAATTAGCTCTTAGGAGGGAAATTGCCCCTCGCTGTTAATGTGGCCTTCAGTGTAGCCCTCCAGAGCAGCAGCACTGGAGGCTTCCACTGCAAACATCTAGTTTAGCCTTGGGCAACTTTGAATGTTTCCAACCTCGAGTTTCTTAAGGAATTAGATATTTTCCTTGGGTCCACTGTATTTAGTCTGGTGTCGTCTGTGTGTGAAATAATCTCAGAGGGGACATCGGTTCTTCTGTCTTTTTTGATGTCGTTATACTTTGACGCCGAGCATCGACGGTGAAAGTGAACGCGCCGCCGCCGTGGGAGTTTCCCCCAATAGGAAGGCTCGGCCCGCTCTTGGCTCGCCGACGCAACTGAATGGAAAAGCCTGGTGTTTCTGATCGTCGAGGCAAAAACCTGGAATTCTGTCATCCCACCGTGGGACGATCTCAGGAGACGCGAGTTTGCTTCAGTGAGTTGGACAGTTTTAAGCTAGCGGCTTGCCCAGTCAGGATACATCCTTGATTCCGGAGTGTCTGGTTCCACTTTGGAAATCTGCGGCTTTTCCCCTCCCGGGATGAGGGTCGGCTGGCGGAGTAATCCCGGGCTTCGGAGCTCGCTCATATGTACGGCTTTCCACAGTTTCTTCCGTTCTGTCGGGACCGATGGAAGCCTCTGCATCGGGACGTGCCGGCGTGGCAGACAAGCGATGTGCCCGGTACACACTGCACGTCGGTGCTCTTTGGTTCGGAGGGGTGGTTTCGGCGAATGGCTGATACCAGCTTATTAAATTGACAGCCCTGTAATCTGTTCATAATGGAGTTTTTTTTTCTGTCGACATTGATCTTTCTGCGCGTTTTATTTCATGCAATTTTTGCATCTGTTTTGAGCCGTCTAGTTACGACTTACCGGCCTCAGTTTACGAGTGAATCGGCTCTGTCGTATTTTTTCTTTTCGTGTTTCCAAGCGAATAACCTCGGATATGTTTCATATCCTTTTAGGTTTCCATCAAAACAAACACCAACTGTGTACTATATATCTATCTCCTGTATATCTTTTTTAACGCACACTTGATAAACAGCGCGATCTCTTCACAAATTGAATATTTTATTGATAGGGGCAAGTAATAGTCCGATGGATCTGTTATAAACCTATGGTTCAGTTGTTGGCATTCAAAAATCAAACTATGCCATTTTGACTGTAATACTTTTGGAAAAAAAAAAAATGAAAGTAACCTCGACTTCGAGGATGTTGAAATTAAAGGATACCAATATTTATGTAAATTGAATCCTCGGGATTTAAAGGATTAATGCAGCGTGTTATGGAGCAGTGAATAATTCACATAGTTGTTAAGCGCTTGCTGTCATACCAAACAGCTAGCTGTTCCCTCAAATAGCTACAGAAGGCAGTGAATGATTTTCAAACCTCGGCAAAACAATGAGAAAATGTGCTCATTTAGACGCTATACCAGCGTGCACGGAGTCACCGGGGGGCGGGATCTCATCTGTCATTGGGCAAGAAGTGCTGTTCACCCTTGACCCATCGCCTGTCAATCAAAGGGTGACCTATGGAGACTTGCAACAATTAACTCTCTCATTCACGCCCACTGACAAGTTAGTCTTTAATTAACCTACCGGAGACAAGGAGAGGTCCTGGTTGTCAAGTCCGAACTGGAAACCCTGGACCTCTGAACCGCTGAATTGCCATTTCGCCTTATACTGATTTATATTTATTTGCATATGTACAATAATCAAAACTCGGGTTTAATTCAAGTTTCGAAAATCCGTCGCTCTTCGGGTCGTGCATCCTCGCGAGCGGTGGCAGACGGTGTTCGGGATGGAGCTCAGCAGCCACAGCCAATATTTCTGCTAAAAACACGGAGTAATTGACATACAGTAAATCCAGGACGAGCGGTATGTGGGTGTTTAAGTTTGACTTTTTTTTTTTTTTTTAACCATCACTTCAGTGATCTGGGAGGAAGCTTTTGCTCAGAACTCCTGAAGTGTTTTTCTGAATTAAAAAAAAAAACAAAAAAAAACCCGACGGTTATCTGCCTGTTGGCGAGTAGATAATGATTGGATTTTTATTTTTGGGGCAAACTGCTCCTTTTAACATTGCTCAATGAGAGCCATGTCTTCTTTCCACAGCGATCATTGTCCACGAATCCTCATTTGACAGTAACTGATGTGTTCTTTTGAGGATACTCTGGCTACAAATCTATTTTCTGTCAGCAGCTGTTAGCCTGTAATGAAATTTTTCAGTTTTAGGTCCGCGCAGTGCAAGTCTTTGATTACTTGATCGATTTCCCAGGACAGCAGAAACTGTCTCTCCGCAGATATCGAAGAGAAACTTCTTTCTCTTGGTGTATCAGTTTCTCTCTCTCTCTCCGCTTCCTCCTACGATCTGCTTTCTGGCTGCTCCCACTGTCTCTACCTTCCTCATTTTTGTTTTTGTCTGAAAACACACACACACAGACACACACTGTCACACCCACGTGTACACAACTTCTTGTATCCGAGCACAAAAATAGGAACATCTGCGAGTTCGATGCGGGGAAAAAAAAAAGCAAAACAACCTTAATTCTACTGGAGCTGCCGGTGGCAGATTTCTGTGTCCTGCATGGCTGCCAAATAGGAGTGTTCCTGTCCAAGACCGGGTTTGTGAAACACTGCATCTTAAAAAATAATCAAGAAATATCAAAAACTTTTTAAGAATCTCCTTCACCTAAGCACCGGGTTGTGAGCAAACATCGTCACGTATGTTCCACGATCGAGCCTCAAAAGTGGGATGACGCGTTCAGGCAGGACTTTTGCGCCTCGGCGAAAAAAATCCGACCTTCTGATCATCAGCGGGTTGGTTTCGGCCCGGAGATGATTGACTCGGCACGGCCGTCCCCGTTGACCTCGGAAGGTTCGGAACGGGAGGCGGAGCTTGGCCTCGGCTGTTTATAACACTCGGAGGACCTCGTCTGAGAAAACGTCTAAATCCTCGCCCTACGTGAAGGAGTTGCAACCGGGAGCCCAAATTCCTCGTGAAGCTCCTAAATGGTACGCGTGAGATTCGTCTAGAGCTTCTATTGCCCTTCAGATTGAGACCTTGTTGCCACTTCCATGCTGCACGGAGGTTATTGACCTCATCTCTGGGCTTGCGGTATGGAGGGGGAGCCCCGGCTTCCGGGGATGGGGGGGTGTTCACGCCGCTCCGCCCCTCCGGGGGACGCTTGTGGGTGAAAAAGGAGGCTTCGGCTGATTGTCAAAACTTTCGATTTTGGAGAAACACTGTGGACTCTGTCCCGGTTGTGCCCTCGCGGGGTTGAGGGGGATCCCGGGATTGTGCTAATTTGTTTCACATGTGTTCCCCGGACATGGAAAAGGCTTATAGCTTATAGGCCTGTCCCCCCAGCATACGCTGGAGGGCGGGGGGTGGCGTCGGGGGGGGGGTTGCGAGCCATCTGGTCTCTGTCTTTCCGCGGCGAGAGTTATGTCCAGCACAAAGTCAAAAACAATTCCACCGAGTGTTGGCCTCCAGAGCCGCGCTCTTTTTCGCCATTTATTCGTGGCCTTCGTGGACGGGAGGAGGAAACCGCTACGTGGAACGAGCACCTCTGGGTCACCTCTCCTGCTTTTGGCAGATGGTTCTGTTGATCTCATCATATCATGACCTCCAGCGGCCCCCGGGGTGGTTTACAGGCCAGCGTGAAGCATCCAGAATGAGTGTTTGGCGCTGTTCAGTCAGAGACCATGTTTCTGTGCTGCCACTACATTTTATTATCCTGTCAGACCTGAAATATGCTCAGCGAAAGCGCTAATCACCCAAAGTATTTGTTATTTTAAACGTGCACACACAGGCTAACACATTCATTGCTTCCAGTTTTACATTTCACGCTTCGATCGATAGTTTTTTATTTTTTGTAAAAGACGCGCGTCCTCGCTGATTTTTGTCCTTGAACTTCGTGAATTCATAAAGAGCAGGGAAACGATCAAACAAACAAACAAACCTTCTTTTATCATTCCTTTGTTTTGCGCTCGCGGATTAGTGTGTCTGTGCAGGACCAGCGCTGAGGATTATGTTTTGCCATAGCTGCCGTGCAGACACACTTGTGATGCGAGCGTTTTCCATCAGCCCGCCATCAGATATGTGTGTGTGTGTGTCACGCCGGCGTTGATACTTAGCTGCCCGTCCGGGCACGCTCACAATTGTTACCGACTCGCGCGTCTGTTGACACTTCCATTCGGCGAGATCAGCTCCGGGGCGGAGCGAATCACGATATCAGCCGGAGGGAGCGCACAGACGGTAAACACAACAAAAAAAAAAAAAAAAAAAAAAAGGCTTTGGTGTCATAGAACCCCAAGGCCGCGTTCGCCGACTCCGACCCGGAGCGCGAGCGAATCGACTCGCGCTAACTATTTACGGTGCGAAAATACGCGACTTTCATAATGAGTGCTCCCCTTTTCACCCTGGTATGCAAATAGTAACATATCCATCAAAGTGAGTGGTGTTTCTTTTTCCCTGAAGGAAAATCTGCGGGAATAATTCATGAGAAAAATTCTAAGAATATGTTGAAGCTGTGAGAAGTCATCTGTCTATGTAGTGTGTCTACTTGCTCAATTAGACTGCTAATTCACAGGCCGTCTGACTGATGAGGGTTTTTAATTATGATCATGCAGCGCAACCAGTGTGATAAATGACTGAATTAAGGGGCCTAAAGTTTGATAAATGTTGTTGATTGCACACGTTGGTCCAATCAAGGCCGAGGCCTTTCCATTTGGGGAGTCCTCGGAAGGGAGGGGACCATTTCGGAAAGAAACCCACATCGTTTTTATTTTTTTCTAAATTTCATTAGCTTTATTTTTTCCATTTTATTTTCATGAATTGTGATTTTTTTTTTTTCTTTTTCTCAGTTATGATAATTTAATTAAATGACAAAACTTAAGGACAGACCCCGGGCGGGACGCCCGGAGGACAGTCGCGGAGGACACGGAAAATTTGCAGCCACTCGGTGCTGATGATAAATGCGGACAGGAGTGAATGTTTCACCCTAATTGCCAACACAATTATGAAAAATCTCACACTTACCTGCTTAGAAGCTCTCAGGGGGGACCAGGGGTAGGCCGGGTTCATTTTCAGGTAAGACGCGGGCGCACTTGCAAACTGACCGGGGAATGTATTTTCAATCGGCCAGAGATATATTGTATGGATGATTGACATACAATTATAAAATGAAAATTGCCCTGGCAGTATTTCTATCAGAGGAGGGTCTGTGTGTGTGTGTGTGTGCGTGTGTGTGTGTGTGGGGGGGGTGGGGGGTGGGTGGGGGGTGATGCCTTGAATGTATATGAGCATTGAAATACCTTCTTTTCCCAGAATTCATTCTTATGTTAAGGTGGTCCTATTCCAAAGAAGTTTGGATGGCTCGATAGCTGACAGCTCGGTCTAAGTAAGCAACAGAAGAGATGTTCAAAGTTATTATCATAGTTTTTTTTTTTAAATACTGCAGTTGAATAGAATCAGGAAGTTGTGCATTTGGGTGTTTGTTTATAGCGGCAGCTTTGCATGGATTTACTGCACGTTCTCCAACAGTCCTGAAACATAGGATCCAGGTGGTCCAGATAACAAATGAATGAATGACTGAGCTTTAGATTATGATGTTCGTACTGTGTTTCACAATAGATGTATTTGGACATTTACAAACATTGTACGTTTAAGTGTGAAATAATTGAATTGTAGCACGTCGCTAGCGAGAGGGCACGCCCGCTTGTCACGGTGTTAACGCGCATTTTACGTCACTCTTAGTTTGCCACACTTTTTGCCGCACTTACAGCCCGAAAGCCAAGTTAGCGTTTGAATTCAAAGCGAGAACGAGCCAAGGCCGTCTAGCTCAGCTTCCAACGCTTGCTACCAAGCAATGCTTGATAGTTCTTTCATACTAATAAACAGAGAAATAAAATGCCCTTTCCACACAAAACAAGACAATTTCATCTTTCAATGACGAGGTTCAAAGACCGCAATTCAAGAACGAATGGACGCAATATAAGTTTTGCTATTTCAACTAGGTGTGATTCACAATGCCTCCCTCACTTTAAAAAAGATGCTCCTGTCAAACACCTGATACGTTTCTACAGTCACCACTTGGATGAAAAGACCTGTTAAGCCATCCTGATTCGATTTTTGGGGCCAGTAAAGTCGCAGACGTTCCACGATTATATCATTTTTTTCTGTATTCTAGAAAGCAGGGGTAAAAACCAATCCCGGCAAGCGTGAGGGAGATCTTTCATGATCTCCGCTGAAATTAACGGCGGCCCTGGCACTCCGTTCGGTAATACGTCGTGCATCCGAGGTTGGTCGTCGTAAGTTTTAGCTCATGAATATTGAATAGATTTTCGGAATGTGTCGTCGGAAGAATTTAGTTTATAAATATTAAACAATTTCACAAATGGAATGCAGATAGCGGCGTTGCCACTACAGTTCTAGTCAGCCGACAAAGGTCACGGTGAAGGGCGTGGAGGTCCTTCGACTTTGCGCTAATAGCACCGAGTATACGCGTAATAAAGTCCTTATGGGACTGACAGGCTGCTGCAGTCTAGTTTATTAATGAGAGACGCTGCATAAGGGCTGGGCGATATCGATATAAACGTCACAAAATTCACGTCTCTTAATATCAATAAATGTATTAAAATATCTAACAATATCTAGGTAATGGCAAATTGCATGTCAGGTCCACAACTCAAGTTAATGAGCAGAGACCCCTCAGTGATGAGGACCAGTTTAATTGCACATCTATTTAAATTATATCTTGTAATCTTATTACGGGGCATTTAATCATTTATTACACTTCTAATATGACATGAATTGATCTACTATACCATTTTGGCATCCGCGGGTTTATTTCTTGCCAGGGCAGTAACACAGATCTGATTTAGATTGAAGTCGAATGGGAGAGAAAGAGATAAAGAGGGGAGAGTTGTGGAGCTGAGAGACAGATGAGATTCATTTGGTGGCAAAGAGAGACAGATGCTGGCTGAGCTCCACGTCTGCTAATGGACTCATCCTGCAGAGGTGGAGGTCAATTTACTTTCCATTCAGCTTCCTCGGGAAGTAGAGTTTCCTTCTAATTTAAGAACTAAAAAAAAAAAAAAAATCCTTTCAGCGCAGGAAGAATTGTCCAGAGTAAAATGCAGTATTTTGCCATCGCTTTAAAAGAAGGTGTTTTAACACGGCTGGAACCCGGTGTTCTGTTTAATACACAATATAAGACCGTGCCGCCGCAGTATACTCAATGTAGAAGGAATAAAACAATCTCACGTCTTAAAAATGCTGTCTTTCTACGGTTCATCGAATTTTAGCGAAGCACGTCTCAGCTCTCCCGTTGGCCATGGCTGTGGATTTTAACTCTTAAGGCCATTTGTAGTTCAAATAAATGATAACATTTTTATTAGATTCAGCGTGAGATTTTAATTTTATATATAATCCATCAAGCCAAAAATGTTGGTCATGAAAGATAGAAATGAGGATCAACCATCAGCTCTCAGTGATGCTCTGTGTGTGTGTGTGTGTGTGTGTGTGTGACAGGGCTATGGGTTAGCAACACCTTCATTTCGATTGGTTTTAATCCGGGAAGTTCCAGACCCGACGCTTTAACCAACGTGACTCCGTGGAAATTCAGGTGCTTGAGGAGACGGATGAATTAAAAATGCTGCTGAGTCGTGGTTTCTTAAGCGGTGACTGGGTATAAATAAAGCTGGCTTACCGTCTCTCTGTTCTGCCTCCTGCCAACATCGGCGATCAACACCGCTCTCCTGGGTTCCCGCGTGGCGTGAGATCCAGGGACAGCAGATTTCAGGGAGGGTCCGTCGGCAGATGGGCGCAAACTCACACACACTGTAAATCAATACACACACACACATGCACATTGGTCCTAATCAAACACAGCGCAGACACTGGGTGTGTGTGTGTGTGTGTGTGTGTGTGTGTGTGTGTTTGTGCGGCGGCAGATAAAGGTGATCCGCTCACCTGTGTGTCCACGTTCGTCTGGGCTGATTAGAGGATGAGACGGTCAGTGATGAAATATGACTTTGACAAACACTGGAGGTGCGAGGGGTCGCGGAGCATGAGATGGGGTTGGTGCTGCTGGTGCTGCTGGTGGTGCTGGTGGTCCCACGAATCAATTTTAATAATCCTTGCTTTTCATAGCAATCCATTTTTAAACTTTCTTTCAAGTCCGTTCTTATTTCTGCTATTTTACCGGTGCAAAAGTTTCAAACATGTCTCTTTTCTAAGTGACCAAATAGCCAGACCGGCACTTTGAACTGGATATAGAGGGGAAATTAACATATTTTTGGATTAATTTATTTTTATTGTTGATGCAGGGAAATTCAGAATGCGGGGGTATTTGGACATGATTTAAGAAATCTTTAGTTGCAAAGTTGAAAAGCTCCAAAGAGACTGCACCATCTCTGTACCTCTCAGACTCAGCACCATCTGCTGGAAGGCCTGCCACCATGTTGGAATCCCAATTCTACCCATTAAAAACAAAAACAACAATTTATTCTGCGGTCATTTCTATCTATTTTCTAGGTGGTTTCCATTTTTTTTAGGATTTTGAAATTACCTGCTGACAGTTTCGCTGAAAAAAAAAGCGGTCTTCCGGTAAGAGAAGGGTGACCGCGGCCTGAATGACATTTTACGACGCTGCTCATTACCACAAGAACGCGTGATCCCGGTTGTGTTAGCCGTGGCGGCCTGAGATTTAACACCGTGGCAGAAAAACCCCAGGCCACCGTGCGAAACACAAGGTGATCCGATGGTTAAAGTCGGCGGAGACAAGCTGTGTAGGACACACACTGTCAGCCCGGCCGACGGTGAGCTCTGCTTTTCTTAAGTGATAAATGAAGCTGTCAGTCTGTAGGTTACAGTTCAGCTGCCGTGAAAGAGCGGATGATGGACTGATGGAGTGTGTAAACCTGCACACTGTACACAATAGTGCACAACAGGCTCCGTCTATGAATGTGTGTGTTTCTCCGTCTCACTAAAACACACACTCACATACAATACCATTGCTGTGAAAGTTAGGCGACACATTTTTTTGTAAATTTTTTTGCCATGACTCGGTGACTACCGGAATTATGCGGCGAGCGAATGGGTCGATGTCTCGGCGGTTCTCGGTCATCCAAGTCACGGCGAATTCTTATCGAAAACTTCTCGTCTCGGCGACTGGACTTGAACGGACCCGTCATCGTCGTCTTCTCTGAGGGGAGAAATTCAGATCCAGTTGCCATGACGAGGAGATTTCGGCAAGAAGTCTCCTTATGACGAGCGTGAATGTTTGCACGCCTCTATATGGGATGTGAATGAGTGAGTGAATGATTGTTTGCTGAAATTCATCACACGATGTCATGAATAAAAAAAAAAGAACATCGTGGATTCAAGGTGTTAATTATAGTGATAAATAAATGAATATGAGCATTCAGACTTTACTACTAATGAAAGTGTATAAATGGTGTGACTTTCACGACTGGAAGTCAAAGCACCATTTAACACAAGCGCACCCGTCATACTTTAAACAGCCTTCTACACGCCAGGCATTCTGGGAATGTGTAAGGACCTGCTGAAAGCCGCCGTCAGCTTTACGGATCTGATTTGCAAAATATTTAAAAGAATAGAAGACAGCATGACACCAGTTAAACCCTTTTGTTTTCAATGCCGTCTAACCGTGTGTGTCATTGTGTGTCTCCTGCAGGCCTGATCGCACAGCGCAGCCACTGCAGGAATAAGGACAGAAACTTGGTAAGTGAAGCGGCTCAACTTTCTTGTCAGCAGAGAATTTGGATAATCCTGCCCGGCCGACGTATTTGTTTCGCTCCGGTCCATTTCAACGGGGATGAAGAGGCTTGCGATTTGTGCACTGATTTTGTCTTTTATGGCCAGATATTGGGCGGTAGCGTGCGAACCGATCGGTCGGCTTGTTGTAATTGCTTCGGTACAGAGAAATGCTTCAAGATGTACAAATACAACTCGATCAATTTATCAATGCATCCGTTCGTCCATCAATTTATTGGTTCATCCACTTATTGTTCGGTCAGGTTGTCGGTCCAACAATGCATTCAGCAATTCAGCCAGTTCATGCGACAGTCAGTACATTAACACATTAAACATATCATAATGAATCAGATCAGCCATCGGTCCCTTTGATAACAATGTGATTGGATTAATCAATTAATAAAAGTATCAGTCAGACACAGACCTCCATCCATTTTTTATAATTTAATACAAAGCGAATATGTTAATCCATACATCGATGGGGTGTGTGTTTGCATGCGTGTGTGTTTCTTAACCCCCAACGATGTCCGCATCACGAGGTCGACTTTCTCAAGTATCTTTTTTTTTCTTTTTTTCTTTTTAAATTTTTTTTTTTGTTTCCAGTGACCGGTTTGACGGTCCAACTTGAGTGAGTTGATCCAAATGTAGCGCCTTAACACTTCTCTTTGACATCAAGGGAAAATGTGCTTTTCAGTCCATCGAGCGATGAGGAGTCATTTCTCTGCCGCAATGATCTACTGATCTCCCATTAAAGTTTCATTCATATCCCATGAATATTTTAAGTCAACTTGGAAGTCGTCCATTAGGACGTCTAACGTTGGTAAAATATTGTGTAAGAGTTAATTACGGCCGATATTTCACTCTGTCAGGCACATGTTTGGTCTCCATCTCAATATAATGTTCAGAGCGTGTTACGACGGCTGGGATCAGCCCAGGCAGGGCTGCACAGAGCGGGCTCGGGGGGAGGCAGATGTCAGGGGTGGGGCGGCTGTTCAAGGTTTTTTAAAAACCGGGTCTTTTTAAAACAAAAAAAGGACCGGTTAATGAATACGGATGGGACGTGGAATGATGACAGGAGCCACAGATCATCAGGAATCAACATGTCATTGGCAGATGTCTGGATAATAGCCTGGGTTACTGACAATTTGCTGACTCGCTTCATTAATTTTAAGGGATGTCAATAACTGGTTTCATCATTCGACAATAATATTTGTTATTTGGACAGCAATTGAATATTCTTTAGAAAGTCTGCTATGGTAAAGATGATTAATTCACTTCATTCCTAGAGCTGCAATTTACAAGAAATAGACCTTTTAAAAGTTATTATCTAGATATGATATACTTTTGATGATAAAAGAAATTGAAATTTCCAAAAATATTTCATATCTAAAAAAATATTTACTGTTTAAATATTTAAAAAAATCTTACATCACAATATGTATCACTGTTAGAATCATATCATCAGTGTTGGTAAAGCAAATATTTTGCCATATTTTTTTCAAGCAAATTCACCTCATTGTTTGTTGAATATTAAGTATAGGTAAATGGATAATAAAATAGAATAACGAGACACATTGCAAGAAATTGCATTTGAGACTTGTGCAAAAAGTATTGTGCAACACTCTTTATTCTTACAGCACATTCAGGGGAGGTGGGAGTCACACAGCTTCGGTAGCTTTATTTTGGCAGGTCCCGACCTGAACATATCTCCCCGGGCTAAAGTTCCATAACACAGTATGAAAGGTTGCGGTTTAGTGTCACAGGTATCGCTCAGAGAGGATATAATCTGCTTGTTCTCCAGCAGCTTTTTGGCTTTCAGATCTTCACCGTGAGCATCGGCTCATTGTTAGTGAAACCCCGATCTGTTTTCAGCGAGAGGCAGAACAGCTTCTGAAACCCAGAGGTCACCTCCTGCTTACTGTATATCCCTGCTATATTTAGAACCTGTCCCTTTTGGACCCTCTTTTTTTTTTTTTTCTCCCAATTTCCAACTAGATGCTTTTCTACAGCGTGACTGATGCTGATGTTATTGCCTATGTTTGGGTTTTAGAAAAAAAAAATCCATGTCCTGTCGGGGATGGCGACTGCTTGTTTTTCCATGCACAGCGAGGCTCTGCACCAATTTTGATCTGCAGTGTGATTTGTATGTTAGTTTGATCCCATGAAGCTCATCAAAGGACCGCTGTCAGAAATTAGCTCCGGCAATAAAAAAAACCTGCACAGAGCATTGGGCATTACCTCCGCGGCTGTAATATTTTTATTTTATTTTTTCCCCTGTAATTTTCCCCTGCACAAACAGAGGAAGAAATCATTCAACAATTGTAACCGGTCAAACACGATGGACCCCCGGTAGACCTTCATGTAATGCTAATGCATGAATTCAAAGCAAAACAACAGTTCAATCCATACTTAAATCCTCTGTTGAGGCAAGGAAAACAAAGAAACTGCTATCAGCTATTCTCTCGCTCTGTCCACTGCAGCTGACGAGGGGCAGCTCTCCATGGTGCTGAATGCAAAATTGACATGCAGGAGCAGAAAGTGAACGCTAGATGGAGGAAGAGCGCCGTGTTTGCACAAGGGGGCTCCCAGGGCAGGATTATTCGGGGTATTTCTCAAAGAGTGAGTCGATGTGTGTGTTCATCTATCGAGCCATCGATCGATCGATAGATGAGGGACAAAGACTTCTATCCGCATTATTTTTTTTCAGTCGATCATCAAACTTCATGTTTTAAGAGCAGCGAGATAAAAGCTCGCCATTGAAGAAATATACGTAACCCTCAAATGTTTCTCGCTATGTTGAATGAATGAATGAATGAAAAAGATGATTTATTCTCTTTTGAAACATCGTTAATCCTATTTGATTTTACCTAATGTCGATTTTCATCTAATGTCTTGGTGACTCATTTGGAAAAGGCTTAAAACAACATGATACATAGTATTGTAAATTCAAATGATAATCCTTTGTCTGGGAAGTAATAACAAAATAGGCCGGGTAAATACGGTAAAATGTCACGGAAGCGATCGGTTCTCATAATCCCAATCCCGGTCTCTGGACTCGGTGCAATGAGCTTTCTGGCCTCGGGGGGCGCTGGTGCAGTTAAAATAGAAATCCTTTTACAGTTACTTGTGTGCAGAAAATAGCAGAGAGCTGCTGCCCGGATGACTGAAATAGAATGAGAGGATGTGAGGGGAGGAAAACACTCAGCCAGCTAATCCGGCGCTGCGTTCACACTGAACTTCAAATGGTTGAACCTTTTGTTAAAGCGACCCATATTACAGGGGGCCTCCGGGGGCCTGCGCCTGGAAAGGTCTTTCTCATTTAGCCGCGTGTTTATGAACACCGCCGGCGGATGTTGTCCGAACTTCACATGTTGTAATTGCGGCCCACGGACTCACCTCGATGTGCACTACAGATGCCCGATTACTGCTTTGGTCTGATGAATAACCGAAGACACGGCCGGAGACGGCCCGAGGCTCGCCGCTCGTGCCGGGCCACGTAAATCCACGAGACTTTTTAAAAAAATATTCATACGCTTCATTCATGTATATCATCGTGTCTGCTCAACTAGGGCAAATGACTACTCAGATACATGACGCATATATTTGTTTACAGCGTAACGGGAGCTTATTCTCAATTTCATTCAACAGTGTTGTAGTAAACTAAATAGAAGATCAGCCCCCAAGATAATGTTGTTGTTTTTCAAACATATCCGTTGAAAAATCATGGAAAAAAAATAGGATATTGGCAAGTTTTATGCCGCTCACTAATATCTTGCTGATCTATCCAAATAATAGGTCACTTTTGAATAATTTTCATGTCGCTCCTCGCACATTTGAAGTGATTTCTCAATTTTTCAGGTAATCATCGCTTTGGCGAATGGTTGCTTATTTGAGGTTCACTTGTGTTTTTTAAATAAATAGAAAATACTCCTTTTCTTTCTTCTTTTTTTTTTTTAAACCGGCATTTAGTTTACAGAACAAAGGAGTTTAAACGGCACCGAACAAAGAACACTGTTCCCAAAGTGCCGCCGGATAAGAAGGAATAAATAACATCTCTAAGATCTTAGTTTCTCTTTATTCTCCTTCTATTCATTTATTATGGCTGAAAAGAGGAGTGAGGAGTTACACCCATGTGAGAGCCAGATGACAACTGTGACCAGTAGGGAGCAGGAGAGTTCCAATTTGCAGATCTGTGTGTGTGTGTGCGTGTGCGCGCACATGTGTGCATTTGTCTTAGTGTGTGTGTGTGCGCGTGTGTGTGTGTAGCCCACAACGGGACTTCATCAGTTAATTAGTTTTTCTCCCTTATTTTTACTCTTAGTCTGCCCATCGGGGATTTCTCTCTCTCTCTCTGTCTCTCTGTCTCTCTGTGAGTGTGTGTGTGTGTGTGTGTGTGTGTGTGTGTGTGTGTGTGTGTGCGTGCACGCGTGTGTGTATCTCACTCTCTCTTCATCACTGTATCATCTGTATCAGCAAATTATACTGCAGGGAAATCTCCCCCCTCCCTACTCTGTGTCTTTTTTTTTTTTTGTTCATTCTCTCGCTCCCTCTGTCCTTCTTTCTCTCGTTCTCCATCCCTCTCTCTCCCTCCATAAGCCTATTCCCCTTGAAGTGCGCTGGTTATGGATGCTCAAGTTGTCGGCGTGAGACTAGGAGATTATTAGGAGGATCCATGATGAAAGAAAGTGTGCGCAGAGAAAAGTTTGCCAGCAGACAGATCTGGACGGGGGCTGCAGCCACGCACTTCAGGCGGGAAAAGAACTGGACGTTCTTTCTTTTTGTGGCGAAATGCATCATTCCAGGCATGAAGCAATCACATCTTAAGTGAAACAGAGCAGAATGGGAAGCTGAAGAGGGGGAAAAGGAGTGCCTGGTTGACATACATTTTACTGGGAGACTGGAGGTGCAAAGAGAGATGATACAAGGCTGGCGGGTTGATAGATTAAATAGCTGCTGAAGAAAGAATGGAAAAGTGTAAGGTTTTAGAGTTCGTGCCTCTTTCCGTCTCATGCATCTTATCATTTCTGCCTTCCAGATCTCTACAGTAACTTCCGGAGCAAAAAACCCAGTGTCAGATCAAACAGCCATTTTTAACAACTACCAGCAGACTGTTGGGTAACTGGTATCTACTTATAAGATAATCATTTATACACTTTATTTATATTTATATTTTAAATGTTTATTTCATATTTGCTTGGTAGTTTATATCACATTTGTATCAATTGACTAACACCATTTTGCAGTGAATTTCAAATGAAGAGCGCAGCTTTTTTTCAAATCAATTATCACCAAAAAAACAAGCAAGAATTTTGTGAAATTTTGTGAAATCGGTACCAAACATAATTTTTTTTTTATCACAATGTGTATCAATTATGGCTGAGCCTTGAAACCCACGCTGTGACCCCCCCCCCCCCCCCCCCCCCCCACACTTACATGTCCTGTCATTTCCACCTAGGCTTTTACAAGTTTGTTAAAACGAACAAGGTCTGAAGGGAGACCTGCTGCTGGTGCAGCAGAAAGAGAGGGTGCCAGGCTCATCTACATACGACTGCTCCGTTGCCCTGGGCGACGTCCAGCTGAATACATTAGAATAGCAAAAATTGAAAACGTATTGATTGAGTCATTTATAAAATGCTGAAGTCAAGTATTGATCGGAGGCCGCGTTGCAGAGACATCACAAACATGCCGCTGCTCCACGTTGCCGCCCCGCTGCAGCAGAAGGCTGCATGGATTTTTTTTTTTTTAATTTTGCTATAAAAAAAACATTTTTGCTGATGATAAAGAATCCCGTTGGACATTTTTGCTGATCAGTTTGCTTTGAATTAAGGTTAAAATTGATTTCGCTTTCTAACATCAACACATAGCAATAATTAAGATGAATAGATAAATGATGAATTAAAATAAATGAATAAATAGAAAAAATTAATGAATAATGATTGAAAATCAGTATCACTACATTCATAAAGAAATTCCACAGGACGTAAAAAAGAAAAATAAATGAAAAAATAAAACCATAAAACCCTCAGAGAGCTGATGCCACCGCTTTTGTAAAGCATAAGAATGAATGATAGAAATACTAAAAATAAGAAGCAAATCGACACGAAAATCCCCACCAGATCTAAACAGAAAGTGAATCAAAATATTAATATTAATACAAATATAAATGGAAGTATATTATTAAATAATACAAAAAAAATCGTAGAAAATCCACAGGGGGTGGTTTGCTTCCCTGACTTCCCTGCAGCTTTGTCTTCTATGTTTGCGATCGTAAACCTTCAGCATCACGAATCTTGTTGCCATGTGGGTTGTTTTATTATTGGATGGCAATACTTTCACTCAGGCGCTCCACCTATTTCTCTGCACAGACCCTGAGTGTTGGTTCCAGGAGATCCCTGAGGCTACATATTGTCCAAGTTTAGTTTTTGCGTGTCACCCTTCGGATTTATTTCCTCTTATATGCCATCATTTCCTGTGATTTCTGTCAAATCTTCAACTTAAAGAATTTTGCCCTCGATTTAAAATGTAAATCCTATTTTTCTTTTCTTTTTTTAGATAAAAGCCAAGACGTTAATCTTATTAAAGATGTTAAAGACAGATTCACCCGTCATCTCTTGTAAGTCGGTTCTGTTCTAATTGAAATATATGGAAAGCCTTGGAATTCTAACCATTTTGTTTTTACTCTTCCAAATATTTTTATGCAAAATATACCCCTCAGAACCACATTCCCTTTTCTAATTAGGAAATTTTCCTTCTTTTTTTTCATTTCTTTTGCTTAATTTTGCTTCTAAATTAACTAAAATGTTTTACAAAATTGGCACAAAAATATAATTACCAAGCCCCTTATATAAAAATAGAGGAATAAAATAAAACATAATAAAATGATTGAATTAAAAAATAAAATAAGATAAAATTGGGCACGAAACTATTTGAAAACAAGGCTGAAAACATTTCCAGAATTTTTTTTTAATTCTGGAAATGGAAAAAAGCGTAGGAGAATCTGATGAAAGCTAACAAATTGATTCAATAAAATCATACAATTTGGAAAATATCAATTAAAACACCACCAGACAGTCAAACAGTGCAGCAGTGGATTCACATACGAAAGGGAACCATGTGATCGGTCCCCCCTGTGAGTCAGCTGGAGCAGCATGTCCATGTTGTCCTGGGGGGCTGCAGGAGCCCCGTGCACGGTGTCGGAGCGTGCTGGTGTTTGGAGCATCGCAGCTCAGCGGGTGTTTGAGCTCCTCCCTGTTCAGGGGGTGTGACATTTCTAAGTTGTAAAAGCAAAGTGCAGCGAACGCAGCGGTTTATCTGGGAGGGAAATGAAGCCCAGGGCCACCATTACATAACGTGTTAATATTAACGCCGCTTTTGTGAGGGCGCTGTGTGGGAGGGGATGATAATACAGCTCCTGTCACAAGCGCGTGAACACACACACACACACACACAGACATACATATGTGTACCAATACACAAAATTTGTGCATGTATTTTCCCAAACACATTCCTTCAAAGTTTTCAGTTGAAAACAGCAGTCTGGTGCGATTAGTCCGGCTAAGCTAAGATTTTATTTTAAAGAAGTTACAACAGGACATTATTTCTTTTTTTAGCAATAAAAATATTCCATGTTACAATAACGGAAGCAGACGGTTGGTGCTGGGAGCAGGTTGAGATCCCTCTTGGGGTGATTATTGAACAGCCCTGGTGTCTGAATCTGCTGGGACGGAGGGCGATCGCTGCTGATCACACAGCTCCGATAACGTCTTCCGGAGTATATCACTTTCCTCCCATTTTGTTTGTGAGCCTGTGTGTACACACACACACACACACACACACACACACACACACACACACACACACACACACATGTGCGTGCATGTGGAAGAGGGGCTACACCCCCAGCAGCACTTTGGCAAATGAAGCTCCTGACTGTTTCTCTGTTGAAAATCAATTAGCAGCTTCCGCCTCTCATATTCGTCCCCTTTTCTTCCTTTCTTCGCCTGTTTTTGTCTGCGGCGGCGCGTGGTTAATCAAACATGATCGTTGGGTGCGTTCTCCGGCATGTCGGCGCGCAGTACAGTCTGCCAGCATGAGATAAGCTCCTCCACTCCTGTACATTGATCCCAGCTAAATGTGTTTTAAACTCACAAGTCATCGCACGCCTCTGCCTTTGTTACGTACTGACCTATTTTTTTTCCTGCGTTTACAGCAGGATTTACATCACTGTCCCCGGAGACGTTCATTATATTAAAGCAACGGACTGTTTATGGTCTGTTACACAACCAGGCGAGGGCCCGCTACTTCTTTATTCTGGGTCTGCAGTTTGCACGGTGAAACGCACGCGGCTCATCACCTCTGCAGAGTCTGCAGATGTTTAAAGAACATCGCGGCCGGAGGGAGATTGGGTGTCGCACGGAAGCGATGGCTGATCAATAAACGATGCGGGAATAAGATGACATCACTCCAGGGATGCCAAATTGCTAAAACGCAGATGTGCTCCGAAACTGCAATTCAGCATTTTGTAATTAACTATCATTTATTTCTAAAATGTCAGATTTCTACTTCAGCGCAGTATCAAGTATATTCTCTGTGTTGGGATTTCATATAGTTACATATAATCCTGCCAAAGAACCACTTATATAATCAGTTTCTTACAGCAACCCATAGTAACGAGTTCATGTATCAGATATATTGATTTAAATGAAGATGCAGATTCATAAATATTTGAATCAGAATCAAATTGAGTGGAAATATACTGTGTACATACATTTATACACATATATATATATATGTGTGTGTGTGTGTGTATATATAAATGTGAGTTTATATATATATATGTATAAAGGGTGCAGAAAGTTATCATCTCTTTCGAGATAGACATTCAGAATCGATGCAGTTAGGATACACAATCAATTTTTAAATTCAAAATAAAACAAGTTTGCCGGTTGGGTTTCCCCTGTCTGCCTGGACAATAAAGTTTTATTAAAGTTCAAGTTGCATTAAGGTTGCGAGCACAGGAAAAAAAAACAACCCCCCCCAAAAAAACAAGATGCAAAATTTAGGAGGAATGAAGCAGCAGCGGCCGAAGCGTGATAAAAAATCCACACAATTTGGTGGATATCTTGGAACATTTTAGTTTTTAATGTCTTTGCCCACAGGCGTCAACTGGACAAGACCCACGCTATTTTTAAAACACGCCATGCAAAAATAAATACTTCGGTGACACCATTAATGTGAGGAACCACTTATATCTTAATTTTAAAGATCTATAAATAAAGTGTTTCACATTTATCTGAATAAAAACGCTATAATTGGTAATATAGAAAACTGGGAATGTGATACCTTGCGATGCATAAACGAATCGACTCAAATCGTAGATACATATATAGGGGTAGATACATATATATATATACATACATGTGTGTGTGTGTGTGTGTACATATATATATATATATATACAGGTTTCCGTCTGATTGTGTGTGTCTATATGATATGTGAGTGTTTGCTAACTCGATAACATAGAAACCCATAGCAACTCTCCCCCAGTGAAAAATGTATGAATGAATGAATGAATGAAGTGACTTGACAGTGATGGGCAGTCAGGAGAGGCAAGAGTGGTTGTGCCTCACTTGGAAATCTTGGAAAGAAAAAAATTGTAAAATGAACAAAAGAATCGAATGGTATATTTATCAGTGATTTGCACTATAAAGGTTTTTTTACTTAACCAGTTTTAGATTGTTTTTTTTTATCAAAATCGCTGGATTGTCATTTTTACTGTTGAAATACTGAGAAGAGACGCGCAGTGAGGCCGCGGAGTGTCGGGCCTCAACGTAGATTGCGCAGTGATAGCTGGTTGCTGCCATGCTCTGCACTTGGACCGTATTGCTGCCTCTCGTTATTAAAATGTTTTAACACTTTTGCTACATGAACTACTTTTCCAATGTACAGTGTTTTTTGTCAGCAAGTGTATGTGTGCTACTAGTTTCTTGTGCCAAGCGATCTTAAAACGGCTGCGAAGAGCCACTAGGTGAGGCACGCAGTTCTCCTGCCTCATGGTAGGGGGCGCTCCTGATTCCAGGGATTCTTCTTGCGACTCCTCGGCTGTAGAAAAAAGTGACTCACCGGCCATAAACCTCTCCGCATGTCACTGCATACATACATATATCTAATGATATATCCAACATCATTTTATAATTGCTAGTTTTCAACGTTTGTTTGACTGGACTTGTGGCCGTAAAATGAACTGTGAACTTTTAAGGGTAAAAGTTGCGATCTCTCGAACTGGTTCCTTTTTTATTTATTTTCTCTAATTCCATTGTTAGGTTCTTGTTCGCGATTGCGAAAGGCAGCGCGGCTGCACTTTACCCCAGATTCAAATGTACGACACCGCGTGTCACCGAGTTGAAAAATGAAATATGATATCTCGTCCAATTTCAGCCGGGATTGCTCCCCCATCGCCCCCCTGCCTCCCCGCCCCCGCGGCCCTGTGTGCAGGATAAGGGTTACAGATAATGAACGAACGGAAAAGTTCCTCGTCACGGAGAATTAAAGATGGGGACATTTAATAACTTTGCTGCATTTCAAAAAAAAAAAGAAGAAAAATTCAAACACGTCAGCGTTTCTCAACCAAACTGTTTTTAGGTTCATTTAAACCAGAAAACGTTGGGATCATCAGGATTAATGAACTCCGACAGATTACTGTGACACGATGAAGACTGCCGGCAGGACACCATCCTCCAGCTGATGGATGACTGCTGGTGTGACTCCAACAAAAACCAAGATAGATGTAACAAGTACTTGGCAAAGATTGTTCATAAAGATTCCCCCCGTTAAAATAATCTTCTCGAGCTCCTCAAGCTGGATCATCTCATCATTTTGGGTTTTATCTTCAGAAAGTTTCTTGTTGAGGGAGCACTTGATTTTTTTTTTCCCGTTCTCTCTTTAAACACGGGAAAATGGCAAACGGTCTCCACTTACAAGGAGCGCCTGAAAAACTTGCAGCTTCGAAGTGCTTTACATTTTCATCCATAGCCTCGATAGCAACCGAGGTGCTATCGAGGTCATTGGGAACATCTCGGGGGTTCAGCGTATTGCCCTTTGTCATGTGAGCAGGAATCCCAGGGAATCGAAAGCGCTAACCTCCCTGGACAGGGACATTACGTTAAAGTGCAGAGTCCCGACACTCCGTACTTTACCGTATTCATGTCGGAATCGGGAAGCGAATAGGCGCTGAGGTGTGGTGCCATCTGCTGGAGAGTTTCTGTTACACATTGATAAACATTCATTTGTTCATTAGCTATATTTATCCTGCACTCAAGGTGGAGGCGGCTCTAGCGGCTGTCATTGGGTGACAGGCGGGGTTTCATTCATTCATTCATTTCATCACATATCATCACATATCGTCATATATCATATAGAGACAAGCAACCGCTCACCGTCTCATTGGCGTTATACAGACAAACACATTTCTTTGAGACTCGACCTTCAATCAATCGTTCACATTATGCGCAGACAAACTAACATTCACTCAGACTTCATACAGACACTTGGAGACGTTTCAACCCTCATTCGAGAGGCTTGTTCAGAGCTGAAGAAGGGTGAAACGTCTTCGAGTGAAGAAATTCAAATCCAGTGTCTCCGACAAGAAGATTTCGACAAGAATTCACCACAATCCGGATGACTGAGAATCTCCACAGATACATCATATAGACACAAACAACCAATCCCTCTCATCCAAATCAAATCAGGGTCGGAAAATCTTTAATCGGGAGATATTTTTCAAATACAAGGAATTTGCTGTTGTTCATCTGCGCCTGGAATAATTAAAATAATTAAAAAAAATAATAAATGATTAATTAGATAATTAATAATTAAATAATAGTAATTGAAAATAATTGAATTAAAAAAAAAGAAAGGAAATGGTCGTGCAAATGAGATCGTGGTGGAAAGTTGTTCAAAAATAGTGCAAGAGGGGAGGGGTTGAGATAGTAGCTGTAGAGTTTATTGGCACATTCACACTTTATTTACAGACATAAAACCATTCACTTCACTTTCTCATTCACATTCCTGGTTGCAGAACCCGGAAGAAACCGTCAAAGATGTTCCCTCTTGGAATTGAACCTTGAACCCTCTTGCTGTGCGGCGGGAACCCCAGTACCTCCCGTTGATAAACATTCGCGGGTAGGCGATACAGTCTCGGTAACGGAGGCCCAGATTAGCCGATCCTGCTGGACAATCGGACGTATCCGTCGGGACAGAGGGAGAACGGTTTCCTCACTTGTTTTTCTTTTCGAAATATCCGGCGAGCGTGTGGGACGGCGAGCCATTCATCATCCTTCCAGCTGAATCCCGAGTCAAACAGGATAGATTTTAAATAACGCCGGACCGCAAACTGCATTTCAGCTCTTTCAGTGTTTCGGACGGAGGAGGCAAGTGGAGGAAGAGGGATGGAGGTCGCGTGTGTGTGTGTGCGTGGATGTGCGTGGATGTAAATGTATTAGTATGTATGAAGTGCCTAAATGGAAAGGCGCATAATGCTAACGTAAGGGACTTCCACGGCAGGCTGGATCCACCTCGCCTCCACAGTGCTCGGCTAATATTCTCCCCCCTCATCAATAAATTACATATTAATGCCTCCAGACCCCTCACCCCCCTCCCTCTTTTCCTCTCTCTCTGTCTGACACACTCTCTTTTATTTCTCCTCCGTGTTCTCAACCTCATATTCTCTCCTGAGGGTTTTTCCTCTCGCTCGTCGTCACCCTCCCCTCCTCCTCCCCGTCCCTCCCGTCTCTCCCTCCCTCGCCTCCTCACATCACTCAGCATTTCACTCCATCCAGCAGATTCGGTCTAAATTGAATCATGTGAACATGAAGTTGGCTTCCTTCATTCTGTTGTTTCAAATATTGTCGGTACCATGTACAAATTGCACTACCACAACTATCACCGCCACCAGAACTATATAGAAGTGTTCATGATAATAATAATAGTATTAATAATGGGATGTCTCGGCGGTAAGGGCTCAATCCGCCTGTATCTGTGCTCCGGGTTCTCCGGTTTTTTCTCCCACAGTCCAAAACATGCAGGAGGTTCACAGGAGTCCCCAGGTGTGAATTTATTTGATGAAATTAAATTACATGTTTTTTTTGCTTTAATGCGCTTTGATGCATTCATTTTTATTTTTTTTTTAACAAATCGCCTGACGACATTTGCTGTTTTTTCACTTTCGTCAAAAAAATAATTTTATTTTAAAATTTTTTTCCCAAAATTCCAAATCACCAAACAAATCACCAACAAAGAAACTGCTTCTACTAAAAAAATAAATAAATTATTGTTTTAACTTACTTTTGTTGCACCTTTTTATAACAATAAGATTCATATCAGTGTGATTCATAAAAAAATTAGACACAAAAAAAATTGACTGAAATTAAAGTTTAAAAAATATATGTAGTACCAAACGGTGGCCCTTTTAATGATCGATTGAGTTGTCGCATTCGAAAAATAATTCTGTGTAAATCGGCAAGAAATAGGCTGAAAAACTGGCAAAAGACCAACGATTCGCAACCATCGGCATTTAAAGAGATTTATTCTGCGAGAAATGCAGATAAAAGCTACAGAAAGCGATGCGGGAAAATTACCTCTAGATAAGAAAAACACGACCCTTTGTTTCCCTCGAGGGGGAAAAAAAAAAAAACTTCAATATTTCATTTAGTTTCTTTTTTTCTTTTCTTTTTTTTTTAATCTGGCGCCGAGATTCGGTTTACAGAAGAAAGAGGAAGGAAGTGTGAGAATAGAAAATGTCTCCTGAACTGTGAGAAAGAATAAATGAAAACCGTAGCCACTTTAGCTCCCTCCCCCCCCACCCGTTCTTTCTTCGTTAAATAAACGTTGAGTCGACTGTATCGTTACGCTCGTGGGTCTCAATGGAGCTTCTTTGCTCCGACTGTCTCAGCCCCTCCAGCCTCCCCCGCCTCCCCCCCAAGAGGTAGCTTTCACTGAGAGATATATTAATGTGGCAGTTTAATTAGCGAGAGCCCACATGGCTATTGATTATGCAGCAGCCTGGGGGAAAGTTTGCCCTCTGCTCCCAGTCAGGTATCGATCTCTGGGTGGGAAGGAGCACAACGCCAGTCGCAGGGTTCACATATCAAGGCGCTGAACCCCCGAGTCTCCCGGGTGTCCACTTTATACCGCCAACATGAAGGCATTTACTGGGACAGTAACGGGATATAACAAGGGAGAAGGGCACGAAGCTACCGTTAGTCATTTTTTTTAATTTTTATTTTATATAATTTTTTATTTTTTTCCACTTCGGAATCAGACGGGATTAGGAATAAATAAAAAGAAAAAAAAAAGTAATACCTTTTTCAATAATATTTTTTGAAAAATGAATTGTCTTTGTTGATCATTTTACATGATTTATGTCAAATAATTAGTAAATTGTTTTGCAGGGATGAGACAGATTGTTGCCAAAAATTACTCTGCTGGTGTCATCTTTGAGCCAACTGATGAGGAAATGAGCAAAAACTTTCTTAAATTGGCGATAGAACTGACAGAAATAGCATCTTTAGTTTGGACGTGGAGGATAGAATTCATTCATTTGTTATCAGTAATGTTTACCCTGCTCTCGGGGCAGCGGGTGTGTGTGTGTGTGTGTGTGTGTGTGTGTGTGTGTGTGGAGCCCAGCTGTCATTGGGCGAGAGGCGGGGTTCTCGCCGGACCAGTCGCCAGTCGATCACAGGGCCACACATGGAGACACAAGACCATTCACACACACGTTCATATGAGAAATATGCAATCGGTCACACTCCCGTTCACATGTCATATAGTGACATATCACCCTTCTCAAGTCTGGGACGCCAATCAGAACATGGAGACTCCACCCGGAAAAGCCCGCTTTCGGATTCGAACCAGGAACCTTCTCGCTGTCAGGCGGAAGTGCTAACCGCCTTGGCGCCCAGCTGTAGAATTATCTATCACAATTTCTGCTGTGAAAAAAAAAATCAACCATCCAATTTCACTGTCAGATAATATCCCTTGTATAAGGATCTGTTCCCCAGCCTTTACTTATACGTAAAGGCGAGACGAGAATGAAATTCACTTTTATTACATTTTGACGGCGGATAATTTTCAAAATCCCCCTGAAAGCCATCCAGCTGATGTGTCGCTTTAGAAAAAGAAAAGAAAAAAAAAAAAAAGAATCCGCCTGCAAATCACTCATCTTCGGCTCGGCCTGAGAGAAAGGAAGGAAGGAAGGAAGGAAAGAAGGAAAGAAGGAAGGAAGGAAGGAAGGAAGGAAAGAAGGAAGGATGGAAGCAGCGGTGATGCGGTAGATTTATTATTCCGCGGCAGAGACGGAAACCTGCTCGTAACGCTTGGAGACGTCACAATCCAAACATGCGTTTGTAATTAGAGCCCCGAGTCCAACTCGTGATGGGTTGCATGTCTGTGTGTGACATGTGAATGAAAGGGTGAATGTGTGTGTGTCTCTATGTGGCCCCTGTGATTGACAGGTGACCAATCCTGGGCGAATCCTGCCTCTCGCCCCAAATGTCAGCCGGGGATCGGCTCCAGCGGCCCTGTTACTCACACGTGCAGTGCGAGGGAGTATAGACAATGAATAAATGAATACATTTGCCATATGATTAAGTTTTTTTTAATCTACTGACTTTTGGGCTGTGAATCTTTTATACTCAAACATTAATTAGTTTTTAATGCGACTTGGATTTTTAACTCCATTCTTTTAATTTTTGACTGAACCATTACCAAATTTTGCACAAAGATGATGTATTTGTCAAATTTAGATCTAAGTTAAAGTCTAAATAAGAAGTTATTGTCTGCATAATTGATAGAGATTGTATTGGAAAGTTGTTTACTAATCAGAAATATGGGATTTAACCAAGATGTGATTTTTTTTTTTTTGAGTGTAGTGAGCCAGCAGAGCTTATGCGTAATCCCCGAGCAGGAAGGCTCTAGAAACCAACCCAGCTCAAAAGAAGTGCACGGTCAACATTTGTCATTTGATGATCGCTCAACATTTGCAAAAAGTCAAGATGTTGCCCAGGAGCGCAGAAAGGACAAAAAGCCTCTCTTGATGGAAGATTATCTCCACCCAAATAACATGTTAGCGTGACCTTTCTGAGCCATTTTCCACTAAAGAGCCCAAAGCGAGAGCAGTGAAGTGAGCCATATACCGGAATATTATAGAGCCTTTTAATATCCATCTCCTGGAGTTAAGGTCTCTCCTCAGCCCCCTTCATCTGGCTCCATGTCAAAACCGCAACGCGAGCTGCGCTGAAGACGGATATCCTGCCAAACACTGATGGGATTTCATGAAGATTGATGACTTGTCTTGATGTGGCCTTTTATAATCAAACAGACATTTTACTTTGTTTATGCCGACTGGAAACTGATCCAGGAATCTTAAACCTCGTCCCCGCCAGTTTTTTTTTTTTTCCAGCGACAGCCGGAGGCCGGAGAACACTAAGCCCGGTTTACACGTCTGCGTCGGCTCGACGTAGATCCCCCACCGCAGGTGACGCAGGCGGCGGGCAATTTTACCCCACTGGTGTTTATGTGTGAAGCCACAATTAGATCGTGGGCACACTAGTTGGCGTTGGGATTTAAACACAGCTAGATTGAGGTTCCTGAGAGCTGCGGCTACAAATGGGTGGATTCTTCAAGTATAGCGTGTCCGGTGGGCTGCGATTCGAAGGAGGCAGTTTTAGATTGATGAGTTCGATCTCGCACCCGTTTTGTCGCGACAGTTCGGTCAAGACGGAAGGCCGCCTGCGTGGTCTCTGCTCGGTAAAAGGCAAATCCTAAGGAAATCCCAAGGTTTCATTTTAAAACGTGGGGTCCAAACCTGCTGTACATAGAAATAGCCATATAAATAAAATCTAACTTGACTTGACTTAAATACACTTTGAAAAATGTACCTTGTATGCACAAAAAGAAATGTGTTGTGGTTGTTAGGTGTGTGTGTGTGTGTGTGTGTGTGTGTGTGGCCTGGTTGCTTGCTAATGTCCAGTGATCTCCTGTCAGCACCCTAAATGTCATCTGGATAACGGCCTGCAGCTCCTTGTCTTCAAGCTGATGGGTCTACACAGTCTTCGGCGACCCATTTAACGATTGCGGCGGTTAGCCTAGCTGTTGTGTTATTGACTAATTTTCCCCCCGCCGCACTCTGAACGCGTCGCTCGACGAGCTCTCCTCGATTCCCGTTGCCGTAGGGAGGGCACGAGCACCTGCGGTATGCTAACATTATCAGTGGCGTGCATTTGTGGAGATACAGTTTATCAGTGCAGCGTTTAGACACAAGTCTGGTTTTATACTCTATTCAAATAACTGTTTTAATATCCACAAAGGACACCGCATCTCCTCGTTTGTCGTTTTGTTCGCCCTTCACCCCTTCGCCGCGACACGGTATTGTTTCCAGGTCAATCACAAGTGCTTGTTAAAAAAAAAAAAAAAAAAAAATCTCGTCCCAGTGTTTGGGTTGTATCCTCAACGCGGACGCTAAGGGTTAATGCCTCCATCCCACTGAGATCATGTAGCAATACATCATGGATGACATGATATGGCACAGCTTTTAATCATCATTTGAGTGCTTCACAAATGTCCTGAAGCACATGGATCCAGGCCACCGTGAGCCAACAGCCACATGCGAGGAATAATTTATGAGGGATGAAACGCGGCACATCTGACGTGAACATGCTCGTCACTTTATGTACAAGCCCTCTTGGCAAAGATAATTCTCAAGAAGTTTTTGGGAAAATGTGCTCGGGCAGCAGAAAGTGTGATTAGAGCGGGCAGGAAACCCCCCGCACATCCTGCGTGGAGACGAGCTGGTGGCTGCAGGCTGAGGCCAGATGCCTCAGGCTGCTGCTCTAATTGGCAGCTGTCGGACTGTCAGCCAGGCACTGCCGCCATTCTGGGTCCTGATCAAAGGTGTGTGTGTGTGTGTGTGTGTGTGTGCGTGTGTGTGCGTGTGCGCATGCATTTCCATCCCTCCAAACCCTCTCCATTAAACCTCACTAGGAGTGTAACGATCCACTTGCACTTACACACTTACCATATATTCACCAAAAAAAAAAAAAAGGCAGAATGAAAACAAACTCACATCCAATCAAGTCCAGCTTTTTCAGTTTGGGAATCTTCTCTCTATTTCTTAATGTCTTCCTCCTTTTTTTTTCTGTGCTCTACATAGTAACAATAGGCGATATGTGCAGTATGCAGTAATCTGCGCTGCCCAGAGCAATATCTGCAGTACAGCATTCCTCCGTAGTGCGGGGAAATAAATGCTGTACAGAGTAATATAAGTATCCCAGAGTAATATATGCAGTCCAGAGTAATAAATGCTGCACACGCGGCACACATAAATCTATGCACCGCAGAGAAATGCATGCAGTATGGAGTAATATGTGCGGTCCAGGGAAATATATGCCGTATAGAGTTGGACATTAAGTGCGGAGAGATATGCTGCAGTAGGTAATACATGCATTAAAGGGTAATATATGCAATACAGACACGCAGCACAGGGTATCCTTTTGCATTACGCAGGGAATAATACAAGTAGTATAGAGTAGTATATGTTACACAGACATTTTCTGCATTTCTATTTCTTGCAGTGCACAGTGGAGTTGTATATGAATAGAATATGAATACATGCGGCCCAGTGTATTCGATGTAGCATCAAAGTACAAAGTGATTATGTAGTACACGGCGCAGCGTAACATAGGCGGCATCGCATGCAGCCGGCTCCAGACATATCACGGGAAAAGTTCTCCATAGACGTGTTTAGTGCTGTGAGCGAGTTTTGTGTCCAGCTGAGATGCTGACAGCTGCACAAAACACTGAGAAAGTGACGGATCATTAGAAACAAAGCCGGAGCAGAGCTGTGCTGAGCAGGAGCGAGAGGAGGAGCGAGCAGGAGCGAGGAGGAGGGTAAACAACGCTAAAACCAAGGCTGAGGCTAATTAAAAAGGCTTAAATTAATTGAGTTTCTGTTTTTAACTGCCATGCAATTCACACACACACACACACACACACATACACGCGTGCGCGTGCACACACAGCCTCATTCAGGCGACTAGTGACGGTGCGGAGAACAAATCAAAGTATGGGCAAAGGCTGATTAAGAGCTTAAAGACATGAAGAGGAAGATGAAAGTGAAAGTTCTGGTTGCGACACAATGCAGCGGCTGCAGGATTCACTTGGCACAACAACTGAACCCCCGCGCCGAAAACAGCCCTCATCGCTTGATACGGCAAAGAAGGTGCCGACACATTGTTCCTTCCAATATGAATAGAATTTTTTCACATTTTTATAAAGCACCAGTGTTTAGCCTGCTGCTTTAAGTATTTCTTTTTCTACATGTTTCTAAGGAATAGCGGTGTTTGCTGTTTATTTGTTCCCAGCATCCCTATCCTGAATAACACAAAATGCAATCTGACTGCATTTATATTTAAAATGCAGGACAAGTTGATGACCCGTTGACGGTTCGTAAATCTTCAGAAAAAGGATTCTCGTGATAAATATTTGTCAGAAAATTTCATAGCGATTGAATGACAAACCAATAACAAGAAATGAAATTCCACAATATTTGTTATTTAACTGCAGCAAATCACAAAAAAAGCTGTAAATAAATTCAAATAATTGCGAAGAAATTGCTGCAAAAGCTTCAACATGATGGATTAGCAAGAAAGTGAAGGAATATCTGGGATAAATCAAAAAAAAAAAATTCATTAAAAAGACTTTTCAGATTTTTTTCCACCCTACTTTGATATCACATCACAGATTTCTATCCTTAAAAAAAATCTAAATTTTTTTCCTGAAGTCATGGGAGAACGTATGCGTGAAAGAAAACGACTTGCAGAGCAGCAACGCAAATTAAGATCACAAACAAATACAAGTCTGCATGATAAAAAAAAAAATAGACACAGCTCATGTGACCTAATTTGCTCATGTTATTCTCGGAGCATCTGCTCGACTGATTTTAAAAGCCCGGGAAAATAAAGCGCAATAGTTTGATAGGATTTACATGCAAATAATTCAGAGAATATGCATTTGAGACAAAAAGGGGATTTTAAAAAAACAAAAAACAAAAAAAAAAAAATAAAACAAAAATTGCTCCAAAGTAAGGTATCGTCCGAGACAATTTTGAAATGCTTCAGATGCAGTGAGATGGGAGACGCGGAGGGGAAGAGGAAGGCTCGAGACAAACAGGCGGCGCTGGCTGTTGTTTCATTAACTGCTGCTCGACAGCACATACATCAACTTCCCAGCGGTTAGCTTAGGGAGCGAAACCGTAACCCGCCGTGATCCACCCGCTACAAGAGCTGCCTGTGATGGATAGTGTGACATGAAGGGGAGCATGCATGTGCGCGCACACACACACACACACACACACACACACACACACACAACACAAACACATACACATACTGCATATACGCAAACAAATTCACATACACACATATGAACAAAAAAAAAAAACATTTCTATGACTGAATCCCTCTGGATCTGATGCAACCTGGCAGAAATGTTCGAATTCAAACACCTGCTATCTGCCAATATTTTGAAAATAGTCCTTACGCCAGTCGTTGACATCGGGGTCTCAAGGTTGTCGGGACTGGACCCCGTCCGCAAAATTGATTATTGTACTTTAATAAATTCAAAATTTGTTTTAAGGTGGTTATTTGTTGATTTTGAAATATATCCAATATGATCTAAATATATAAGGGTGTTTTTTTTAGTGCAAATTAGCTGATAATGAATAATGACAATTCCATCGACCACAAACACACATGTTGTCAAACCAAAAGCTGTTTATTTTAAGGCAATTTTAAGAAAAGTGTGTTTGATTCTTGAAATCAAGCTCCGAGCTCCTTATATGCGTCTTGCGAAACCCTTCCCTGCTTCAGTTTCGGTGCTTTGCTGTGTTCCTTGGCGGTCAACTTTCACATTTACATCATCCGATTGCATCTCTGAATCCGGCGCACATCGCAGGACGCGGAGTTCGTTAGGCGACTTACACGACGCGCTTTGAACGCAACAAGCAAAAAGACTACAAGAAAACAAGTCGTGCCCGTTTGTGCCCCCTCCTCTCCCCCCGAAAACCCCTCAGCCTCCCGTCCGTTGGCCCGTTTCATTTCATTGTGTTTGTTTTCCTCCAAACTCCGGTGTAATTGATCACGTTAATTAAGGGCCGGTTCCAGCGAGGCTGCTGGGCTCTGGCTCACTGGTTGGCGGTGACACAAGAAAACACCGCGACCTTGATTAATTGGATCAGTTACACCTGTTTACACTGCTAATGTATGTGAAAGGAGGCCTATAAACACATGATCTCTATCCGGGACGAAGATCACCCCTCGTGTTTTTTTTTTTTTTTTCGCGTGATCCTCTTCCTCGCGGCGCCGCTCCGGAGCTTCTCGCTCCGTGTGTCACGGAGAAGAACTGGTAATAGCGTGGAAACATCAGGTTCGCCCTGGAATTTTTAGTATCACAAAGGTACTTAAGTTTCCTGCAGGACGTGTCACCATGGTAACTGATGCTTTAATTCCGGTGGGACATGTTACCATGGTAACCGGCGCTTTAGTCCTTGCGGGATCACGTTACCATGGTACGTGATGCTGTCTACTCATAACCGGGCGTGACACTATGGTAACTGATGCTGTAGACTAACCGTGGGATATGTTACCATGGTAACTAATGCTGCAGGCCTAGCAGGACATGTCACCATGTCGCCATGGTTACCATGGTAGCCATGGTAACTAATGTTTCAAGCCGAGCAGGACACGTTGCCGTCGTAAATTAAACCGGAGACCTACAGAGGAATCGTGTCACTATGGTAACTAAAACTCCGGAGGGGGTTAAACGACCCTAATGTCGGAAATCACTTCCTGCTCCTCCATCACTTTCCTTGGACGCGAACCAGCCCCGGCACCATTTTGAATTTCATCTTTTCACGTTGGCTGAGATTACTTTTATAAATTGATGCACAGGACGGATTTAAATGTCGCCGAAGCAGATTATATCCTTGTAGCTGTTGATCTTTGACACTTAGCACATTAGCATACGTACTGTTTTCTATTACGCGCTCATATTAATTCTCACTTGTTACAAAGGCTTTTACATCAGAAATAATGACACTGTTATCAATATTAACATGCCATCGGGCTACTTTTACGGAGCGATTTGTTTAATGCCATGCACGGATGTGATTATAGATATTGTTGATCCATCTGTTTATCAGCCGCTGTCTGTCTTTAAGTATATATGTGATGAAAAATCAAATTAAATTATAACTGACTGCATCTATTTGCTTCTAAAAACTTCAAAACTCATCCCATGAAGCAATCCGGTTGCCGTGGTATGTTTTGTTGTTGAGTATAGACACGCCTCACAATGTAATTTATTTTATTTTAATACCCGTTCCTGACTTTAGCCGCGGTTCTGTTTGACGTCGGCTATGGATTTGTGTTCCCCGTATTTATTAAAGATGACGCCTCCCACTCCTGCGCATCTGTGATTGGCCATCAGTTGTCAGCGACATCCCTCGTCGGTAACAATTGTCACAATATTATCCACCGCTGCCGCTGCTGGGCTCGGAGGCTCAGTCGAGGGAGATCCTGGGCATTCTGAACTTTGTCATGTGTATTTCCCTACACCCCCACCCACAGGAAAGGGGGGTCGGATCGCCTGGACCGCCAGGCTTAGTCTGCATAGTTATCGCTCGGGTGGGCGGCCATAATGTTTTAATGCATAAATATATCAAGCACTGAAATTACAATTTAATGGTGTGTGGAATTAGAGGAGGAAGGTCTTGTGCGCTCTCTTTGTTAGCCCCCTCCCACGTATTCCCCCCCCCTCCCTTTCTGCATAACGCGCTTTGATTCATCCTCTGTCCATTTTTAAATCCTCGAGCAAGCTGTCTCTTTATTTCTGTTGGTTCTGTTTGGAGGAGCCTTAAAACGGCGGACGACATCAGGTGAGGTTTACCGCTTTGCAAAATAAAAAAAGAAAAAGGGGCGACGAAGGAGCCGAGAATCGGCTTCTCCGAAAAGACGGTCGGATTTCGAGCCCCGTCAGCTGTTCGCCGTCAGCCTGGACACAAAGGCACGTCGATCATAGGGCCACTGACCCCCTTTTTTATGACCAAAAGCCCCCCCCCCCCCGCCCCTGTAATTTCAGTAAACAATTATCCCTGAGCTTCGGTTTGAAAGAGGAATCTTGGAAAACAGAGGTGCACGGGCGAGGCGGGGAAGGGGATCGTTCAAATGACCTCATTTGAAAACATCTAATTCCATCACGGCGCTTAAATTTTCCCACGTATGTATGTAAATAAGAAAATGAAAAAGCATTAATCTAAATACAATATGGAGAAAAAAAAGAGGAAATCATCCAAAGCGTTTCCCATTTGCTTAATTACTATTTTCATTCGCACTATGTGCAATTCATGACCAAATGAGAGTGTATTATAAGAGTTTTCAATGATTTTATACTCGATTTGCGATTCTGCTTCATGCTGCGAGGAGGTTCCTGATCAACTCCAGGTGCAAATTGTTGGGGGGGGCTTCAACTCAGTAACAACGGGGGTTTCCTCAAAGTAAGGACTAAATATTCCATAGCAGTGACAGAGTGAATGTCTGCATGTCTCTATATGTGACGACCCCTCCTCCTGCCCAGTTCCTGCTGGGATTGAAACGCCGCCGCCGCCGCCCCTCCGCGACCTTGCGCTCAGGATATGCTGCACGGACAACCAATGAGTCTCCGGACTCGTTAAAAAAATAGGAACGGCTCACCTTTTATACGACTGAGAAATACTTCTCTCTATATATACGGTCAGATCTCGACTTAGAAATTCTCCCGGTATCTCAAGGTCTCCCACGGCCTCTCCGGGTGCGCGACGACCGGCGATGCCGCTCCATCACAAAGGGGAAGATTTCAGACCTTCAAAAAGCATTGGCCTCGGGTACTTTCCGGCCAACAAATCTTATACTTCTTCAGCTGAACGGAGTCGAAGTTTTTCCGTCGTGTTTTTTTCAATGTGCCGATAAGAGAAGACTAGGAGGCATTTCTAAGACGACTTAAAAAGAAAACAAAACAAACAAAAAAAAAAAAAAACGATGGCTGAATCGGACATACAAAAATACACGGGTCGACCTTGATCGCCGGGTTGTAGAGAACTCACGATATCATGATCTGTTTTATTTTGGGAATGTGTCATTAGCCGTTTCCTGATAGGAGATTCGGTCTTGCCCCCCCCCCCCGGAGCTAATAAGCCCGGCACGTCACGCCGCTGTTTTTTTACATTTATTTATTCTTTTTTTTTTTTTTTTTATGCAGCGCTTTCTTATTTCTCAGCATGTCCTCAGAAAATAGAGTTTTTCTTGCATTCTATATTTTCTTGCAACGATGACAGCGCCCGCCCTCGCGTTCCTGCCTTCACACGCACTTGATCACGCATACCTTAAGCTCGCACGCGTGTACAAAAGCCCTCACACACACACACACACACACACGTACACACACACAAACACACACGTACTTTTCAGCACAACATCCGCTGTCCTGCCTGTCATGTTCTGGCAAGTTTCCTTTTCTTCACCATATTCATTTTTCTCCCAGTCATGCACAACTAATTGCTTGTTGTAAACTGTCACTCCGGCTGATGGGGGCGGTTTATGTGTGTGTGTGTGTGTGTGTGTGTGTGCGCGCCTGATTGTAAGCATGTGTGTTTCAAAATGTGTTTTCGTAGCGTAGGACTGTGTGTGTGATCCATTAGTCTTCCGGTCAGTGTCAGTAATGTACCCGTCAAATTAACAATTCGGTGCTTTGGGGAGGTCGCTGCCGTTTGGATCGAGAATTTAGATGTTGATTCGACTCCAAGCGCCGACCAAACCCAGAGAATTTTTCCTCTCAGGAATAAAAAGCAATTCCGAGTCCAAAACTTGGAACCTCCAAGGATGTACAATTGGCTTAGTTTGGCTTGTTAAGGCCAACTGTAAAGTTTTAAGGTGATCACCACCAGTTTAGTGATCCTACTGCAAGAACCGTGATGATGTTACCCTTTGAGCGTAAAGGAGCCAACTTATTTATTCTCTATGGAAATGGAAATAGTTCCAGCTCAAATCTATGTGCTTACCGAGCTTAAGCTTATTGTAAGAAAGTCCCTTAAGTTTCTACCATGCACTGTTGAAACTTTTCATTCATTTATTAAGTTATATATTCGACAAATATTCCCCAAATACGCAAAAACTAAAAAAGAAAAACTTTCTTAATTACATGCGTATACTACATTTCGCAAATCTCAGTGCAAACTTCCCAAAGGAGTAAGTTTTTTGTTTTTTCTTTTTCTTCTGAGTGCAAACCCAAACAAGATAGATTCACTGTCTCAGCTGCTTCAGCAAACACATCCTGATGATGGACTTTTTATTTTATTTTATTTTATTTTTTCTGCGCCGCTCACAGATTTTCGAACCAGAACCCAGATGGTTGCGTATTGGTTGAAATTTCTCCAATATGAGGGGATATTGCTCATAAAAAAATGTGTTGCCGCAGGCATTCCTAGAAAAATAAAATAAAATAAAACAGAATAAGACAAGCAGCTGCGGAATCTGAAAACGGGCTCTTTTTGCGAGCTTCGTTGATAAACCAACGGATTTGATGGACGAGTCACGGCTCCTGGAACCACTGACTCCAGGTCAGCGAACGTTTTTAAATTGTCGCTTCTTTCCAATGCTCCTACATAAATAAATATACCGACCTCCAATCGGCGTCAGTATGTGGGAACAAAACTTTTGACACCCTGCTCATAATATCATAATTTATATGATGTTAACAGATGAACAGATTATACTTTAAATTATAATTTCCTCACATAGTGGATTCTTATTTTGCCCTCTTAAATGTTAAAATATATGGCTATTTCTTTGCCTTGGCCTTTCTTATATCAAAATCATTATCAGTTTTATACAAATAATTTTGCTCCAGTTGACAGGTAAGGCTTGTACTGAGGTAAACAATGACTGGACAAGAATCTTGTAAACACTGCAAAACACAAAGTACACACTGCAATATCTGTCTAAGTAATATGTACGCCATGACACTGCCTGTCTGCACTTCCTGTTAATGACTTCTTGAGGTTGAATGGAATGGAAGTTGGACACACACACACACACACACACACACACACACACACACACATATACGCACACAGCGAGTAAAAGGTTTTGATGAAGGGGGATATAAATAAGAGGGCGCGTTAAGGAATAAATATACTCTTTATCAATTACTTCATTGCTGTGAGACAGTTTTCTGATGTCAGCTTCAGAAACAGCTCATAAAACCAAGATCTGGTTCTTCAGTTCCTTTGATAGTTCATCCATCACACAACAGCTTTTAGCCGCCGTGGAGTTTGTTTGCTATCGGACGGAAATCTAAAATGAGGGACTTTCACCTTCCAAAGTCAGAGGCGATTGATTGAGTTTCGCCGCTATCGGTTTCCAGGACAGAAAAAAAGGAGAGAAGAGGTTAATGAGTGATGATATCTAATGTCAAATGAGGCCCGTTGATGTTGTTAAACCTAGCAGAGAGTTGTCATGGAGATCTCGGATGCTGCAGATAACGTGTGTGTGTGTGTGTGTGTGTGTGTGTGTGGTTTAGAGGAGCTCGCCGAAGCCCCCGTATTGTAATGGTTTTATTGTTCCTTCCTAAGTCTTCGCAAACTGCGCCAACGGCCTTTCGCCCTCTGCTCTCTCACCTTAGACTCGACTGGGAAATGGCTGCATCTAGAAATGCACATTGCAAGAATATAACCTTGAAAAAAGAATAAGGCAAGAAATGGGAATCAGTAAGAAAATAATACATGTATTAGAAAAAAAAGATGGAGACCTTGAACAAAAGGAATTTTGAAAAATGTAAAGATTTGCATGACAGTAATCCAGTAGTTAATTGAATATATTGAAATTAATGAAAGGCTGCTGGAACTAGAAATATTCAGAAAATTAAATTAAGACAATGATCAATAAAAAAAAAAATAACACGCAAACACCTTAATGGTATACAGAAAATTACCTGCAATGTATTTATGTAGAATATGGACTGAATAACATTATTTTCCTGCCACCTAAATAAGACCCATATTTAAATCCCCATCATATCCACTCCTTTCATACATTGGACCAAAATTCTCTTTGCGAAATGGAAAAAAACACACACATATATATATATATATATATATATATATATATATATATATATATATCGTCATTAAACACTATTTCCTCTCGAGGTTAAGACTTAACCTTCTGGCTGAAACACTCGGGTGGTTTCATCAACCTTTCTGTCTGCTCCCCAGTGCTGCAAGGGTTAATTACCTTCAGGGGAAGCTCAGGTATAGTCAGAGCTCAGGAAGCATCTGGACAGCATATACTGGTGGACTCATGTATATTCATTCACTCAGGAATGAATATACATGATAATATATAAATATATTTATATATTGGAAATCCTGGAAGAGGTTAAATGTATGTAAAATTGCGCTTCATCTTGGAAAAGGACTGACCGTACCTTCTGTAATTACACGGCTGTCACATGGTTTTCCAGAAAAATGGCAAATGAAACCAAAACAAAAGATCTGATAAGCAGGAGGCACTAAAAAGATCCAGTAATTTGGTGGGATGACTAAAAATTGGAAAAAAAATAGAATTATATATGTAGATGACTAGTTTGAAATTGTTCACGAAATTAAAAGAAATGGGCTGAATTTTGGTTAAAATGACGAAAAAAGAAATACTTTAGAGGAAAAGCAATTAGCTTAATATCATTGAGATACTACTAGAAGTTTGGCTTGTGCGTCCCACGTGACTTTCTGAGCACTTTTATTTTTCGAATAAATGCAAGATGATGTGGGTAACCAATAGGACCGGTCAGACTTTTTGAATATTTTATTTTTTTCATCCATGTAGTTATTATCTGTACCCCTTTTACTGCACTCCGGGTCGCAAAGGCGGAGGGGGGTCATCGCAGACCGATCGTCGGCCCACATGCTTAGACGTAAAACCGTTCACCCTCTCATTCGGATGAACCTACTCGTATTTTCGGATTGCGGGAGGAAATTTGGAGAACCCGCAGGAAACTCACTCAGACCCGGGGGAGAACATGGAGACCCCTCACGCAGAAGAGAGTAGAAACCAGAACCAGAAACGCCAAACGATTTTTTCTTTACATTTACATTTCCTCTGCGTTTGAGCGCGGTGGTGGAGGGACGGACGGACGGACGTCCGAAGCGGTTTACCGCCGGGCCCGGTGACGAGCCGAGGCGATGATGTCATCCGGGGAAACCTGGCACCGCTCCTCGGACGGTGAATAATGGAGGGGCTCGTCACGCCCTGACAGCCCGCCGCTGGGGTTTGATGCCATCGTTCTCATCTTACCCCGCCTGTCGCAGGGGCTTCCCAGTACGGGCTCCCCCCCCCCCCCCCCCCAGCTTTAAATTTGAGTTCTGCACCGCATCAGGCGAGCTCCGGGTTCTACTCCGCCGAGCTGATTCTGCGGACGGCCGTTTCCATGCCGGCGCTCCATCTTCCTCCTGCCATTCTAAAAATATGCAGCGGCTTAATGAAGGCTCTAAATTGTCCTGCAAGGTGGGGGAATGGAGAGAGTCGATGTTTTTTATGTGCGTATAGGTAGCCCTGTGATTGACAGGCGACCGGTCCAGGGTAAACCCCATCTCTCGCCCAATGACAGCTGGGATTGATTCCCGCGACCCTCTGCGCAGGATAAGCAGTGCAGAGAATAAGGGGGAAGGCAATAAAGGTGTTCTTTATAAAAAAATCTTACGGCTATTTCTTTACACCCATGCAAATGTTACAAGAAAAACAGGTAACCAGCGAATGGCTGAGGAGATTTTTCAGATTAATCGGTATTTCGAAATTTATCCGCCGATGGTTTTAAACGTGAAATGAAAAATAAATAAACGTGTAGATTTTAACGATGCGATCAAAAACGTTGGAGTGAATCGCCCAAGATTCTCCCCGATGTCACTTTTTGCACAGCTCAATTCAAATGCGAATTTTGGGGAGTTAACAGTTGTTTAACAAAAAAGTGGGAATTTCGTGCCACAATGTCTCTGGTAATCTTTTTGTCACAGCGACACAGAATAATATCCAGGCAAAATCCCATTTTGCACTGATTATTTTCCAAGTGGTGTCCAACAATAAAACCACAGCCGTTAAATCACAATGCAAAAGTTAACCTCTGAGGTGTAGAAAATAAGTGGCTTCTCTCCATCTGTCTCTCCTTCATTATTTCTCAGCCCTCGCCCCATTCTGCTTTTATGAGACGGGACGATCAATAAAGGATTGTGCAGGGGAGCCAGAGCGCCTCGCATCCCCATTTGGGAAGATAATTTGCGTTAGAAAATGGCAGCCGCTGCACAATAGTGTATCGACGTATTAGAGAAAAGAAGCGGACGGCATGCTTTAGCGAGGGGGAAGACAGGAACGACGAGGAGAGAAAAGGACCGATAAAAAGTCAGATGAGAAAATGTTAAGGGAAGCGTGAGAAGGATGGAACTATGAAAACACGACGTGTGTGTACAGTTAACTCAGAGGACGGTTGTTTTTTTTTTTTTTATCATTGCCCTTCTCACTTGTTTAATATACAGAATTCAGGCTCATTTTTTTTATTTTCCAAAATCTTGATTAAGATGCATTAGTACACAGAATTGTATTTTTCAACCACTTGACATAGAAAATGTTATCATTACTATTATTATGATTGTTCCTACTGCAGAATTTAATCTTAGAGCAGTGATGTCAATAAATATATATATATATAATATATATATGAAAAGAAATTATATATATGTTAGAAAAACCCTTGGAAAATAAGATTTATTTTATATATATGTATGTACATGTTTATACATAAAAACCCTTGCAAAATAAAAATTATTATTATTATAATGATAGTCATTTTTATTTATTTTATATACATCTATATATTTATATGTATATACACACACAATTATACATATACAATTATATGCATATATATATGTGTGTGTGTGTATATATATATTAGATATATACACACACAAAATATTTATACACGCACACAAATATATATATATAATAAAATTAGAATAATTATTATTATAATAATAATAATGATAATTATTATGATAATAATAATTTTTATTTTCCAAGGGTTTTATACGTATATATGTGTGTGTGTGTGTGCATATATATACATATGCAGTGGTTAACAGCGGTTAGAGCTTCCACCTCAGTGAGGAGGTCTTTGGTTGGATTCCAATAGAGGGCCTTGTCCATGTGGGTTTCCTACATGTTCTCCAGGTTCCACCCACAGTCCAAAAACAATTAGGAGGTCCCATGGAGACCCTTAATTGCCCAGACGTGTGAATGAAAGGATGAATGGTTTTATGTCTCTATATGTGGCCTTGTGATTGACTAATGAGCAGTAAGAGCTGGGCTGGGCTCCTGCCTCACCCCTTGACAGAGCAGGAAAAGCAGTACAGATAATGACTGAATGAATGAATAATGAATGAATAAATGTTTTAGTCAGAACCAATGGCATTACAAAATTTCATAGTATATTAGTGACATTGATTTCAATATACAGGACTGTCTCAGAAAATTAGAATATTGTGATAAGTTCTTTATCTTCTGTTATGCAATTACAAAAACAGAAATGTCATACATTCTGGATTCATTAAAAATCAGCTGAAATATTGCAAGCCTTTTATCATTTTAATATTGCTGATTATGGCTTACCTCTTAAGAAAACTCAAAAATCCTATCTCAAAATATTAGAATATCATGAAAAAGTATTTTATTTATTTTTTTTAATTGCATTACAGAAGACAAAGAACTTTATCACAATATTCTAATTTTCTGAGACAGTCCTGTATATGTGATATGTATAATTATCATTTCCTGAGGGTTTTTCCTGTGTGGATGACGGGTAAAATATTTATCCATCCATCCATCCATCCATCCATCCATCCATCCATCCATCTTCTACACTTATCCTGCTCTCAGAGTAACAGAGGATGCTGGAGCCTATCCCAGCTGATATCGGGCGAGAGGCAGGGTACACCCTGGACTGGTCGCCAGTCAATCGCAGGGGTAAAATATTTAGTATAATAATTTGACATATATACATATAAATTGTTTTTATTGATATCAGATGTGTAAATACAGTGCTGTGATAATGTATAAATCTAGATATTGACTGAAACGAGCAGAAAATCTATCAGAAATCAGCTAAGATGTAACCTGAATATTTGCAACGTTCTGAAATGTGATATTATGAACATTGGTAAGACATAATCAAGGGTAGAGACCAAACAATTAGCTTTGGTCTCATTTAATGAGAGTGCTTTTACTGGGGAAGCTTGCCGGCTGCCTGCTGCCGAGGTCAACTTTTGCAACGTCAAGAAATCATTTGACCGTTTACAAGCAGAGCTGGAGGTCAGTAAACGCATCCTTGACAAAAAAATAAAAAATAAATAATAAAAAATCATGTACATAAAAAAAGCTCATCTCGGAAACAGGGATTCATTAACTGCCACGGCGACTCTATGAAACAAATCCTTTTACTGTAAATGTCCATCTGGCCGCAAATCTATAACTAATAAAGAGATTGTAGGTCTTAAATGGAGCTCGGCCTTTGAGGCTCAGAGCAATGACCGGGCGATCACGTAACCCTGCGGCACGTCTGGGAAATAAAAAGACAGCGATGTTCATGTTCGCCTCCAAAATACATCAGTGTTACTCAGGTTGAAGATTCACAGAGGACCCGGTGGATCCTCCCCGCAACCCCCACAACCCCCCCTCAACCCCCCCCCCCCCCCAAACCCGGGCCCTTTTCCCTGCACCGTCGTCCAGATGACATCAAATTACTTATTTTATGTGTGATAGCTGGATGTGTGTGTGCATGTGAGTGTTTACGCATGAGAGAGTGGGGCTCCCAGAAAGGTTGCTTGCTCTGTAATGCAGAAGCTGCCACTATTTATTCTTACTTCCTAGTCTATTTTTTTTTTTTTCACATACAAAATTAATTGGTTAATTCACCTCTTTATCTGTTCAATGGCTCGGTCGCCAGTCGATCACAACAACCGTTCACTCTCTCGTTTACGCATCTTATGGAGACATACAATCGTTCAATTTCACCTTTTCATGTTTTTGGACTGAGGGAGGAAACCAGAGAAACCCACTCAGACACGGGGGCGGGAGATGGAGACTCCGCAGAGATCACCTCACCCCCGTCCAAATCGAACCAGGGACCTTCTTGGCAGGTGGAGATGGAAGCGCTAACCACTGCCCGACGTTAAATTCTAAAGCTACTAATGAACTCATTTTGGTCACGAGGTGATTCACAATACTTCAGGGGTTGTGGGAAAAGAGAGCGTTGTTTGGAAGCACATGAGATACGCTGCAGGTTGCTGCTCGGTCTCCCATAGCTACCCCGCGACATCTCCCGTTGATTAATTACTCCGTATTTCACTTGTTTTTGCCAGCTCCTCTGTAAACATTTTGCTGCAGGGTTCTCCATCTTTCTCACCGAGCCGGGACTTATCCCGCGCGCAGCATAAATTTCATTGTCGGCTAACTTCTGAGGCTGTGAATGGGAGAGACGGGAGAGGGCGGGGCTTATTTACTTGCCGAATCACGAAGAGGGAGAGAGAGCGGCCGAACACCAGACGCTTTTTCGGTGGGAAAAATTGAAAAGCGATGCCTTCGCGTCGAGATTTATGGATGGTTTACGTTGAGATTTGCCCTTTGTTTATCTTCCGAAACCCCGAACCGGCTTTCTCGATCCAAGCGGTCGTATTTCACGCCGGAGGAATCTCAACACAGCTAACACTACCTCACACCGAGCGGTTGAAGAAGAACAGTAATGTGCGGCAATTACATGTCGGTCATATATACTCATTCTTCATCATCCTGGACTCGGGGTTGCAGGGATGCTGGAGCCATTTTGCGGGGTTCACGTATATAAAGACAAATATACAGTACAACCATTCACCGTCATTCGAACGTTTTGGCGATTTAGGATCTTGGATGAACCTACTGCATGTTTTTGGACTATGGGAGGAAATCGGAGAATTCGAATGAAACACAAACTCCATACAGAAAGGCCTCCTGTTGGAATGAACCAAGGACCTCCTCGGTGTGAGGCGGAAGGCTGTAGCTCGGCAGACGGACGGTCGGCGGTTCCACCGCCGGCTCGTGCTGTTTGCGTGTGGAAGAAAATGAAACCTTAGCTGCTCGCGACGGCCCGGTCAGCATCTGGCACAGGGGCTCGGCCGATATCGGCGCGAAGTGGAGACCGTTGACCTATCAAGGTTGTGAATACTTTGACTGATGTTTCTATAGGAACGCATAAAGTTATGGTCAAAAGCTGAATTCAATCAGCCTCAAATTTAAGAGAATATAATAAGACTCATAAGATGTTATTAATTCCCCCTGGTGTCTCAATAAAGCCCCAGTTAACGGAGTTGTTTTCATTTGATGAGACGAGAAGTGACTGGATGAATAACATCGCTAATGACTCGGAGTGAATATGATATCGCCGTCTGCGTCTCCTGTTCAAACCTGCGCCAGCGCCTCCGTGAAGGCCTGAACATCAACCGGAGTCAAAGACAAACTTCGTAATTTAATAACGTAATTACATTGTCTAATGATTATCCTCTGTGACACAGACAGAGAAACTAATTAACGTTACAGACAGCAAGGAAATCAATTATCAAAACATGTAGGCTTGGTTATGTGACACGTTGCGCTAAAAATTCTCCAAAAAGTTTGTGACAGTATCGCCGCCTTTGTGCTTATGTTAGATAGTCACTTTTTTTTAAAAATGTTTTGACGTCTGTTCGCCTTGTCAAGCATCTTGTTGCTAAGTTTCCGCTGCCATTAGCAACTCTCATTTTTTCCGCTATCTATTTTAAGTTTTCATTTGGATTCGGAAACCAAGGTGACGCACATACAAGCTTTATTTGACCAAGTATTAGCATTGTGTTTGCCTGTTTCTATAGTTTTTTGCAGTTATAGAGTCCTCTGTCCTCATTTATCATTTTATTGAGACAATGACAGCTTCGGTCTCCCTGCAACCCTAAATGCAGGACAAGCATTGTAGGTAATGAATGAACGAACAAATGAAATTATTAGCCACTTTCACAACACTTTTATTGCAAGAAACGGCCATATGGATACTTCATTATATCCTAATTACTATAAATACCGTGAGCGCAATGTGCGCTTACCTGGAAAAAGTAAAAATCAAGAAATTGTTTGAAAATCAGCAATATGAAATAAATAAGTCGCAGTCATTTATTCCTCAAAATGAATAATCAGATAAACATAATCTTCCTTATGCAAGTGCATAGAATAACATACATAAAGGGTCTGATTTTTTTTTTTTTTTATCCCAGATTCCATGTTTGTTTTACATGATCTTCCCAAATCAAGGCCACTGAACCTGAAATTTTAAATAATGAATCCCCTTTTTTTTTTGCAAAAAAAAGAAAAAAACGCTGAAAGGCATCAATTTGCCTAAATAGCCCATAAAGGTTAATCAGATAGTTTTGTTGATTGTCTGTTGACAGGTTCGCGTCAATCATCACGTTAAGAGCGCCAATATTCACGACCACTGCTTCTCAGTCTCCCTGGTAACATGAAGACATTGAAATTCCGACATCCTTCAGGTCGGGCATTTTTCAAAGTGAGCATGCCCGCGTTTTTTTTTTTTTCCCCTTCTCTCTTCTCAGTGAAAATGAAAAACCCACGCCCCCGAATTCGATGAAACACATTTATTTTCATACACAGACTTTTTGACGAGCACCCGAGGGGTGGGACTTATCGACTGAGCCGCGGACTCATCAGAAGATTGTTCAGTCAGGCCACTCACATTAATGGTGAAGTAAATTGAAAAATGCAATCAATGATGGGAGTGAATGCTTGGCGGTAATGATATCAGCGTGAGATAATCCAATAATTGCCAAGCTGATGTATTCTCTATTGGTATTTGGCTGCTCTGCCTGTCACAATAAAGTATGCTCCACTTTTCTTTGGCCTGGCTGAGACCGTGAGGCAGGAGCTGCGGAGGAGAGGAGGATGCGGCTGGCGAGGGAAAGCCTCTCCCCCTGCACCATTCATTTAACAGCAGGTAGCAGCGGCGTTCGACACGACCTGCTCCAGGAATGCGCAGAGAGCGCAAGGGCATGGAAAATCCGCGTGAAATTACCTGAAAATCTGCAAGAAAGGGTCAGAAAATCACCTGTAAATTAGGTGTGGAGAATCGGCAAGGAATCACCCCGGAATAAGCCGCAAAGTGCCTGAAAATAAGCAAGAAATCGACCGAAATGAAGATCTAAATCATCTTGAAAATCACAGAGGAATTACCCGAATGGACTGGCTGTAAATGACCAAAGAAATAAGCGGGAAGTCGTTTTGAAATTTGCAAGAAACGCCGTTCAGTGACAGCAAAGATCACAAAATTGGAGGAAATTAAGGCTGAAGTTACTACATCTGTGGAAATTTGTGAAGGAATTCATAAAAACGGCGATAGCGGCCTTTCCGTGTGGGGGTTTGCGTGTTTTAAAAGAATCTGGCGACCCTGCAGCCCTGAGTGAAGCATAGGCGGCATAGATAATGTATGAATGAATAAATTCACAGAAATAACCCAGAATTACTTTAAGATAAATCACTTTAAAATTTGAAGCTAAAAAAAAAACCCAAACCATATAATCTGCGAGAATCTTTCCCTGAAAAACGAGCATGCAGAAGTGAAATCAGCAATTTAATAAATCAAAAATAACATATTTTAAAAATTCAAACGGCCTATTTAAAGGTCGTATCATCTATTCCGTGTTCTTTAATTCAAATCTAAATCCTTACATCGGCCGCTCATCATTTCATGTGTACGTGCTCTTTATTGGACTTGAAATTTTACAAACCTGAACAGATACTGCGACATGCATCGAGGCCAAAATAACCACCCGGTGTTATGAAACGTAATATTCTTTTCCCGTCATCCCTCGACCCCGGCCGACACCTCCCAGGGCCGAGTGTGGCCATTATGTTTGGACCATTAGATACGGCGGCGCGTCGACTCCTCACAAAGCGGAGGTTTCGCAGGCCTTTGTGTCGGGCGTCTCTTGCAGCCCACGCCTCTTCTTTTGGTTTGTTGTGAGTCGACTGCAGTGCTTGAGCTATACACCCTCCCGCTGGGGGCTGCTCGCACTTCTGCTTATTCAGCACCTTCTCACTCATCCTCACATTCCGCCCCCTCCCTGTTTCCATCCTGGCCCTCCAGCATCCACTCCCAGCAGCTTTTAGCCTGGTGTGCAACATACATTCATTAATTACCTACAGAACACTCTTCTTCCCTTGCAATATTTATAAGAAAATAACCCAGAGCTCCGGGAACTGCAATGGGGTTTTGTGTAACATTTAGAAATCTCTTTTTACCGAGGCCTCTTTTTTTTTTTTTTTTTTTCTTTTTTCCCGACTCGAATGGATTACACTGGAAAAGGCAAATGGAAAAACAACGTGTTTGTCCGTGCTGTTTTTTTTGAATATGTAAACATGGCATGTTCTTATGAATTCAGCAGGATATAGAAATTACACATACATTGGTAGTCCGCTGGCATTCAGGCATGTTTATCTACCGCTGCATCGTGGCGGATATTCCCGTATTTTGTCAACAGGGTTGTCAGGACATCAATTAACAGGGGACATGAACATGAGGATTAGTTTAAAGAAAATAAAATGACAATACTGTATGACCAGGAATCAGGGAGTTACCTTAAATTTGATGAAAATGACATCGACATTAACTCAACACCTCAGAAAATACCAGTTAAATGACAGCCAGAAAATTGAGTTGGAGGTTGTGGCAAAAAAAAATTGGCCTGGAAATAACTTTTAATTCATTACCATAAAATGAAATCAAAATTACCTCGATATTGAATGTATTCAATGAATTATTGAGTTTACCCATCGTGGGATCAATAAAGCCCATCTTATTTCATCTCAAATTGCCCAAAGTAGATTTCCAGAAAGACGAAATTGGATTTTAATGTTTCATTTATTAATTCATTCATTCATATATTCATTCATTTAGACATTCATAATCTATATGGCCTCTCCTGCAGTCAGAGGTGCCAGAGTTGGTTGATCAAAGGGCTAAATTTAGCGACATACAACCGTTCACTCTCTTATTCAAAAGGCATGTAGAGAAATGCATCCATGCACTTTGTCATTCATATGTCACATGGAGACATGCGCTCATTCACACGTCTCCACTGAACCTACTGCAATTTTTTGCATGTTGACCGTGGGATAACATGTAAACTCCACGCAAAATTGTGCCTTGAGGAAATCAAACCAGGGACCTTCTCGCCGTGAGGCGGAAGACGGTTTTGTGCAAAATAGAAAGCACTCGGAACAAAACTGCAACAAATATGGTGAAAGTTTCTCTCACTTTTGGCAAATCAAAGAAATCCTCCTCCCGTTTCACAGCGGGTTGTGGGTTTGGTCGTGATCTTTACTCTGAGGATCCTCTGTCAAAAATAATCCCGTCTACTTCTAATGTAGTGAATTATCCTCTCTGCAGGCTGGAAATGAGCCTGCTTCCAGACGTCTGAATCACCCACCACATTTGAAATGTGCCAGGCACTGGTTAAATTATCCCTGCACACATATCAGATCAAATATTATCATAAGTCAAAATAAAAAGCTCTGCCTTCAGGAAAACCCACCATCGCAGAGGGGAATCCTTCTCACTTTAACAATCGGTGTGCGGGGTCTAGTGCCACCTAGAGGTGCGGGGCAGATTGCATCTTCTCTATCTCCGGCGTAGAATCCATTCCTCGACCTCGGTGAAAAGCCTCAGAAAATCCTTAGCCCTTTGGACTTATCCCGATGCTAAGAATCTGGCAGCGCTTCTATCAGGCCGTGTCCGCTGTACATTCATCCTGCTTGACAAAATAACACGGGAGCTTCACGCGTAGACCTTCAGAAGTTCAAAAGCACGTGGACTTTGGATGGACGAACGGCCCGGCACCCTATGTTATCCCATAAATAATGAATCCGGTAAATGCTGATGCTGATTCCGAGCGCCTGTTTGTTTTTGCTAGCTGTTTACTTAACTCTATCAGGCTGAGAAATCAAAGCAGCTAAATTGCTAAAACTGCAGGAATGACTGAGAAAGACTTGAGTGCTTCCTCGAGAGGAGGAAATGTACCCCCCCCCCCCCCCCCCGCACCCTGCATAGAAACACCTGAAGTACCGCAGAGGACAATACAAATGGCTGATCACAGAATTAACATAGATAAATCTTCACTACAAAGTGAAGGTCCTCGAGCGAAGAAGGACTTTCATTGTCTGAGTCCTGGATGTTTACAGCCAGCGCCAAACCTACAACAGAAGTTTGAACCTGGATTAATGTGAGGAACAGATCAGACTCTGGCAGAGAACATTTAAAATGTCTTTCCAGCTCTGGAACGAAATGCCTTGAAAGAAGTGAACCAAGATGAATGTCGGCCCGGACGGCGGGAAAGCAAAAAAGGTCCGGAGACGGAAAGAAAAGGTCCGAATTCTCCCGTCAAACACGGTGTGAAGTGGAACGCGTAGGCATGTACGGCTGCCAGTTGAGCCGAACGGCTGATGTTTTGCGATGAGTGATGCCGGTAGAAGCGGCGGGATGATTTGTGAAGTGAACAGGCCGGACTCTCCGCTCAGATTTACCGACAACAGATGGATAATGATCCAGAACATTCTTTGAAAGCGGCTCAGGAGTTTCTCCAGGTAAAGAAATGGGATTTTCCGTAATGGTTAACTCAGTCACCCGGTCTGTACACGAAGGATTAGGTTTTTCTGTTATTGAAGGCAAACTGAAGGCGGTGAGACATGAAATAGATGCATCTTTAGGCGTCTTCATCAAAAAGCCTGGTAAAGTGTGTCAGCGGAAACACAGTTTTACCGTGACGTTGGTTTCAAACTGCAGGGGGACCACGACCGCAAGGGATTTTCATCCAAATATTGTCAATCACTGAGTGGCCTGAATAAATGCTAATCCAGGTTAATTCAAATGATTAAAACATGTTTACGCAGTGACTCAGAATCCCACAATTCCATTCGCCGGGTTGGTGCTTCGACGCTATCTGGTGAAAGGAGCTACTTTTCAAGATGGACGACTCATATAGGCTGAAAAAACATATTTAATTAATCTATTCCTTAAATTTTAATATTTCAATCTCAGCACTGTATTTGTTCTTTTAAAAAAACATGCTTAGCATGTGTACATATATACCTACATATATACATATATATACATTTATACACACACACATATATATATGTATGTATATATAAACATATATATAACTAAATAAATCCATCATGTGATCAATCAGATCAATTAATCTTAATTGTCTACTGCTTTGTATATGTGTGTTTAATCGGGCTATCAATATTAACATGTAGCTGCTTTGCATTAATCTAGAAAGGTTACTGCCCAATGTTTTTTTAATGCAAATCACTAGATCCCTTAGAGATAAAGGCACAGCAAACACGGCCAAACAAACACCGACAAGTGGTTCAAATATAAATATTTTTTTTATAGAAAGCTATCAGATGAAACTTTTGATGGAACCAAGGATGTGTGTGTTCACACTGCCGTCTCGCCGCCAAAGCGCGGCTCTGAAGCGGCGTCTTCTGGGATCGCACATATTTGCGAACGGTGGCAAAGAAGAAGCTCACACGGAGCCCGAGACGGGATCAAGCCGCACTGATCAAACTACACTGGCAGAGTGCAGCGAGGGCAGGACAGTCAATAAAGGAACACCAACTAAGCTAAGCAATGAAATCGTTAAAAGCGCTGTAGACCCCACAGCATTGTTGAAAACGAGGGGCTTCGAGCCGTTATCCGCACGACCTCGACTGACCCGTCATATAAAACAGCTTTGAGGGAAAATGTTGTCACAGGAATCCATAAGCAGCCGGGCGGTGAAACGGGCTACAACGGCGGAGCAGTCGGTTACGAGCTCAGTTTAATATATAAGCAGGGGATCATCGAGCGGTCGGTAAACAGACGGTAAACACACGGCGAACTTGCGACGACTGCTAGTTGAAGCTGTTCTCTCGCATGGAGACGGAGGAGAGAAACCGGCGCTCCTCACCGTGAGTGTCTTATCTCAGAATTTCAGCTTTAATACGATGAATCACAGCCTTCTCATTGTGATTAACTCACAATGTCACGATTACCAATGTATCAAATTGTTTCAAATTTGTGATTAACGTTGATGAATCACAGCCTTGTTATGTGAGGATACGCCATACCGCTCTAATTCATCATTTGCATCAATCTCCCCAGTCCCATTACCTTGTAGCCTCTGAAAATGAGGAACTGTATATAAACGTAATGAATAGAATAAATGTAATCAATTTTTGAAAAATTCTAGTAGTATTCGCATAACCAAAATTATTAATAAAAATCAAATGAAATGAAATGAACAATCTGGCCTTCACAATTCTGGATTTTTGCTCGTCGAGTCGCCCTTGAAATAAAACCTGGACATGAGCTCCGGCCACTGACATGAAAGCAAACGCCGTCACATTGAGGATGTTTGCTCGCGCTCCCCTCCTGTCCGCCATAGTTATCCACATGAATCATAGTTATCTGATGGAAATTCATTACATTTATGCAACATAGACGGAACAACGTTTGACTTGCAAATGCACTGGCGGTATTATCATTCTTTGGTTTCAAACGTCTTCAATTCACACAATATATTTCATATTCCCTGGTCTTGTAGGACAGACTTCTGGCGTGGTGGTTAATATTCTGATTATGATGCAAATGTGGTCTGTGCTACAAGAACCGCCGCACAACTCAGTAAGCACGGCGACGATGTTGGGGTTGATACAGGCTGGATGTGGAACGTGACCGACATGTTATTGTCAGACAATCGAACGCTCGCGGACTCTCCTACTGTCAGTTACCGTAAGCGGCAGCAACATTTAAATACAGAAAAAAAATATATATCGCACCGTTATATATGAGAAATTGTTTCCTGCCTTATTTTAATATTATCAGTAAAGATGTTGGAGGGGTTGGGATTCTCTTCAGGGTGGTTGACTTTCTGCATGATTTGTACCGAATGTGTGAAATAAGTTAAAGTAGAAGGCGCGCAGATAACCATCTTTGCGTCTACAATCTTTTCCTCCAATACCTGACACCCCAGCTGAAACCGTCGGATAGACAAAAAGCAAATATGACTGAATGAGAGATTTCAGGAAAGTCAACCGAAAGATGAAAAGCAGGGGATGGGAAGCTGAGGGGGGCGGGAAGAGCAGAGCAGTTCCAGTTAAAGTCCACTCTGGAAGGGAAGGCACATCAGGAAACGCTTCACCAAGGCTCTGACCAACTCCACCTGCTGTTTTAGAACCGCTTTGTCAAAATCCTCTTTGCATAAAGTCGGTGCTGTTTACGGCTGCCTATTTACTAAACGGTCTCGTGAATTGTCGCATACTCACTTAATCCAGGCAAACTAGTCCTGCAGGCGTCATTAAAAGAGCTCCCACACCAGGGGGGGGCATTGAGGGGCTTTAGTTATTCCTCTGTCCATTGGGTGGTGCTATCAACAAATTCAGAATTGAGTGGTTAGCACCTTACGGTGCCTTCCAGCTTCCAACAGGGGCCTTTTCTGTGTTCCGCGGCTTCCAGGTTCTGCGTTTCAATCCAAAAACCTGCAGTAGGTTCATCATTGAAGTCCCCGAGTTGAACGGTTGATGAATAGTCTCTATATGTGGCCTCCAGATTGACTGACGTATGAGCAAATATATTAAAAATCACCGGAACCTATCCAAATAATTACTCAAAAATATCAGGATGATGTTCCTAAAGATCAACTCCAAAGTTATACCTCCAAAATTTACATTTATATAAAAAACCACATATCTATGAATATAGAAAGCGGGTCTTCAGATTATCGTGTTTTTTCTCGCCCCCCCATCACACCAAGAACCTATGAAAATATCTTGAATATGTTTTGCTGCTGGATTTGCTGAGGAAATACAGAAAGGATTTATCAGCCCCCGCCTTGTCATCTCCAACCATCTTTGTTCACCAGAAACATCCACATTTAATCCTCTGCCTCCATCTTCGTCATGTTCAGCAGGCTGATGGAGGAGTCTGATTGCTTCTATCCCACCGACGGTTCTCCATGCCTGTTACTCTGCAGCAACCTGGGGGTGGAGGTGATGGGGGGGGGGGGGGGCAGACTGCCGATTCCAGTCGTGAAGGGGGCATTTTCAAACCCACCTATCTCCCGCACCGAGCTGATGAAATGTTAACTCCTGACCTTGGAGGATTTCGGGTCCCGAACATTTCCTGACCGCAGTTTCTCCCCTTCGACACAGGAAGTCTCTAAACCATCAGCTCCTGATGTCGGAACCGTACGATTGTTTCCTTGTAAAAAAAAAAAAAAAAATGCAAGATGTTTTATTTTGTGAGTTTAATATGTTCTTGGCGACGGCGCGGCGTCGAGCGCAAGAAGGGCGGCGGCAGGAAGCCTCTATTTGTCGAGTCTCTGTGTTCTCGGGTTTTCTTTCATTGGAGACCTTAAATCGCCCGGACATGTAAATGAGAAAGTGAAGGATCGCATGTCTCTATGTGACGCGTGAATAACGGCGTGAATAGATGTACGTCTCGATGCGTGGCCCTGTGATTGACCGGCGTCCGATCCGGGGTGAACCCCGCCTCTCGCCCAATGACAGCTGGGAAAGGCTCCGGCATCCCCACCGCTCCGACTGCAAGATGAACGAATAGCGACTGCTTTTTTTTGCTAATTAGACATAATTTCTCAGATAATTGTTTTTGACTATTTTCTCACATATCGCAGGCAATTACTAGCCGGTTCTGAAATACGATATAAACTAATGAATTTAGATATCTCGTTTGATAATATCTTCTTATTTATCGTATTAACGTCATTCTTCTGCTGATATTTTGGTTAATTTCTTGCTGGTATAATTAGATTTCCTCCAGTGATATATGTTTTGTTTTGTTGTGTTAGATTGTATCTAATATATCGCTTGAAGAACATTTTTTTCTTCTCTTTTCTATAGAATGAGATTGCCAGAACATAGTTTCTTTGACTTTCAGGTGATTCTTTAGTACGAAAAAAAAAACCAACCAATTTTGATTATTTCAGTAATTTTTTCACGTAATTTCAAGATTATTTCCAGCTATTTTTTTCCCTTCCTAATCCTAAGAACTCCTTTGTTAAAACATCAAATGGTGATAAAAAGCCTCACTTTCTCTGGACCGACTTTAAATCATTTTTTTTCTTTTTTTTTTTTTTTTTTTTGTCTTTTATCCTGGAATGTCCTAATTGTTTGATTTTCAGATCAGCTTTTAATGCCTCGACCATGACGGTGCGGGTTGATTCAGAACTCACACACTCAGGCCTGTAATGGCTTTTAAGGACCGCCATCACCTCAGATTCACAGCTAATTGGTTCTCCCTCTGTTTTTTTTTTTTTCTTTTTTTTTCTGGGTTTGTAGTTTTCAGGCCAACTAATGAGCAGTGAGCTGGAGCAGCTGAGGGGAAGTCCAGACATTGTCAAGGTACGTGTCCGGATCTTCTTTACTGCAAGTGTTCCGCCGCTTCGCACGCCACACGGTGTCATCTGCGTAAATGCGTATGTAAACATGGTCGGGGCCGCCGATGCTCGCGTAGTTTGTTTCCGAAACATTCTCCAACACGTTCTTACTGGTACCTACAAACAAGTCAGTGAAGCATTCTCCCTTATGTCATTTTTTGCATCATTATTTTTACCCCTTGTTTATGAGACTCTTGTTTATCGTGAAGCACTCTTTCACAACACATGGGATTGGAAATTATTCATTCATTCATTATCTGCACCACTTATCCTGCACTCAGGGTCGCTGGAGCCTTTCACAGCTGTCATTGGATGAGAGGCGGGCGTTCACCCTGGACCGGCCGCCAGTCGATCACAGGGCTACATATAGAGACACGCAACAATTTACACAATGGGACAATTCAGGGTCTCCAATGAAGGTCCTGCATGTCTTTCAGACTGTAGGAGGAACCCCAGGAAAGCAGATATGGGGAGGATATATGAATTGCCAAACCCCAGTTGGAGTCCAACCGGGGATCTTTATTTCTTTCTCTGATGCACGCGGGGCCGTCCCGCTTGAAATTAAATCGTCATCATTTCCCAAGAAAACCCCAAAAAGATGACATATTTTAATACATCTTTTACAACACAAAAAAAACTCATTTGTGTAATGACTTTGGATTTGTGTGTTTATGCCTTAAACCACCGCCCCCAGTGGCTAGAGCACCTATTTAACGGTTTTTCTCAATGACACGATATATAAATTAGATCTATAAATTGCTTAGACGTGCGAATGTGAGGTTGAATGGTTGTATGTCTCCAGCCCCGGCGACCCTGACCGCAGGATCAGCGGCATAGATAGTGAATGAATGAACATTATAAGATACATTTCCTAACAGTCTCCAAATACATTTGTTCCCTCTCTGCCTTTCCTGCAAGATAAAGATACAAAAGGTTCTGAAAGAGAAGCTCGCTCTCGGTAAGCGGTTGTAAGAGGAAACAAAAGTGGTCTCCTCTCTGCATCTGTGAGGGTCAGTGAGCCGGTGGATTCACCTCAGGGGAAAAACTTTGCATTTCGGGTGTGAATTTTACGGTGCGGGGTCAGTAACAGCTCAGCATCGGGGGGTGAATAGTTACCAGATCTCTGTTACACAACTTCAAATACGGAAGCGGTAACTTTTCTCATGTTTAATTCAGTGGCATAATTTGAATTTTGAGGTTGGGGGTTCACAGAAAAAAAAAAAAAACTACTGGAGGAAATATGATGGAATAATAACCTTCTTCCCCCCCCTACCTTTTCCTCCACAAAACAAGGAAATTCATTTTCTTTAAAAGCATCTAAGAGGCTTCCGAAGGCAGCATTCACATGCATTTACATAAAGATACCTGACATGTAATTTCACAATTTGAAAAAAATATAACATTTTTAGCAAATGCTTCTTAAATGTAATGGTAATTTCTTGTCCATTTTCTGTGCAGACTTCTAGTTATGCTTTCTCTCAAGACCCTAAATGTATGGAGTTTTTTTCTTGCTATTTTTATTTATTTTTGGGAGTTTTTTAGTGCCTTTACGTTTATCGACAAATAATAATATACTGTATATACATATTTTGCATACACATGTGTGTATATGTATATATACAGAGTTTTCACTTCATCTACAAGAAGTACGTATAACATATAATGTATAATACATATTTTCTCATCATGAAAGTGGTTACAAATGTAGGCTTTCTATAATCATTGCCATGTTAAGTATAATAGTGTGATTCTAATACTGCCTTTTGCTAATACTAAGATCCAGAATAAGCAAGTTTCTTTAATTCTTTTTCCCTCCAACTTTTAATCAATTGTTTTACTTATTTGATTTTATTTTCGAAGAGTTTTTCTTCTTTGCCACCTGTATTTTACCGACTATTGAGTGCACCTGAATATAATCAGCGACGGCTGAAAACAAACAAAAAAAATATATGTGTACATATGGAGGCCACACTTGTCTATAAGCCGTAGGTGTCCACATTGTAGCATTAGATACTGTATTTACACAGACTCAGATTTTTAATCTTTAATTATATACATACCGGTAACATCCACAAATACAATTAAAGATGATGACATATTCTCATTCATTCTCAATCTGATGGTGATGCATTTTTTTTTTTTAATTTTTTTTAACAGTTTTTTGGAACCTTTTTTCCCGAACAGTGCCTTTAACACGGCTGATGAAAGAGATTAATAATAAATAACACAAGAAAAAGTCCATCCATCCATCCATCCATTTTCTATCTCTGCTTTGTCCTACTCCAGCTGATCGCTATCTTCGTCCTCCTCCTACGCACTAAAACCATTAACGTCGTTGTCTTCAGTGTTTGAACTGAACATCCTCAGAATTTCACGGCAATGTCGTTGGTCCGATGTGACGGGGCTAAATATTTTGTTGTTGTGAAGGTCCATAAATTAGCGGCATCGTTGTTTAAAACGTGTGAAAAAAAGTGCGGCTCATAGTCCAGAAATTATGGTAAAATACCATAACGCAATACATTTTATTTGGTTAGTGCAAAGCAACTCATGACCTCACCCTCCGATTGAGGGGTTGGGATGGGGCGCAGTGACCCTCCGCTTTGGGAAAACCCTCGCTTTAGGGCATTAAACTTCTTGTTGTCCTCTTTGTAATTCGGCGTCGGCACATGTTGCCACCGAATGAACGCTTTGATTCAAAGTGCAAGTGTGAAGCATCTGTGTGATGAGTGTGTTTTGGTCTCATTACCGACTTGACAAGAGACCTGAGAATAGCGGCGAACCAGCAGCCTCATTATAAAGCTTGTAGATTGAGCGCCGCTCGCTCATATCCACCCTTAATGAGTCAGAGAGCTCGCCCCTGCGCCGTCTCTCCGTCTCTGGGATTTTGAGGCCGATGCAGGTTTTTTTTTTTTTTTTTTTTTTTTTTCCTTGCTTTCTTTATTGCCGGGTTAGGCGGAAAAAAGATTTAGATATCAATATAGGTTTATTTAATTCCGATAAGTAAATAGAAAATAATAAATATCACACAAAAATGCAGTTACGGCGTCCGTAAACGCAGCTCATGTCGAGCTTTGATGTCATGCAGCACCGCTCTCATTAAATTGTGGGTACATTTTGGGTCTAAAAATAAACTTCCAGCCGTAGTGTTATTATTCATGCCACGGCGTCTTATTGCAATCCCCTCTACACACAGCTACCAGCCAATTTCATTTCTTTTTAATTGTCCATATCCATAAAGAAATGAACAAGTATTTCCTGCAGGATAATGGGGAAATGAGAAGCAAAGAGATTACTCTTGCAGATTGATCTGGACTCGGGGATTTTTCTGCCTTCTCTCTGGTTATGTAGCCTTTGGGGCGTTTTAAGGAACAAACACAAAACCTGCTCTATGATGAGCAAAACAAAATAAACAAAATAATAAAGAACTGGCCCTTCCGTCAAGGTTTTGGTCCGTTCATGGCCTTTTGAGATCAGCGGTAAAAACTGCATAAATGTGCGTTGGGCTTTTCAAACCGCGTCTTTGCAAATCATACCGAAGCGACTTATTGATAAAATCTTTATCTCGCGGTTAAAACTGCTGGATCCTTGAGGAGCATTTGGAGGTGATGATCTCTCCTTGCAACTTGACCGGTTCCTGTCGGTTTCAAACTGAAAAACCTCAAAGTTTTCCTCAAGGATTTAGTACTTTCACTATTGTACAATAGGCCAACTTCTGCAGAGTAAACACACGGGGCCCGGCTTGCGATGGCTCATTTGGAAGAATAACTTCAAGCGCTGTAGCTCGGAGCTCTGTCACGACCGTCTAAAACTTGCAGCGCAGTAGGTTCCTATTCCAGATTCTCATTAAGTCACGCTGTGGCCCAAATCACCCTCTGCTATTCGGAGGGTGTAAAAAAAAAGAGCACTCTGGCCTGTGTCCCGAGTCCCCTTTATTAATTCATCGGTGCATTTTGGGCGAGCGCGAACAGATCCAGATGTCAGCTCCCCGAGCCCTTTAGGAAGCAGGTGTGCCAGCTTTAGACGCAGGTGTCTAGTGGCCATGGTAACACGAGGGGACTTTTACCGGGACAAACACACAAGGACATCCAGAGACGCTTGGCAAGTAAAGGGCTTGAACTTTACTTCAGCTTTGTGACGTTTTAAGGCGTCTCCATGTGCTGATGAGGTCGGATCGGGATCATTCCGAACCGGGAATTTGTGAACCGATTGGACAATGTCGGTACCAAAAATAGGTGGTAGCATTATTCTGAATTTAGTGACACGGACGGCGGAAGGCGACCGTTGCATCGGCCGTTGGCTCCTACTTGTACTTGGTGTTTGGCCACCAGCGCCGGGTCATTTGTCACTGACATAATGACCAGCGTGGCTGGAGTCGGGAAACCGAACCGTGTCTGCCCGAAGGGATCTCTGCGCCGTCTGTACTTCGCCGTAGTGGCTCGCCGCCGGAATGGCGATCCACCTCGGGGGGCATCACGATGTACCGTACGATAAATCCCACGGAAGTGGCTCCGTCACGCACGATGCAAAAAAAAACCCAAAACAAATCGCTTGACTTTCTGCTTCAGTCTTCGGCGCTGTGCGACCAATAAACGGAGCGCTCTAGAGACTCGTGCCGCTAGCATCCAGTTTGGCCCTCGGCTAATTTAATCTGCCAGAGCCGCTTTACTTTTGGACTCAATGAATCAATTTAGATTGTTAAATGGGCCATTTCACGGGGGTTGTTGCACAAAAATATGCTGCATATGCTTCTGAATCCACGCAGGTCTGTAGGGAAGAGTCTCTTCGGACCAGTGGGCATCGGGTTCCCAAAATATTTCTGAACATTTGTTGCCATGTTTGGTGTTTTCTTCTATTCTTGATTTTTTTTATTATTCTTCCCATGTTGTTGTTGTTTTCCTATTTTTAACAGATGATTATGAGCGTCCCCCTTCCTACCCGCCAACATACGGTAAAAGCTCAAATATAGAATGCCGTCCAATCGGGGAACAATATGAAAAGATTATTTTGTATAATATAATTAATGTAATAGGATTTTACAATCGCTGGTGTTTTTGAAAGGTGTCGTTTTCTCTCAAGACACTAATTAAAATTGGAATTATTTATCGGAATAAACGCAGCTAATTATGTCACATCAGGAACTGTCAAGTGGTCGCGCTCGAATTTAGTCGGAATTCAACCCATGACGGTGATGTTTTATTTAGCTTGTTTCCCCTTGTGTGATGTCACTGTAGTGCCCTAACTTCAAAACATGTCGGGAGAACAAAGAAGAAAGAGTGTGGACTCACACACACACACACACACACACACACACACACACACACACACACACACACACACACACACACACACACACGCCGGTTACATTCTATTGCATTTCTGCATTTATTTCTAGTGGTGTGACTAACAGTGGTTTCCCAATACTTTACCCAAGTGTGGAAGGGTGTGCGCGCGTATGTGTGTGTGTGAATGCTTGTGCACAAGTAAGTGTCCATGTGTGTGTGCGTGCGTGCGTGTGTGTGTGTGTGTGTGTGTGTGCGTGTGTGTGTCTCCTCTGCCATCCTCTGGCGCTACATTGTGCAGCGGTGTGTACTGTAGCTCCTGCTGCATAGACTAGATTCAGTCATTAGACTCAGAAGCCTCACACACTGAACTGCAGCCTCAATGAAGCAGGATTTCACACAAAACCAGGCAGTGGGGAAGAAGCAGAAGTAGACATAGGAGATTCTCGTAAAAAAAAAAAGAAAAAAAAATAGAAGGGACACAGTCAAAGAAGAATTGCGGCTCTGGCTGTGATGGTAGCCTGGTAACGCAGTGGGAGGATACGCAGTCTGGACGCGGCACAACTTGTGTCTGAGTTAAGGAGGAATTGCTTTTTGGTGTCGCTTGCAACTGTCCGCTCATCATGATGATGTATCTGTGGGTAAGTGTGAATGCATGTACGTGCGTGCATGTGCGCGTGAATGCCTGTGGATGTTCCTACTTGCATATTGCATGTTTGAACATGGTGTAATATTCTCTTGGCAGTGATAAATCACCTGAAAAAAAGTCCAAAGATTATATATTTTCTGCTCATTTCTATTTACTTTTTAATATTTTCTTGAATCTGTAAAAATCAGGGAAGATATCACCTTAAAGAAATATCAAGAACCATCAACAACAGAGAATTAGAGATGGTATTAAAACATATTACAATTATAAAATAGATAATATAATAAATCTATAGTAAAGTAGGTTCCTCCTAACTGCTTTAATATTAGTAAACAAAAAAAAATGACAGAAATTATTAAAAAACACAAGATAAGAATTAAAAATTTCAAGAGGCCTGTTTCTATGTGTGTGTGTGTGTGTGTGTGTGTGTGTGTGTGTGTGTGTGTGTGTGTTATGCTTTCTTGCGTTGTCTGCATTGCACACTCGGTGACGGCGTGTCGTCAATGGATAGCAATACTCTTAGCCTGTAGTTCATTATAGAGAAGCTATAGATGAAATGCATCAATGTTACACAGTTTTCCTTCAGTAACTGAATATTGTGCATGGATCAAGTCTAGTGGGAATGGGAAGCGTTACATTTCAATGACTTTGGATCATCTTGACCATATATTCCCTAAAACATATGGTGCTTTTTAGTGTTGTAAATCACATTTTCTTTCATTTGAAACTCCCTTTGTTATTTTGTCATCATCAAGAAATGATGTACTCTGTTATTGATATGTCATGTCGTGTGACGGCGTCCCGGTCAGAAGCCGAAGTTGTTGGTTTTAAGACTTGTTTTTTTCCCAAGAGATAAATGATTCTCTTCTCGCCGACGCGTTGGATTTCTTAAGACGCTTTCGTTTCAAAGTAAATATTTGAAAGTATTTAAAATAAATAATTAAAATAATCACTATTTTTTTTTAACCATTTCAATTTTCCATTTTTTCTAATTCCTTTTCAAACAAAATATCTAATTCATGGCAGATAAAAATATGAAATTAAAGCTGTTTTAATTCTAAATGCAACTGACCCGGATTTGGCTTTTCCGATCAACTTTTTTTTTTTTTTTTCCCTCATTCCATAAAAGTCATCTTTCAAAATTTAAAAAGTATTTTTCGGCGTAATACAGTTTACTTTCAAGCAGTTCGGTTTAAAGTTTGCAAGTGCACGAAAACATCAGCATTTCAAAAAAGTTAAAGGAACGCAGGTTATCCTTGAGACGCAACCGCTAATGTCATATATACTGTCCATATGGAGTTTTTTTTTCTATTCTGAATATCTGAACATTGGGAAATGAACATGAAACCCCGATGCAGGAAAGAAATATTCCGGCATCTGTCCAGCGTTCCAACATCTGGGACATAAATAGGACAGATTCGCTTCCATACAGCAAACTGATGAACTGAGCACAACAGCAAGTGGGTTTGAACCTTTTCACAAAGTGACTGAGTTTGAAGTATTAATCTTTTAAAATCAATCCGGGGACAGAAACGTTCGGGAGTATCTATATTTCACTATCGATCGCCGCGCAACTCATTTTGTCCCGTCACTTTGAATTTAATTTGTTTAATTTGCTGTGTCACTTCCTCGCTCACATCTCTCTCCCAAATTGACGTGGCAACTGATCAAGTTCCCCAGAAGGGATCCTGGGAGGAGATGAATCACCACCAACTGTCTGTCTGATGGAGGCAGAGCGTCGTGGATGCAGCCCCTCCCTCCCCAACCCAACCCCCGGCCCCCCCATCACCAGCGGAAGAGTTCATTCGGCTTCAAACGTCTAAACTGGCGGAGAAAAAAAAAAAAAAAATTACGGAAGTTTATGAAGTTTAAAACTAAATGCATTCTGAAATGTAAAGATGCCCCCGCTGGTGAGTGAGGCCGAGCCGGACGTTTCAGCGGTAGGATGTTTAGGATGGGGTGTCAGACAACTCCTTTACAGAAAAAAATTTAAATGATATGAAAAATGATATTATAAAAACAAAAGTATTCATCTTGTTCCTAATGAGGAACAATTGATTGAAGAAAATAATTTAATCTCCGAATATAGGTTGTGACAATGAGAAAAATAATAAGAATATATATATACACTGCTCAAAAAAATAAAGGGAACACTTAAAAAACACATCGTAGATCTAAATGAATGAAATATTCTTATGAAATACTTTGCTCTTTACACAGTTGAATGTGCTGACAACAAAATCACACAAAAATGATCAATGGAAATCAAATGTATTAACCCATGGAGGTCTGGATTAGGAATCACACTCAAAATTAAAGTGTAAAAACACACTCCAGGCTGATCCAACTTTGATGTAATGTCCTTAAAACAAGTCAAAATGAATCTGTGTTGCTTCCTGAGTGGACACTATGATTTCACAGAAGTGTGATTGATTTGGAGTTACATTGTGTGGTTCAAGTGTTCCCTTTATTTTTTTGAGCAGTATATATATATTAAATTATGAAAAAAAAATGAAAAATATATATCCTAAGTTAATTAGAGCATAATTAGATATTATGTTATATTCATTATTATTTTCTATTTTGACGGTTAAGTCAGAAGGATGCTTGTTATTTTGTAATGGGCTCATTTTGTACATGTAATGCTGCTAATATGATTATGACACTACTACTATTACTACATCGTAATAATAATGATAACAATACTTAATAATTTCTGCAAGGCATTGTCTTAAAATGAAAAAAGAAATTAGCAAAACATGTTGGGAAATAAGTAAATTCCAGCCATCTAATGATGATTTTCTTGAATGCTTTTTGTTCTATTGTGTCAAATAGACATGTTATTATCATTCGCAATCTTGTAAGCTAACTACTACAACCACTGCTATTAATAATAATGACAACACCTCTACTAATGGTAATTAAAGACCTTTATATCATATATATATATTTCATGACCAACATATTACAAAATGTTTTTACATTGAGCACTCTCAGACATAATTGTCAAGAATTTAACTCAAATAAATCAATAAATCAATCATCCAGACGCTACTTAGCAATAATTACCAGAGTAGGATTAAAAAAAAAAAGAATATTCAAATAAAAAAAAGAGTTATATATTTGAAATTTGCATTTAAAAGGTCAAAGCAGCGATGCCCAGTCACAGTTCTTACAGGGGAGAGGATTGTGGAAGCGGCTTCATCATATTGCATTCGACCCATCATGAGAGCTCACTAATAATTACACTTTAAAGAATAATTAATGAAGCTAGCCTCTTCAGAAGTCTCTAATTCCTGCGTGTGCTCACCCACTCCAGGGCTTTGGCAGCAGGAACATGTTCATTTGGAAATATTAGGCCACCTTTAATGAAAGGAGGCCCGATACTTTTCTTCGGCAAGTCCAATCCTCCGAGCAGCAGTGCTGTTTCGCTTAAACACTTCATGTTTAATTGGGATCGCAGCTCCGGCGTGGAGTCGACGGCTGACCCGCAGAGGCCGAGGCAAATTTACCAAAAAATATTTGCGGCATTCGAATAAGGTGAAAAAAAAAAAAAAAAAAAAAAAGACAAAAAGTTCATTGGAATCTGTTTCAGAACAAGCAGCTCAACAAATCTATTGCATTAGCGCTGAATTTCCCAGGGGCTCGCTAAAGTTTTCCTGAAATAGAGAATGTGCCACATTTATCTGGGCTTTATTAAGATTCAGACTCTTGCAGGAGCGAAGAAGAGATCATTAGAATCAATATTCAATTTGAGGGGCTACCGCTATGTGATGTGGGTTTCGTGCTTCATAAAAATGTCAAAAAGATTTAGCCGCGACACACACTGGAGGGACCGCTCGCGTTTGTTGATGCTGATGCGATGATATTACAAAGGGTGTATCCAGAGGAACCGTTACCGCGGCCTGGTGATTACACCGGAACCAAAGAGAATGAAGGAACTAGATGGAGGGAAAAAAAAAAAAAAAAAAAAAAAATCACATTCGGGTTCTTCTCACGATTTTTACATTGATTGATTTTTTTTTTTTCCTTTCTTTTTCGGTGCAAAACAGTAAGGCAAGAATTGAAAGGGGTTCGCATTGGCTTCCCCGATGCTGGAGCTCCAGATGAGAACATCACGCCGCCAACAGGGGACGAGGGTTGGAAATTAGCATTGGTCTCTGCTAGTCTGTGTTAGGAAAATATGTTCAGCTGTATCATCTCTATCTGAATTCTATTCATTCATTCATTCATTTATTATCATTATCTATCGTTTGGCGGGGTTCACCCCGGTTGATCGCAGCGCCAACCATTCACATGTCATAAAGAGACATACACGTTGCACCAGCTGCATGTTTTTGGACTAATGGTTCATCACATAATCATGTGTATTTTCTTAAATTAAGTCTGCTTCTCTAACCCATAAAGCCAAACACAAGGAGGAGAGGAGGACATAAGAAAACATGAGTTTCTTTACAATTTTTTCTTAAAAAAAAAAACAAAAAAAAAACCCTTCACCTCTGGGACCTACTTCATGTCTCTTTTCTCCACATTTCCCAACATATCAGTGTTCAAATCATCAAACAATGACGTATTTGGGTCACAAATACCTTCCCACGTCTCCTTCCCATCAAAACATCACGGCGGCTCTGAAGTTTCATGTGAAGTGCGAGATACAGCGGGTCGGATGTGGATCTGTGGGATTGGGTGTGATTGGGTGTGATCAGCAGGACGTGACTGTCCGGTTCGCAGCTTCCTGTTTGTAGGATGTTCAGACGTTCACGTATTCCGGTGGAGAAAAAAACAAAAAACAAACAAAAAAAAAAACTCCTTTGCCGGCTGTATCTGTGTTTGTGTGTCTTTTGTTTCGGTCGGTGTGTTTGTTGTCGCGGATGTCTTTGCTCCCGGTGCGCTCGCGTTGTTCATCGCACTGTAACTCAAGGCTCAAAAGCCTGCGAAACTTTTTTTTTTAACGCACGGAGTCCAAGTTCATATTCTTCTTTTAACGCCATCCTAAAAACTCCTTATGCAGCTAAAAAATGAAATGGTACCCCTCCAACCCCCCTTTAAATCCATTCAGAATAGGTCAAACCTCTGGCTTAACATCTGGATATGAAATTACTTTGACCCTCTAGAAACTCAAGTTCTTGCAACGGCAGCTTTTATTGTTAAAAGTGTACGAGGTTAATGTTTTATGTATCGTAGATGGGAACACCGGGTCAGGACGAGGGAAGTTATACATTATCCCCGCTCCTTTGTCAAACACGAAATATCTTGTTGGGGACTATCGACTGCGACGGACCTATCTATTGTTTGTTTTTGTATTTGTACTCATCCCTCATGCATAAGGCCGTTTATCCATCTGAACTTTAACGTCGCAAAAATCTTTACCAAGAATTATTTAGCTACCAGATGCAGGTTATTAATTAAACACTCGTCAAGACGACAACGTTGTTGTCTGATGATTCTTTGCGCGTAGAGCAAGTCCGGCACGGATGATCTCATACTAATGCTAACAATAGCGCTAACTGTTACGTGGACAGAACTGATAGGATACAATAATAGCATTAATATTTGCAAAAGAAATAATGTTGGGCGCCTGGAAAGAGGTCCAGTTTTCAACTGTAATTTCTTAAAGACTCTTCCATTAGAAAATCCTGTCAACTTAACATTTTTGAATTTTAACAAAATTAATGTCATTTATTTGCGATGCCACTCATTTGTATTCCATGTATAAAAGCACAGAAACGCAAACTCCCTCAGGCGATTAGGAATCTTCCATTAACCCACCCGCATGTTTTGGGATGGTGGGAGGAAGCCGGACAACATGCACGGTCGATACAGAGAGAACCCGTGGAATCAGAGCTTCTCGCTGTAAGGTGAGAATGCTAACCACCGCAACACTTTCTGGGTAATCGTGACATTTGTCAATATTTTCGAGTCTTACCATTTCCCTGTTTCTTGGAGGAAAAAAAAAAAAAAAATGGAATGCATTTCTAAGTGATGCACGTTCGCATTCACTGACACATCTATTTTGCTCGGCCCGCGCCATTTTTCTCAAAATCCTCGCCGCTGTTTTCCTGACATCTGTCCTGATTACCGGCCAAATGGGCTATTTGTCTCACACAAGTAACCATCACTTTTACCAAATCCTGTTTCCCCACTCGGCGCTCCGGTGGGGCTCATTCAGCCACATCAGGCCCGTTACAGGTTTGAAGTCAAGCCTGAAGTGTCTCAGTCAATAGAGCCTGTGAAAAGACATGCTATACACACACACACACACACACATACACACACACTGACGCACACATACACACACGAACCAAGGCAATCGGCTCTATCTATTAGCTGAGAGCTGGGGGGTGGGGTGGGGATAGAGGGGTTTGGGGGGGGGAGTCTATTCCCTGCGCCCCGAACACTGCTCTCCTCCTCAGATTCAATCAATAGCAGCTAGTTCACCATATATTTTGTGTGTGCGTGCACGCACGAGTATCCGTGTGTGTGTGTGTGTGTGTGTGTGTGTTCGAGAGAGACATTGGGAATACAGGCAGAGAGATGGAGCACCGGCTGGATGGAGATGGAGTGATGGTGGAGGCAGAGGATGAGAAATGCTGATGCTGCTGTCTGATCAGAATGGATTTGTAACCCGAGCAGCCGGACGTCCAGCCCCCTCCCTCTTTCCCTCCGAAGCCCGGCTAACACGGGTCAAAGCAGCACTCCCATGTGTTTTACACGTCCAAAAAGAAGCGGGCGTTCAGTTCATGGATTATTTTCCGAACGATTAATTCATTGATTATTCCGACGGTTAATCTCACGTCCCTATAAACGGAACCGAAATGCGGAAAGGGATCCTTTTAAACTCAAACTGGCTTCGCTCCGACCGACGTTTTATTTCCCCGTATTGTCGCGAATTCGTATTTTGTGTTATGGTTTATGAAGGTTTACGGTCATTTGCTCTGATTCCAATCCGGTTCTGTTGATGAATCCTATTTCGCACATATCTCTTGGCTCTAAAATAGCGAGAAACACAGGTCAAATGTTTATATTTTAAACCTAATATTGTATTATATATATTTTTTTTAATATTAACTAAGATTAACTTAGGCTTTTCCAGTCTGATAGTGATTTATACCATTATGGGTCAAAAACATAAATCACGTCTGTTGGTGCAGTGTTTAGCGCTGTCGCTTTGCAGCAAAAAAAAAAAAAAAAAAAAAAGGCCCTGGCTTGATTCCAGTTGTTGACCGGGCTCTTTTCATTTTCTGCATTTATTCATCGCAAGGCTGATGGCACAGCGGTCCGCGCTCACAACACCAAGAAGGAAGTGTGTGTGTGAATAGGTGAATGCTATCCATTGTAAAGCACTTTTAAATCTCAATGTGCTCTATAAGGTTACACTTCTGCAGATCAAAAACATGCTGTCGGTCGGTTGAAGACACTAAATCATCCACGAATGTGTCTGACGGAGTGAGCGGTTGTACTGTACGTCTCCAGATGTGATGCCCTGTGATTGACAGGCCAACCGCCCTGCTGAAATCCATCACAATCAACTTTGACTTCTGAAGAAACGGCAATGAATTAAATGGGAGTTGGATTTTTTTTTTTTTTTTTTGCTATTAGCCACCAAACAATCATCTATTGTGGCTGAGGCATTTATTTTATTTTTTAATTAATTATCATTATTTTATTTTTTTTTGTAATTCTGTTGCTGCCAGCATTTGCAGGAGCGTTAGAGAGGCACGGAAAACTGGGCCGCCCAGGTAGCATCCTCTTTTTTTTTTAACTTTGTGACCTCTTTTTCGCGCCACAGCCAAAGTCTCATCCGTGAATGTGACTTCTGCGGCCATATTCTGGTAACGTTACGGTTTTCTTTGCCAGCGGGAGTTCTGGAGTCGTGTTTTATTTTTAGGAACGTTCAAGAAGTTGGGGTAAAATCGGAGTCGCCGGGAAATCGATATTTGACAATGTTGAGATCTACGATATGAATTCCTCATCTTTATATCCATGTTAGACTTGTGAGTATTATGGATTGCACTGTATAAGCCATTATACCAAATCACCTATCATTGCTGTGTAGGTGGCATGCTGTTCCCATGGCAACCTGCTTCGTTTACAAACTATATGCTATGCATAAAGTGCTATTAATGTATTACACATTTATGAAAGCAAATCTAATATACCAAGAAAAACAGAGAATAAATGAGGGCATATTAGGGAAAAGCCATAAGATGAAATTGCTTCTGAGAGAGCGATCAAAAAGATACCTTTTTAAAAATCAAGTGCGAAATGAGATGTGAGACGATCCCGGCAAACATTCTCGAGATTCAGAAGAGATTACACTTTTCTCTCCGAAATCGCCGAAGAGCTTTAATCCGCCACTCACTTTGAACGTCTGACCCTGTAGCATGACGGAGGAGGTCCTCGGATCCCTCTCACAATTTCCAGTTTTTAATGGAAAAAAGTTAATTTGGAAGCAGATAAAACACGCACACACACACACACACACACACACACACACACACACACACACACACACACACACACACACACACACACACACACACACACACACACATCAGATGGTAGTGTGGTGTTTCTGATGCTGTTGCGATGACATCACCAGACTTACATCACCAAGCGGTCATTTATCATGTTAAAGCAGAAAACATAAATAATACTAAAATGACACATAAACATATTTAGATTCAGTTTTTCTCACAGTAAATCTATTTTCTTTTTTAATCGCTATCAATCAAGTCATGTCAGTAACAAATGTATTTGAATCAGGAAGTGTCAAATTAATGTTTAACAAAGTACTTTGTCAAAGTTTAGTTTAATGGAACTCACCTTTTGATTTGATTTGCTATTATTAGTATGATTATTATTATTATTATGATTATTATCATTGTGAGATAGATAGATAGATAGATAGATAGATAGATAGATAGATAGATAGATAGATATAGCTATTGTTAAACAATAATAATTGTGCATGATGAAAACAAAAAACAAACAAAAAAAATGAATGGTATGACCCAAACGGAGACTTTTTAATACATAAGAACATTGTGTCCAAGTGGCTGTTCTTGTTTTATATATATTTTTTTTTTCAATTCTTTATATAACATAATTAACTTGTTCCCACAAGATGTGGGAGTTAATATGTGAAAACACCGAGCCTGTTGTGTTTTGGGCAACTATTAGTGAAATATAAAAACTTAACAAGACGGACGGATATTTATGAGCCGATACCCCTCCTTTAATTGGCTTGCAGGAACCCTGATGCAGCAGGGACCACTCACATGAGTATTCACCGTATGATGTGTTATGCAACACAAAAATATAATACCTTTGTATTGAAGGGAATAGGAAATTCTCATTAATGTTGTTTATATAATTCCATAGTGGTGCATTGCTGTTACCCAACAATGTAAAATGAGACTACTTTAAAGGATGAATTAACTATGGAGATTTTTTTTTTTTTCTTTATTAGTAAGGATGTCCTTGGCAAAATTATATAATATCTCTTAAGTCCTGGAATACAGCACCTCGCATGTATCAATCCTTTGACCAAAAAAAAAAAGAAAAAGTGGCGACGTGATCGGTGATTGATTCAGTGCTGGAATCCGACCCTTCGCGCGCTTATTTACATAACAGCCCGTGGCATGTTGTGATTTACACTTGGCTTTTTACAGAGTAATGACTCACCGCAGTGTCTGCAGTAGTAAAGCCATTAGCAGCAGAAGGTGATTATATTGCTGCACCACCTAGAACCAAATATGGGTGTTTGACAAGAGATTCCTCTCTTTCCAGTCATTGTATTGGGGATAAATTCATTTATTTCCCTATATTACGCCTCTTTATTGTTAATAGCGGTGTAGAAATTCACCGTCAGTGTACTATACTAGGATTAAAAAATATGGGTATTGCAGAGCTGAAATATGCATTGGCTAATTTTAACTGAGCAAGCTCTGCATTTGAATTGGAGACTAGAAATGTTTCATTTTACCTGAATCCTGGGAACTATTCAGAAATGCATAAAAATGAGATCGAAATGACGGTCAAGTTACTACCTTCTCCAAAGAAGGACACGGAAATACAGCATGAAAAGGAAAAAAAAACTGTGGAAAATAGATAAATCTCATGTAAATGAGAATAAAATAAAAACAAGATGAAAAAAACAGGTTATAATTAATTAGAGATTTTCCTCAAATGCCAGAACTTGGCAGCTTCCTGGATATTCGATTATAATGAAGACAAAAGCTGCATGAAAATGAATTATAAGAAGAATTAAAATGCATGAACAAACTAACTGACAAATTCAAAAGTTGCATGGGTGCAAATAAGACAGGAAAAAAAAGGGAAAATGATCTAAAAAAACATTGGAAAACATATCACTTTTTAACACCGGGCTTATATTTAAATTTGTCATACAAAACGTTGAAAACATTGAATGAAAAATCAATCTCTTAACTCATATGCAAATAAAAAAACGGATAAATAAAACCTTTTTCTCTTCACTAAATAATTCTCGAACCTTGTCCGAGTAAATTACATAGGATTTAAAGCAGCGTTATAAAGTCAAACCGAAAGTCGGCCTCCACAGAGCAGTTAATGGTCAGGGGCGTAAAAAAAGAAATTAAATTAGAATACAGCAGTGAGTTTAATTTGACTGAATTTACAGCTTATTAAATGCACTACTACTCATCTTATCATTTTTTTTTTCTTTTTTCCGGGAAAGTTCATATCATTTCTAAATAGTCTTAGCAGCCGGTCCTACCGGCCGCCGCGGCCCCTTCCTTCACACCGGGCCGGCTTGTAGCGACACACCGGAGTAGCCATGGTATTTATCAGGAGCAGTGAAGCAGACCTCCCTTCACCACAGGGCTGCCATGCATTTCAAATGACAACCCAACATTGGCGCGGTGGCTTTACATTATTTTATAGCTGTAGGTTTTAGCCTTTCGCGGCTGACATTTGAGTTGCACAAGCCGAGTGAATGACCGTCGCTGCCGGTGTTCAATCGTCTTGCTCCCCCATGCGTGGCAGTTAAAAGACCAGCCGATGCGCAGCGTACACAGACGCATTGGTAACACCATTTCTCCCAGGCTGCACTGCAATAAGAGTCTCGTGAAAATACAATAATGGACTTTTGACATTTTTTTGGCAAAGTGTTGCCTAGAACTCTCAGTTCTGGAGATGTATCTTGGAGGAGCTGAAATTTTCCCGTGGCTTTTTATTAAAAGTTGCATAAATGTGCAGTTGTAATAGTGCAATGAATTCAGCTGTTTTTTGTATTTCAATTTAATTGTTGGTTATCATTAACACTTATCACTTAACACTCAGAGGTGCCGTCCCGCCCCTCCAGACATGCAAATATATATATTTTTTTACGTTAATCTTCCCTGGGGGATCCTTTCATTTGAAAAGGGAATTTTAACCCTCATATTATGTTAAGGGTCAATTTGACCCATTGGGTCAATGGGTGAAATGGGTCAGAGATTTGACCCATTGGGTCAATGGGTGAAATGGGTCAAATTGACCCTTAATATAATATGAGGGTTAAATATAATATAATATGAGGGTTAAAAACAGACCGGCATGGAAAATATGTAGGGAAAAGTTCCCAAAAAAGGTTTAACTTTTATACAAAGTCAGCACCACAGGACACTTCCACAGTAAACACCCAGTTTCGAACGCAGTTAATCAAATAGTAATAAACCAATTCAGTGCTTTCTTGTAAACTTTCCAAAAAAGTTATTGGACCAAATGAACCAAATGAGGATCATTAAACAACTCAATTTTTCAGGGGCCAAGTTCCATTTCTGGTTTTGCTCGCCGGAGCCAATCCCTGCTGCTCTGCTCAGGATTCCACCTGGAGCCGCAGCTTTGACGGGAGACTCTTTCTGCTT